>NC_064414.1:33697500-34008888 GCF_023375975.1 Astyanax mexicanus | reverse complement strand
GTTACTCACTCCATAGGGTACGCTGAAGGGCCCACTGCTTATTCTGGTGGGGGTGAGGTCAGTCCTAAAAAGTATATTTTGTTGTTAATTGTGTACACTATGTTTATGTCAACCGGTATTGTCACAAGCCTAACTGATTTTAAATGTTATTATTTTTACCTACCTCCATAAGTTAGCACACCTGTGGAGAAAGAAATAATGGTTAGTTCCATGTGAAGGGGTGGGGTTAGGCCCATAAAAAGGGCGGGGCAAAGTGACCAGGGGGCACAGTTGCCAGATTTGCAGTTTTCCCACCAAATTGAGCTTGTTTAAAAATCCAGTCGTGGGTGAAAATTCAGGGGTGGCGGGGTGCGTTTTTTGGCTTAATTACCGCAGCTGCAAAACAGAAATTGGGTGTTGCCTTGGATGTAACGTCAACACGGCGGGCAAACTTGTATAAGTGACAATACAATTAATCTTCCTTGGATTGATTACAATATTAAGAACCAGGAGAACATAACGACTTAAGCGAGAGAGAGAGAGAGAGAGAGAGAGAGAGAGAGAGAGAGAGAGAGAGAGAGAGAGAGAGAGAGAGAGAAATCACATTGTAATCAAAAATCACAAGGTGATGAAAAACATGACGAACAGAGGAAAGAAAATACTTTAGGAGGGGCAAGAACATAAATGAGTAAGTAAAGGTAAATTCTTTATTTTTGCTAATTATGTTGCTATTAATTGGTCTTGGCTTGGATATAAAACTGTTGTAAAACTAATAAAACACTAATGTTACAAAAATATTAATGACTTTAAGATAAATTACAATACTAATAATAAATCCCTTATAAACAAAGTACTAAGTCGTACATTTACAGTTGTTTAGCCATTTGCTTCAAAGTGTGAAAGACAAATATTTTGGGCTAGTTTAAGCTTCTAAAGGGCGGGTTTTAGACTGAGTTTGGGCTGGATATTTTTGTCTGACCTGGCAACCCTGCCAGAAGGGGCTCTGTAGTACTACTAAGCTATACTATCCAGTAACTTCATGTCACCCTGTACGGGAGTCCGACGAAGCATCTTCACACTATATTACCAAAGTTCAGTTTGTAGTTTTAATGTTTTATCGCAGTTTTCCTCATACCAAGCATAATCATCTCGGTCCCTAACTACATTCTTCGTCCTACCTTAAAGCTGCATCATTTAGGAAAACAGAAAAATAAATTAAGACGTACGATGCCCTAAAATGTACTAGGTTGCTGAAATTTAGCACTCCACTTCTATTAAATTAGCCCGGAGGGTGGCCCACTGGTTCTTGAAGGGTTGTTTCAATTCTTAGGGGAGGGATTTCACACATTCCCTTGTAACTCTGTTTTAAACAAGTAGTAGGGGCACAAAATAGAAATTGGATTGGGACTAAATATGGTCTGTAACACAGTCTGTATTCTGTACCCCTAAAATACTACTGCAGTGTGTGTGAGGTAAGAAAGCAAGATTTCTTTGAGTGGCAAAAGGTATGTTTAGACTAATACAGTAATATTAATCTTAATCAAGGATAAAGACT
Source organism: Astyanax mexicanus (assembly GCF_023375975.1). Lineage (NCBI taxonomy): Eukaryota > Metazoa > Chordata > Actinopteri > Characiformes > Acestrorhamphidae > Astyanax > Astyanax mexicanus. Next base: position 34,007,354 of record NC_064414.1, on the reverse strand, counting down.
TTTATAATACATTTGTTTATTTTGACTGAATCGCCATTTTTTTTTTTTTAAACAGCTTGACTCAAAGTCACTGTTTAATCTTTCTATGGCATTGAATGTTTATGTTTGTATGTTTAGTTATATTCGTGTATCAAGGAAGAGAGTTGGACATTCTTACAAAATTGGATTTACCACATTTTCTTCACTTCAAAACACATAAAATAGGGGGGGGGAAACAAGTAAGAAAGTGCTCAGGTAAGAAGAGCGTGTGAGGACATGCCCCTGCAGCACGAGTGTGTGTGTTTACATTCAGAAGGAAATGATGTAAGAGATTTTGAACATACGCCGGCGCGCAGGGTTAACCACTTAGCCATTGGAAGCTCACATTACATGGCTGTGTAACACAAACAGCTTTATTTGCAAGTTTTTTTATCCTGTCAGTTTAATTGAATCTCGCTTCGTTTTTTCTCGGATTTTCCTTAAAGGTAAGCTGTTTCTGTTTGCTTGCTAATGAGCTAAGTAAGGCAAGCAAGCTACTCATAGTTAACAGTAAATTCACAGTGATGTTGTTGGTTAGCGTTATTTTAGCTCCAAATTGTCGTTTACCTTGCTATCTGTGTGCATTGTGATATAAATTAGCACACAGTTAGGGGTTATCGCTAGTTAGGTCGGAAGCTGTTTTGTTCATAAACCTCAATAGGCTGTATAACTCCTCTCACAGCTAACAGCTAGGCTAAGCGAGGTGCTCAAAACAAATGGTGCTAAGCTAAACTTATGAAAGGTAGCTAGCAGAAGCTTGCTTGCTAGCTAGATTAATCTACTGCTAGCATTAATGTTTTCTCCCTAAATGCCATTTAACTTATATTCACAAACTTACAGAAAACGACTCTGCGCAAATGTAACTTTAGTTGTTGCCAAGGGAGACAGGGGATAGCTAGTTAGATTAGCTGGGTTAACGTTGCCTGGCTCGGGTAGGTAGCTAACTAGGTTAGCAAAATAGCATTCTTCCAAGTAGACTGTGGTCTTCACAGATAACGTTACTTGCTTCTTCGCGCATCTAACGTTAAACATTATCAAGTGTAAAGACTAAAACAGCTAACAGCTAGGTTAGCTAAGATAACTACAGTCTGCTGTTTGCAGCTCTAAACATGTAATATTATCAATTCAGCTAATGCTATTTATGTCCCTAGCTAGCTGGCTAGCGCTTTGCTGTCCTCTGCTGCTGAATGCACTTAAAGGGTTTATTAGCTAACGCTAATTAACCTAACTGCGTAACTAACGTTAGTGCCTACGCTGTTTAATTTGCACGTTATTACCCTGCATTCGAAAATACATGTAACGGTCGTGTAATAATCTGCGTTTTGCCCAGTTTCAGGTGGAATGGAGCTCCAGAACATTATTCACGATGCATTGTACGACTTCGTCCGCTCGCACATACCGCACGCAGATCTGAGGTGATTCTCTTCTCAAACCATCACTTTATGGAAACCAATGACGCCTAATTCAGTTTTTAACAACTATTATAGTTGTTCAAGATTTAGAGTAATTTAGTTTTTACTAGTAGAAACTTACATTTTACATATAAGTTGTGTTACTCTCTCTTTTATCTTCAAATACATGTTACTACTAAGAACCTCAGTTATCTAATTACTTTTATATTAGTAGAAATTGTAATTCCAGACTGCAATGTTATGTTCTACTAGGACAAAAGAATAGTAGATATCTGTAACCAGAGTTTTAAACCAGTAATTACAGATAAGAGAGAGTAAAATTCCATGTAAATAACACATAACCAGAGATGTATAATCTACTACACACCCAGACTTGAGTAAAAGTATAAGTTCTCTAGTGGTTATCAAAAAAGTGACTTGAGTATTCCAAAATGTACTACTCAAGTACTGAAAGTAAAAGTACAACAATTGTGTTATGTAGTTATTACAGAAAGCAGTCAACATTTTTTAAAGTGAATTTTTATAATTTAAACCAGCAACAATGCAGTGCATAAAAATGTATTGAAGTAAAAGTATTAACTCACCGTACATATGTAGTAAAGTAAAAGTGGAATTAGGAGTAAAATGTAATACTCCAGTAGATACAGTTACAGCATTTTAGTATTTAAGTACTGTAGTGAAGGAGTTTTGTTCTACTTCAAACTTCATTAAAGAGATAAAATGTCTCTCTCAGCACAAATACAAGAGAAACAGCCATTCCTTTAACGTTTCCCTTTTCTCATCCTTTCGTTCTCAGCACTCTAGACGATGTGCTGCTTTCCTACATCACTGGTGTTTTGGAGGATTTGGGGTCACAATCAGGCATTGAGGAAAACTTTGATGTGGAAGTGTTTGTTGAGATGCTGGAAGCTTATATTCCAGGATTTTCTGATATTGACAGGTAAAACAACTAGTACACATTTTGTAGATGGTTGTACAGTGGTCTTTAATATACTTACTAATCTGTACTAAATATACTTCCTTTCCTTCCTTTCAGTGTTCAGGTTTGCGAAATGATGTTTAATTTGGCTTCGAAATTAGCCTCAGCACGGAACTCGGGTAATAAATACATCCTAGCATAGGGATCTTTATATTGGAATAATTCTATTACGTTATTTAATATTGTTTATGTGGTGTAAAGAGACAGTTTTGCATATATGAAGCTAAACTGTGTTTTGTAATGATGGTTCAAGAATCATTTGAGGAGAAGTCTGGAGAGTGGGATGTGCCTTTGACCACTGTCTCAGTTAAGGAGGCCTCTGGACCGAAGGTGCAAAGCCATTCATCACAGGCAGAGGGAGCCACAGCCAAGGTATTGAAACTGCGTCTGAGTTTTCAGTATTTTCCTGTTATAAATGTATAGCCCAAGCAAGATTACTGGCAAAATAGTTGAAGTTTCTAAAAGCATCTTATAATTCTTTTGTTACAGTCTACATACACTATATGGACATATATACTATATGGTCTTGGGACACCTGCTCATTCTTTTTTTTTCTGAGATCAAATTTGTTAGAAAAGAGTTCTGTAAGAGTATTCAGTTTTTCTTGAAGAATCTGTCTCCATTGTCCAGAGCAGGCTTTCAGTGAGATTTTTGATCATTGCTGTGTAGATGTGACTGCATTCAACAACAGGTTCAGAATCATTTGCAATTGAAATCTTGTTGATTACTTCAGTTAGCATGAATGTATCTCACATTAAGGTACAGTGGCAGTATTTAATTAGTGTGTGTGTGTGTGTGTGTGTCTGTGTCTGTCTGGTAGACAAGCATTTCAGAGTGGGAAGAACAAGAACAGCACCTTCTGGAGATGTTCCCTAAGTGCAGTGTGACAGAAGCCAGAAGTGCATTGTCCATTGCTAAAGGAGACATGGAGGAAGCTGTTAGACTCATCATTGAGGGAGATGTACAAGTTAACCACAGCCCTCTGCCCAGTGTGAGTAACCTAACCATAATGATGTCATTTGTTTATGGAATAGGTATTTGTTAGGATATATGTCTTTTAAATTAAAACAAATCATAATTATGAATTTAAATTTAAATTTGCAAGTAATATGACTTCACAAAATTATGTTTTTAGGCAAACCAAGGAAAAAATGTTTCTCTACAGGCAGATGACAAACTTAAAGCAAGTATTTTGGAAAAGTAAGTTTGCACAAAGCGTTACTATTTTTAATAATTTTATACTATTCAATTTACATAAATAGTAATTTTTTGGAAGAATTTCAAGTAATTATCCAAATGTACACCGTGTTATTTAACATATATTGTCTTTTAGATATATGTTGGTTGATAATGAGGAAGATAAGAAAATCCACAGACCAGTTATTCCTAAAGACGTGAGTATTTTTGTTAGTTTTTTGTTTTTAAAGATACCTCATTGGAAAACACTATGGGCAGTGTCCCAGACTGGGATTAAGCCTTGTATTGAAATACAACATTTTGAATGGAAATGTTACATTGAATGGAACATATAGTCTATGACTAGGCCCTCTGTCTGGTGGAACTGCCCCTAAGTGTGTGTGTAGTTCTGCAATACTAATATCTTGCTTTTTGTCTTTAAGGCTCCAAAGAAACTGGTGCGTTATCATGGCAACCAAGTGGTGACTACCAAAGGAGAGCGCTATCACCTAGTCAAGAAAGATGAATCGGAGGATATGAAAAAGACTTATGTTAGCCTCAAGCCAGCACGCAAATACCGCTTTCATTGATGAACAGTCGCATATCTTTTTAAACTTTATTTATTTTTACACACGTGTTTAACCTACTGGTTGTTGCTCTTTTTTTTTCTTTCTTTTTTCAATTACATCCCTTGACAGCTGTACTCACTGTTTAAATGTAATATACAATTTATTTTTTCTTTATAAAATGTAACATAACTACATGAACATTTGATATCTGGGTAACATGAGCTTGAAAGATAATACCAGATATAGGTGTAATGAACGATCTCTTGAAGGATGTTTCTTTGTGGCTATTCTGTCAAACAACTAGTTCAGCAGTTACTCAGTTAATAATTTTAATTTCTGGGTGATTTAAAGTTTAATTCCCAATTATTCTCAAGTATAAAATATTCACTGTTTATTTTTTTATGCTAATGTATAGATTACAGAAAGATTTCAAAATTTCGTATCATTACCATGCAGTCAACTTTTCTCAAGCTGGGCTTGGGTGAGAACACACTCCAGTGTTATTTCACATTTCATCTTAAAGATGAACTCCAGTGTCAAAAACACTCAAATGTTTAAGTTGTCTTGAGTGCTTTTGTTTCGATTAAAATATGTGTCCAGTACCACCCCCATTTCATTGCTTGAAATGCCTATCCTTATCTGTGCCTATGAAATACAGCCAGATACAAACTTTGGTGGTTGGATGCTCTTGGTGGCTGTTATCAGGCTCTCTTGAACTAATTTATACATTATTTTCTATAACTGGACTACATTCTGCCTTCAGTAGAGAAGACTACCGAAGGACAGTAAAAGGCAATATACAAAGTAAAGAATATGTTGCCTTACTGTTATGAGCTTCACGTGTCTGTCTTTAAGCTAAAATTATCATTACATGTGAAATATACACATTACGACTAGTTTGGTGCTAACACAGTAAAGCAAAATTCCAACAGGAAGCTTGGGGAAATCATTATGCTAGTAGTAGCTGGACAAGTGAATGCTAGTAAAAAGTTCAATCAAAATAATAGGCAACAATATGTCAATTCCAACTGGCTCAGTACATGCCACTGTTACAAAATTGCATGCTGGTGTATGCCATCAGGCCAGTGTTATCAGTTAACATTAGTGCCTATTTCCTAGCTAGCATGTATCATTCTATTACATCTGTACCTTCCCTAGGAAGGCGTGTCCCACTCCTCCTCATTTGTCTGAAAACTGCACTCCTGACATGATAAGATATATGAAAAGGGTGTAATGCATGTAGAAATAAGCTCTCTCATGCTGTTCTGGTGTATGAGAATCAGGTGGGGAAATCACTCACACTGCTGTCACTGTTGATGCCTTGATCTCTTCTACATGTGCAAGCTGTTTCTCCAGATTTTTTAAGACACTGCCCACTTTGTGGTTTATATTATTTCATGACTAGGGATGCACTGATTTTTTTTTTTTTTTTACCAAAACTGGACTAAACAAAACATGTTGCTAATTGTCAGATACCAAATATCAAACATTTGTTTGCAGGTTTTCATTAAATTTACTACTTAAGAATGCATATAATTACATTTATTCTCAGCCAAATAACTTTGGTGTGTCCCTAATCGTGAAATAATGTCATACGTACATTTGGCTCTGGAGTGCATCTGTTGTGATCTTAGATTTAGTCTGGTTATACAGTGTATCATATTGTATCCTACCAAGTTAATTTACTTATTTCATTTATTATTCTGTTTTAGAAGTATTGTGTACTTTGGTGCTTACAGGTCTGCATGGTTTTTGATTATGAAATTACGTTCATGTAACCCATTCTCACTATTCATAACTGTATTGTATCTCAGTGTTTCACATTTATGTTGTTATACTCAATTTGTGCAGTGTTTCAGAGAGGGGATGGCTACTATATGATCCGCTAAACTGTAAACTCTAATCTGCATAAGCAAAAGTTTGGGATGCTGATGTCAAAATTATTTTTGCTGTGTTTTTCTTGGAATTAAAGATGAAGTGAGATATGTTATCTTGTATTTGCTTAAAGAAACATTGTAGCATGTAGCATTTTTACCTTTGTGACTCCAGAAATGCGGAAATGCATGCAGGCTGTCTTTCGAGAGAGGGTCTAAGTGTCCAACATCGTTTCTAAAACGCTTCATGTGACCATATTCCCCCCCCCCCCACAATAGTTGAGATGGGTATCGCCATTTAAGTTTTATCAGTACTTATGCCATAGTAGAAACTGTTAACATATATTTTTTATTTTAACTTCTTCTTTTGTATGAGGCAACAAACTTGCATATTCAAACACATCAAGCTAACAAGGCATGGCCAGTGCTCCCACTAAGTAGTTGACCAGTGTTGACACGCATGTAGGTTTTATATTTAACCCTCTGTCTCGCAGGCTCTCCCTTCTCATGTGTACCTGAGCCGCATTCAGCTCCTACAAAACATAGTAAATCTATTTTTAAACAACATTAAATCACAGTAGTCATAAGGACAAGCTAATTTGTAGAGGAGTTTATGGCCCAGTCCCAGTTCTCACCCTGAGAGCCCCTTCTGCAACAGAAACTTTTTAATGGTGTTATTGAAGGGCAGCTACAAGGGGTGTAAGCTTTACATTCCTTTACTTGTATTTTCACTGTGCTGCTGCTAAAACAGATACATGGTCAAGCTTTCAAGTATAAGGAAACCTTAACATCACTATAGCAAATTAGATAATAGTGTTTCAGTAAGGGTGCTTGTGAACTCGTTTTAGATATGCTAAATGATAAATGAAACACCCTAAAGCCAGCCTTGTGGTCCTCGCAGGTACAGATGAGGACTACAACTAGGGCTGGGTATCAATTCGATTTTTTTTCTGTGCCTTTTTCAAAATTTGAACCAAAAAATACAAAAAGCTATAATTGTTCTCACAAAACATGTTTATATTACAGCTGACATAAGTAATATCATTCTCATACTGTCACCATATGAGGCTACCATACTGGATCTTGTTGGAACAAAAACAATGAGCATGTATATTTGTAACAATGTATATTTTGGGATCAAATTTCGATACCCAGTCCTAACTACAACAAGGCCCCAAGTGCATATTTTGAACTGGGGTACAGTTCGAGACTGAACGCCGAGATCCCACCCAAGAGGCAGCAATGAAAAAAGCTGTGTTCACAGTGTTTGAGCTGTGTTTTAGGTGGTTTATTATATCTTATTTTATCACCTGTGTTATTACTACTTTAGTTGATTTGTGGCACTTGGGGTTTCAAACAGGAAAGAGAGAAGCACCCATACCTATCTCTGGCAGAAAATGATTTCCTATTGTAGATAAAGCTTTAACCAAAATAACACTGCAATAATTTACTGGTTATTCACGATGCCAGTTTAAAAAAATATATTTTATCTTGACCTTTTAACCCGATTTTCTGGACAGAATGACCAAATATATGGTCGTACTGATTCTTATTAGTTGATTTGCCAGGAGAGACCATAGTCCTAATGTATTTTTTTTAAGACATCACACACTAGAATGGTATGCTGTATTACATTTCTCTCATCAAGTATTCAGAACCTGCCTACCACAAGTGGCAGCCTTATGAGGAACCGATTTCTCAAACACAATGTTGCTTTTAAGAAGTACAACAAAAGACTGGTTTCTAGAAAGTCTTCTTTTATTTATGAACTACATGCACGAGAGGTCATAACATTGTCAGTTTTCAGTAGCCATCCAATTCAACAATACAGCAGAGTGAGTAGTTCAAGGTAACAAAAGGTCAATAAAAAGGGGGCATAGGGCAGGATCATGCTAAACATTTTTGTATATTATAGCTTGCTTGTTGGTAGAACACCAGCATTTTAATTTCTCTCAGAGAAACGTCTAAAATAGCTGTTACTCCCAAGGACTACCACAGAAAAGGCCAGTGCCTTATATCTTGGTGATATTCCCAACCAAAATGGAGAATACAGTAAAGTGGGGGGTTCATTTAGATGTGACTTCTAGCCCTGAATACAGTGTGGAGTCAGCAGAGCCCAGGCACACATCAAAGTTAACGGGAAAAACCAAAATCAAATGGGTTGGAATCACAAAGACTATATTCCTTTAGCTTTTCAGAGGGCGAATACAGAAATACAGAAAATATTCTTCCATTTATTCATGACATCCCTATTGACAAGAACAAATTCTACATCACCAATCCTAATCCAAAAAGCTTTAGGAATACAGGCCCTGAACTTGTACTTGGTTTGCAGTAATTTATTTATTTATGTATGTATTAACAGTTTTCACCCAATAAAAAAAAGAAATAAAGTCTTTACTTCCATATTCTATAGTCCCCATCTCAGCTTGTTAGGTTAAGTAGTAGGTTGAAATACTTCAAACTGTTTTCATAGATAAAAATCAGGCATTCAGTTGTAATTGCAGTCTTTTATTTTCACCCTTCAGAGCTAAATCAGAAGGAGTTGCAAGTGTTTTCTACATCGCTACGATTACTATTGGGATATTTTTTAAATCATTTAAGTGCTCAAATTCTTAGTTAGGTTAAGTGCTGTAACAACTTTCTCTCCTTCAACCTCCATTATAAAAGACAATGTTGTCTTTAGGCTTTTAAAAAGATTTCTAAAAACGATTTGTTTTTTAACTAAATCCATTAATCAGATGTTCAAGCATATTCGACTCCATGTTAGGAAAATGAATTTGGCACATATGCAGGAAGTAACATACACTAACCAACACTACATTCTACCATGTTCAATGCATAATAGCCCACGTTATATAATCAAAAGTATAAACGTGGGCTGATTCATTGTGATCATTTATGGACTATACAAAAATGCTTAATGCATTGTATTTTATTTTTTCTTTAAACAGAGTACCATGGCCAAGATAACAAATACTGACATCTTAAACTGAAATCATGAATGATGTTACCTACATTATACAGATAAACTAATAGATAAATAAGATCAAGGTTAATCAAATCTGTGGCATTAAGCACATCAGAGACTCCGCATTCTTTTTGCTTGATTTTGGATTATAGAATTATTTATAAATACTATAACAGAAAACAGTAATAATACTTGTTTTCAGATCATTACCATTATCAAAAGCCTGACGGGTTTTAATAATGATAATACTTGAGTTATATCCATAACATTGCTTTTATTGATTTTAGACAGCAATTTACTGAAAATGCCTTGTAAATACAGTACATTAAATTACATACTTGCCCTCACTTGCAATTACAGTCCTGAAAATGTACCACATGTAAAACAAAATATGTTACATTCAAACAAATATACAAGTCGAACAAGAGGTGAATAAAACATATGCCTGAATGAACAGAAAAAAAAAAAAAAAACAATGTAGAAATACTTAGCAATCATCAGACTTCATTTAGTTATCCATCTATGACAGGGCCACGTGTTCCTTCAGCATTTTAAAACAATACTTCCTGTTGACTGCTCCTGTTAACCTCAAACCTAGTGACAAAACATTTTAGGCCATAACAGGGATAATACAACTAGATACAACTTAGATTTTAAATCATTCAAAAGAGGGTTTTTTGTTGTTTTTTTTTTTGGTTGCACAAATTACTTTTATACTTTAAAATTGTAAGTGTGAGTGATTCTAGTTAAGCTTACTTGAAACCTGCTAAATAACCGTCATGTTTTGTGGATAACCTTTGCTTATGAACAAGGTCTACAAACTGTAGGAATTCAATATATTGTTTTGGCACCATGCAATCAACAATGAAAAGAGGTGGTACGGTAGATGTATCTGTGCTTTGAATGGTTCTTCCCCCTCCTTGCTGCAGCATGTCACTCATCAATATGCACCAACTATATGCTTATGACTCAAATGATGCACCAAGTTCTGTATAGTGGTACCTTCCTTGAATAGATATAGGACTAACAAGACAATAACTTGAGACAATCAAAGCAGACTTAAATACAGGCAGCCAAAACACTGCCAGACATTGTCAATTTAACAGTCTAAATGTAGACAAGCAAACACTCGCACATCCCTACACTCTCACAAACAGCATCCGTCCAAACGCACACAAAACCAAGTGCGAAGTCGATTAGCTTGGACCTTGCTCGTAACGCCCCTTGATCATCATGTTCAGTAATGGGCCGACCTGTGGAACAAAGACATACTGCATGTTAAATGGCTAAAGTGCTATTCTGACTTGATTGTTGAAGCATCAGCAGCAATATTCAGACATATTGTGAACATACATTATTAGGTACAATATAAATGCTCAATTCAATTCTGCCTGAAACCAGGTTTGCTACAAATATATCCGTAACTAGGTTATTGTCAGGGTCAAAATACAGAGGGAATTTCTGCAACGCACTAATCTTGCAGACGAGTTTAAAATAGAATAGCATTATGATTAACTGCTCTACTTTTTAGTACCTCATGTGGGTCCCCCAGGGCCTCTCCCAACATCTTTTCAATGTTCCTCATAATGGCCACCTTCTGATGGGCTTTCAGTGGGTACTCTATCCTCTTTGGAGTAGGAGCTCCCTAAAAAAAAAAGACAACAATCAAACTTAATGGTTAATTTGTAATGCCAGAGATCTCAATACTCTGTATTGTACTCGCAATGTTGTTGTGTGTTTTGGGGCAATAATATTTTTCAATACAGCATGTGCATGGTGTTCTCTGCTTACTTGCGCTAAGATGCCTAGTTCTGATCATTGTCAGTAGATGATTAAACAAATGATTCATCCCTCACGTTAAATCGTTTCAGAAGTTTGTGTGTAAAATAAAACCACAGGTTCAGGTAATATGTGCTTTTTGGGCTGTCCAAGCCAAAACACACAACAACAACAACAGCAGTATAAGTCAAAAAGCTAGGAGCATGTGAGGCACTTCAGTAATCAGTACGGGTTCATTTGGAAGATGTCCATCTGGTGTGCCTTTCTATTTTTAGGAATGCTCCTGCATTTGCTGACACCTCTTCAGCTTCTATATTCGAAATACATTTGCAAATGTGTTCAACTGGATAAGTTGTAAACATATACATCCTTAAATTTAAAATGTTAAGTTTAACATTCTACTGTGGGAAAGTAAAGCATCAAACACCCAGATGTTAAGTACAGTCATACCTTGTACCAGAAGTTGACAGTGATTGTAACCCCTCCATCTAATAGGGACTCAATGTGATGCCACCTACAGTAATAAAACAAACATAGCCTACATTACCAACACCATAAATTCAATGTCACCCACTCTCTGCACAGGTAGAGTTCATCAATAAGTCATTAGATAGTGAGCACTTGTTCTGGCTCTTCGCTGGGTGAAAATGAAAACAGTGAGTGTGTAAAAAGACCTGTCTATATGTCTGTTCATGTTACTATACTGTATTTTTAATTATGTTTTTTAAATAAACGTAATACAAAACTATTTAAAATGCTAAATACTACAGAGAGAAAACAACAACAGCTTTCATAAAAAAAATGTATGTTCCAAGTATTTGCAATGATTCTATTATACATACAGTACAAGTTATAAGCATCTCTTACCAGTACATTGGGATGTGTAACACATCACCTGGTCCAACAACAGCCTCATACCCAACAACATCTTTAAATTTTGGAAACCTTTCATAATCAGGGTTTTCAAAATCAACCTACAATGAAAATAAATGTCATTAGCAACAATATTATTCATGTATATTTATTCTCTAATAGATTCAAATTATTAATGCAATCTTTGTACGTATTAAACAATACATCCCAAACACGGGATTATCATACATTTTTACTTTACCACTAAGCAAACTACTTAATATATAAAACTAAATGTTATTGTTTGAAAGATTTAATACCTGGCTCTGTCTGTCACATGGATGATGAACAGGGTAGGGGTAGAGACACTCAAACTGGTCCGGAGGAAAAAGAATACACCTCTTGTGACCTTTTATTTGTGCAAAAAAATTCTGCTGCTCATCATAGTGTGCTGGTGTCACATTTCCTGATCATGGCAAGAGGATAAGGGGAAATACATAAACATATAACAGATACACATTAGAATGTTAATGAAAAACAAAATGTGAAATATAGATCAATACTCCACAGTGTTGTACCTTCCATGCCTATGAGCAGCAGATTAGATGTTAGCTGTCCCCAGTTTCTTTTGGTTTGCTGTTTGTTGATCCAGTTCCAGTTGAATCCCAAGAAATCCACAACAATTTTCCGCCCAACTGTGTCGTTTAGGGTTTGCTGCAAGTATACTCTGGGAAAAAAAATTATACAATTAGTAGATCAATAAATTAAAGGCTTACCCTAAAACTGAAAACAAATGTAGTTGTAATTCAGTAAAATGAAAGATATAGTAAAATGAAAAATCTATTTTCCCCCAAGTGTAATCAATCAATTAATCAAGACATCCTTGAATTACAAAGTTTGTTTCTTCAGTTTTGCACTGGAGCTATGCAGCTACATATAGCAAACAAGTAATGAAAGCACAAATCCACCAATCGGCCCTGTACAAACCTAGGGATACATGACATGAAATGGCATAAATGGCAGTGTTTGTGATTACTCACAGTTTGAAATACACTCACCGAGCACTTCTTTGAAAAAAATAAATTTACACGATATTTACACAGTATTTCTTTAACCAATCTCCTGGGAGTTCCGGCACCACACTTGTTACAGAGTTTACTCAGAACTAACAAAAAAAAATCCTGAAAGCGACAAACAGAAATGCTTTGTTGATGAAAGAGGTCAGCAGAGATTGGTCATACTGGTGACAGAAAGGCTACAGTAACCCAACAAACCCACTCTCTCTAGCTGTGATGAGCAGAAAAGCATCGTAGAGCCTGTTTACACATGGTCACTTCATGCATCTTAAGTAAAATGTAAAATAGCAGTGCAAACCAGTGGTGTGCAGTAAGGCCACTAAGAGGGGGGGGGGTGTTATTGCAGAAGTGGTACCCACTATATTAACTGCACGCCACTGGTGTAAACGCAGCCATCTCTCCAAGGTGCATTTGGCAAAGAAAAAAAAAACAACAGTAATAACTGCAGTACAACGAGCAAATATGCATGATCTGTCCCACATAGCAATTTGATTTCAGTATGATTAACTGGATACAAATTTGTCTACACAGTGTACCCACATGTGGTTAAAATCTAATGAGGACACAATCTAGTCACATGAAGTGACCAGATGTAAATTTGGTCTCAGAGTGCATACAATGTTGTACATTGTGACAGACGGGTTACAATAGTAGAAAAACAAATTGAGTTGTTACTATTGTCAGCCAACAGATAGCTGAGGTTGTAATAGGAACATGCTTACCAAAACTAGACAGTTGAATAAAGAAAACATAGCCTCTTGTAATGAAACACGGTTTATGCTAAGCCACACAGACAGTAATGTCAGAATTTGACACCAACAGCATAAATCAATTGACCTAAGCTGCCAACAGTCCAGGTTGGTGGCAGTATTGTAATGGTTTATGGTATTGTTAAGGGAGTTTCTTCTTGATACATTTTGGGCCTTTTAATACCAACCAATCATCACTTGAATGCCACAGACTATTTGAGTATTGTTGGTGACCATGTGCATCTATTCATGGATAATATGAACTCATGTTTGAATATCTTGATAATGCACCATGTCATACAACTGTCATGTTATGCAATTACTGGTGTTTTAGTTGCTGAATTGTCTTGGAGAGAAGGATGCACTTACAATGCTGTAACATGACTCAGATGGCTCAAATTATCAGTTTTAAATGTCTTTGGTGTGTTCCACCTTGCATTTTTGTGTGGCTTGGCCTTATTCATATATAATCTTGATACACAAAATACATTAAGTAAGCAGGTGGAAACTTTCACAATACTTTCACAATAACAATGTTAAGACTTTAAAATAGGCTTGTAATATCGGTACTTTCTGACAAACCAATATTTTAAACATTCCCCATGCCTGCAGCATTTTTTCACCATCTTTTCTATCCATGAGCACATAAATGGACCTGAATATAGTAAATCTCTCAGCCGTGAATAATAATTCACTCTGCCATAAAATCAGTCAGCAAACTTTTGGAATTGTGAAAATGTAATGTGCAAATATAAAACAAAAATCTGTGGCATTTTATGACCTTTGGGAAATAGATTTGAGACTAATTCACATATTTTTTCTTAGGTAAACAGTTATAAAAACCTTTTAAAACTTTGTAAGGCTCTGCAGACATCCTGTAATGAACTGAGTGTAGTAAATGTAGTTTGAGCCAAGTCTGAGATGATTCAGACATGTATTCTCCTTCAGGTAAATGAATGATCATAGGCTTTCTAGTTTACTAGCCAGCTTACTTCATTAGATCATATATCTAATGTAAAATAAACCTAGCAAATACAGGGCACCCATCATGTCCAGCTGAGTATATTTAGGGTGTGTTCAAGAAACCTTTACCAAATTATTACTAAATCTAGGTATCCATAGTTTTCTTAACCCCATTGCCTGTGTATATTAGTACTGACTCTGCTGTTGTGGCACAAGGAAACATTCTAAGCTGAAATGTCACGTTCTGAAGAAAGGTTTTAAATATCGTTAAGGGTAGGTCACATGATATAAAACAAACTGAACCACTCCCTTACACAGCGCGGTACAGAGGTGACCGCTCCTGGTCTTGATGATCCACCACCAAGGAGAGTTTAGCACCTCCAACCCTAATATAACCTGCATTTTTCAGGTAATAAAAGCAATTTAGGTGCACCTGAATACTGTTTCAAGATGGTATATATCCAGAATAATGATTGGGCAGTCCTGCTTTAGTAATTGTGCCAGAAACTGAAAAAAGATATTCTGACTAAAAAACAGATATGCCATGCAAACAAAGACTTTTAAATTGACAAAAGCATTTCAATAAGTTTAAGGCTAAATAAACAAAAATGACCAATGTCACCTTACTTTACATTCCACATTTGTCCTAAGAAGCCAGCTGTCTACTTACTAAGGAGTTAAATCATGTGTGGAAAATGACTTGAGAAGCTGACTGCTCATCTGTAGGATAGGGTTTGGAGCATGCTTTTGGAAATCGGTACCTTCAGAAACATCCTCCATATTATTGAATGCATCCATATATTACCCAATCTTTCCATTACTAACATTACTATACTGGGCTGACATTTAGCTATACATGTAGCATTCATGAAGCTCATGGGGCAGTATATAAAATGGCAAGCATTCCAATGGCATGAATCACAACCTACCATTTTTTCAGAACTACCATGCGGAAAATGAGACTATATGTTACAGTTTGGGGAAAATGTACATCTAGGGACAACAAACAAAATATTTGAGCCCAGACTAGAACACAGTAAACCATTATTCATAAAGAAGTGAGAACAATATGGCTTGAACAGAAATAAGGCAAACAATATTTTTTTTCACTGTTCCTATGGCTATTCCTTTTCTGTAACAATACAGCTTGCAAATATTACGGCATGGGTATGGTAGTCAAACCCTAAATGAAGATGTCAGTGGTCTGTCTGTCTTCCGGCTGGGTAACTGCTTTCTCATGCCCTGCAGCAGTTTTATTTTCTCTACTGGATTTCTAGGGCCTCAACAGTTTTGCAACTTTGCAAAACTGCTGTTTACAGCATTTCATTCTAGATTTATAATTCCAAACCCAAAATAATAAACCGCATACAAGCTATATAAACCATGCACTCAATTCTGAACTATGCTGGTGAAAGAAAAACCCACATTAATTGTGTACATATAAAAAGGCCTGGCACAATAATTACAATATTGATTTATCCCACAATAACATTTCCAATTGCAATATTTAAATATTCTTAATAATTAAAAGTTAACTGCAATGTGCATTTGCCTTATTATGCTATTACATTATATTACATTATATCAGTGAAGTTAAATTCTCTTAAAATGACAATATTGCTTATCGCAATTATTTATAAAAAATATATATAGATTATTCCAAACAAATTAACAAACATACAGAATCAGTAATTACACATCCCCACTCACCTCTCTTTTCCATCCAGCTCCTGTGTTTGATGCATCTTTTCTACAAATTCGGAAAACTTCATCTCTATCCGGCGTGATTTTGGCACAAAGTTCTCAAAGTTTGACATTTTCTTCTCATCGTAATATAAGAATTTATGGTTTTCAGCAATGTACACAGAGAAGTCCCCATTGCCGATGTTCTCTTGCAAGTAATTTATGTCCCACTTGAGTGCTGGATACACCAAGTTGGTGTCTGTTAATACAACAGGTTCCTGTCAAGAAGAGAGCAAAAGTTAGCTGTAATGCAATAATACATCAAGCAATAAACATATTTAGGTTGGTATATATACTTAATTCATTCATGTTAATATTTGTCGCCTTAAAATACATTTTACCAAAAATATAAACAGTCAATAGTAAAGAAAAGTTAGAGTAATGTAATGCGTAACACAACCATCTGCCTTATGGTAGAGCAGGGGGCCTTATGGTAGAGCAACATGCAAAACTCATAGGCTAACACCTATCTCTAAAAATGATTCAAATTTAAGGTCACTCTGGATAAGAGCTTTAATCAAATGGCATAATTGTAAACATAAATAAATTAAAATTAGTGCCACTAATTTTACCAGGTCTATCAGCAGCACTAACAGTGGTTGACTGTAACAAAATAAGTGGGACTGTAAGTTACTGTAGATTTTTGTGCATCTTATTTATTTCCATTTTGAGTGTTTTTTTTACTTTAACTTCACAACATTTTAAATATCTCACGTTTTACTTTATTACATTATGTGGAACCTGTCATTCCCTTTGGTTTGCAAAATTGTAACATGGCAAAAAAAACATGGTGTAACATGGCGTCCCAATCTGGGTACAGTGCGCATTTTGTTTTGAAGCTGTTTTGGCCTGTTGGACATAGCTACCCAGTGCAAGCATGCAGTTTAACATAAGTGCACCTATATAAATCATGGACAGATGTTGTATAGTAAAGGAAAAGGAAAGTAAAACATGTTGCAAATAAATGTTAAACTGAAACTTTTGTTGTTCACAAAAAGTTATTTACAGCAACTTAGTTCCACCTAATAAAAAAAATTGTTTGCCCTCAGTGTTTTGTGTTTATGCTCATTTTAAAAAAACATTAGTGTCTGACTAATTAATGACATTCTATTAAAAGACATTTAAAGTCAAGTACTTTTCTACTTTTACCAAAGTGGGGGTTGAAAGAGATGACCACTTTTATTGGAGTAATATTTTACCTTAAGAGTCTCTAATTTAACTCATAACTCATCCACAAATAGATATAACTTACACACCATATCATGTTCATTGGCTTTTGTCACCTGAGTCAGGCTTGTGAAGAAAATGTGAAAATGTTTTAAAGACAGGAACATGTAAGGATTAGGATCTCTTCCACCCAACCCCCACTGCCACCCCACCCCCATACCATTGTCTTTCAGGAGCCAATGTGTGTGCTGTAAACCATATTAACAAATACAGACTTATTTCAGTATATTTGCTTGTCTTTTAGCATGCACGCCTACATGCATGCATTCCTTCAATGTTGCAATCAGACATATGACATGGTGAAACCAGGGTCTATGTAAGTATGTGCATAGTTAGGCCTCGTAAAGTAAGATTTCCTACAAAATTATTATCCTAAAAGTTAATTAACTTTCAGAAAAAAACATTTAATCATAACACACTTCTTAGAATACAATACCTTTGTTATAAGATTATCACTTCTATGTGATATATGTGATAAAAGTGTATGAATAAGGGCGCTATTTGGCAAAACAAGACACTGTGCTGCTGCAGCCGCTGCCAGTGAGAAAGTGAGAAGTGCTACGTGACCGAAGGAACGTACACAGTCCAGCACGTAGGCGTGCAGCCTGCCTGAGCTCCGACCGCTCCTGCCCGTAGCGCGCGATAAAGCGAGGAGACGGAAGCGCCGGGCGGCAGATTAAAGAGAAAAGCCAAGAAAACGTAGCGTTAATTAGAAAGAAGCATTTTGAGTGCTTTGTTTTTTTTTAATCCTGTTTTTTTTTTGTAATTAATTATGTACTGATGACTTTTTTTACATTATTGTTTAAACCATGAACCAGATCATATTTATTTTATAGCCAATGATATTTGCGTCTTTGCACTTTTGTTCTGTTAACTAGAGTGTTTATTGGCTGACTGCACGGTTTTCTACCAAAGGTTTTTTAAACCATTAGTCTATCTGTCTATCTATCTATCTATCTATCTATCTATCTATCTATCTATCTATCATAAAAGTAACGTTATAGTTATATAGTCTGCAATCTACGTGACACAAAGAACTAGGTACATGCACGAATTTCTCACTTAAATCCCAATGTCGTACGATTATTAAAACACTCCATGTGCCACACTTGCAGCAGCGGAGGCGTGGAGCCCTGATTACACCGACAGCGTGTGTTATTGTAGCAGCCCGAGTGCAGCTACACAGAACCGCTAGGTAGCTAGCCAGGCAGTAGCAAGCAGCAGAAGAAAGTGTAACAGCTACATTATTTAGCTGTTTTAGTACAATATTCATATTTACTGCACAACCTGAGCCAACGGTCTACTAGCTACCAAGATAACATGCTAACCCGTCCAACTTTTCCTTTCACCAGGGCATAGATTTAGCTCAAACTAACAGTTAGTTTATTTGTAACATGTCACTGGGCTATGCTGAGAAATATCACCTGCTATTAAAATCCCCACGTGTGCCTAAATCTTTATAGTAACAAAACGCAAACTAGTTAACGTAGCTAACTTGCTATGTAGTTACCGTCTTTATCCTTTCAACAATTGTGTAAAGTCCATTTTATCTGTTGTTTTACTAGCTAAGGTTTACAAAGATGTATTTTAATCAATTGAAACGAAACGAAAATCATTCGCATTTTGCACTTTTTCTATGAATAAATACGTACATTTTATATTGGCTGATCTCATCATATAACGTAGCTAGCTAGTGCACTGTTACGCATTTTTATACCTTTTGCACAGTTAACCAGCTATTTATTCTTCTGAATTCAACTTCTAACATACAAGCCAACTGTGGAGAATCTAGGTCCACAAAGTATAAATCCGCGCCTGGATTTTGTTCCGACTGCCTGAACAGAGCTCCAGTTGCAGCAGCACGGGCCACGCAGTCGGAACAAAATCCAGGTGCGGATTTCTATTTTCTGGACCTGGATTCTTCACCTATGGTAAAAGCTAGCTAGCTGAATCCCATAATGTAGTGTAAGACTGGGAGGGCGTATGTAAACACAAGTAAGCACAAGTCAGTAGTTATTTAAGCTAGCTCGCTAGAACATTACTATATTATAGATAAACTTATTCAACATTTTTCTAGTTTGGCTAACTTAGCATACAACACTTCACCTAACCTAGCTAGCTTCAGAAACCTCCAATGCTACTGTTATCTGCTGGCTGGTGAATTTAACGTAAGTTAACCTAACCTACATGATTCAGCCGGCTAACTGCTAGCTAGCAAGCTAAGCAACTCCAAGACAGCGTTACCTCGTTATCGATTAGCAGCTCTGCCCGAGGGTCCGTGTGCGATAGCCGCGGGATCTGTCGCGTTTGGAAAGGGTACTGCCGAAGCTGAGAGTCAGTCCAGGCTGAAGTGTGAACACCTGAATAAGCGCTAGCACCATCATCGGCGGTCGTGGGGTCGGCTTCTACCACTGTCGCTGTTGCCATTTCCTCCGTTTCTTTGTTCGGCTGCTGATTGTCCCCGCAGACTGAACGCTGAGTTCTCCTGGTGTGAGTTAAACTAGCTGCGCGGGCTAAAGCGAAACGGTTCAGAGCTGAGCTCTGTTGACAGTTTAGCTCAGGCTAACTGGCTAACAGGTGAGTGAGCATCGCGGCGGGGCTGAGTGAGTGGGGCTGGTTTGTTTAGGAGTAGCGGCGGGCGGCGCTGTGTGGATCGGTTTCTGGAACAAACGGCGTGAAGCCAGAAATGCTGCCGTGTTTCCTTTCAAAAACCACACCGACTGTGGCGGTGAGCCCATTCTCCCCCAAACTGAAAAAATAAAACAACAAGCATTTATTTTTTATTTTTTTTTTTAATGAATTGCTTAGTCATTATTTTGAGATAATAAGTCGTTATTTTGAGTTCCCAGTAAACACAAGTACATGGACAACTTTCCAACACCCACTAATTTAGTCGTTTTCCAGATGATGAAACAGTCAAGAGGTAATTTATTATTTTAAAATACTGTCTCATTATTTTAAGATACTATCTCATTATTTTTGAGATAATAAGTCGTTATTTTAAGGTACCATATCATAATATATAATTGTTTTGATATATTGTCTCGATATTTTGAGATAATAAGTCATTATTTTAAGGTAAGTTGTTACTTTGAGTTACTTTGTGACTTTGAGTTCCCAGTAAACACAAGTACATGGACAACGTTCCAACACCCACACATTTAGTCGTTTTCCAGATGGTATGTTGTTGGTAAAAATAAAAATGAAACACTTTAGAGGTACATTATTGTGCAACTTTACTCTACCTTTCCACAACAGTTTACCACCACACCTTGAATACAACATTGGGTGTTTTTGGGTTGTTATTTTAGGATACTATTTTGTTATTTTGAGAGACCATCTCATTAATTTGAGGTACTATCATTATTTTTGAGATAAGTCATTATAAAAATACGTTTTCATTATTTTAGAATACTAATTCTGAGACTACTATTACATTATTCTGAGATAGTAAGTAATTATTTTAAGAGGTAATTTGAGATAGTGTTGTTATTTTGAGATACCATCTCATTATTTTAGGAAACTAAGTCATTAATATAAGATGCTATATACCGGTAATTATTTTCAAATAATAAGTTCCCAGTAATCACAGCTATGTGGCTACAATGTTCCAACAACCACAAATTTTAGTTGTTTGTGACATAGGTTGTATGTTGTTAGAAGGTCAAAATGAAACCTCACAGAGTTGTTTTATACTACCTTTCCACAACAGTTTAGCAACATTGTTAGTTTTCAGTAATAATGACACTAACATATTCACAGATTAAATACCACATTGTGTTTTTGCAAATTGTGTGTTAGCTTGGTTGTTATGACTGATTTGCAGCCTTTCAACTTTTGCAGCTGTGGAAAACCAACAAACCTGAATAAAAGTACAGTGAGTTTCTGAACTGCTGGACATGGTTGACAATTTGTTAGGATGTTAACAGTTTCATTCAGAGTTTATTGATGTGAAATGTCCTGTTCTGGAGTCACGATTGTTCCCAGCCATGGTGATTAGACCCAAATGCCCAGCAAACACGGGAGGTATATTATTGTAGCATTGTAAGAGTCTTGTTTAGAAAATGTAAACCTTTTACAGTGTTGTGAGAGTAGTTTTAAAATATGGTTATGGCCAATATTCTACAAAAAAGAAACTTCAAATTTTTTCATTGTAAAACTCTCACTTGTAGCTCTCTAAATTGCAACCACTGGATCCTGTCACCAGCACCTTAAATAAATCTCATTTAGTCATTTTATATACAATAGACCATGTAATATAGCAGGTATAGCTTTGTAGGCTAAATTTGGCCACATTACAAAGAGAATTCCAAAGATTCCAAGAATTGTCCAATTTTTAGCCTTACACTTTCCAGAAAAAATGTAGCCTGAACATGTAGAGTATGATCCACAATGGGCCTTATGATCACTTTGCATATTAATCTTGCATGGGTTTATTTAGGCCCCATAGGCGATGTACATCCCAGATAGAGCCCATGTTTAACCCCTCCTGGTCACATCACTGACCCTGATGTGGTTCATTACTGGCATCCATATGTGGGGCCAACATGCAACCCGCAGGCAAAACCTATACAGACCCCACATGGGCATGCTATCGGTTCTATTAATGGTTCTTCACCGAGGGCTTGCAGGTTGTGCTGTGCCCACAGAAAGCAAGGGCATGAAAAACTCTTATCTGGGGTCACAAAATGATGTACTGACCATCTCCCCTGGGTCATATATTACATTTGATGCACTGGTCTTTGAGTTGCTTACAGCCAGTAATGCAGCACTACTCTGAAAAGGTCACAGAACATGATCATGCCTATCCTGCTAAACTTCTCCAGCCCTTAGGCCTGGATGGCCTAACGTTTGGCCGGCCTGTACCTCGGATTAAGTGTTCAGCAGAGCAGGGCCGCCAGCTCTCACACTTTGGCCTTGAGACTCTCGCAATTAAATCTAATCTCACAGTGTCACACCACAATCTTAACAACCTCTCATCCTAAATATTACCTCCAGATAAATATGAGCACTCATAAACTTTCTGTCTGTAGCTCCTGCTCTGGCCTTCACTGATTTTTACTGGCAGTGGCAGACTTCTGTGTTCCCTAAGAGAATTAAAGATAGCACACTTACTACCTAATCAGTCACTGCCCATCCATGCGTGTTGTAAACCAGTGCAAGCAGACTGGTATCTATAGGAACAGTAAACCAGTGAGCAATGTCTGCAGCATGACTAATCACTTTGGCAGTGTGTGAACAGAACAGAGTGCAAACACACACCAAACAGACAAGAACTGTAGGAAAGGGTTAATAACAAAACTGAGAGGTATTTACAATGCTATGTGTCATTACAAGCAGTCTTGTTTGAAAGCATCGGTGATGGCACTTAAATTACCATGAGAAAATATATTAAGCAAAAACATATTTACAGAAAATGTATGCATTTTATATTCATTTGGTATATACAGTTCTGGAAAAAAATCCGAGACCACTTTAGTTTCTAAATCAGATTCAGGTAGTTTAGCTTGGTTTAATGGCTTGTGATCATCTATCATCCTCTTGATTATATTATTATTTTATTTTTTTCAAGAGCTGTATGTACTGTAACATTAACAAAATGTATATACTAAAAACTATGTTGGAAACATAAATTTGAGAATAACTAAATTTCCATTCTGTAAAAACGTGTAATTGGCTGTAATGCAGATGTGTAAAATGTGTGCTGTCCCAAAAAGTGACAAATAGGTGAATCACATAGGATATTGCCACTCTCGTACAAAAACCTTTTATCCCAAATAAGCAATTTAACAGAACACCTTTTATGATTAAATAAAAAAAAGTACAGGCTGTCCTTGTTGAATAGAGTGGCTAATTCCAGTATATTCCCTCTGTCGGGATACAACTGATATCTTAAAGGGTTATTACTGTCAAGCTCATAAAAAAAGTTTATTGGTGTAAAGTTGCTCTTCAGACATTTATTATTTATTAAATATTTTTTGTTGAAATTGCAAAAACATGACAACTAAATGTTACTTTTACCTTTCAGATTGGCATATCTTGAGAGTTTCTAACACTGTACTTTGAATAGCTATATCATTGTATATAAAATGGATAGGTAACTATGACCATGTATTGTATATGATGTTATTATTAAAGAGCTAGACATATTTGGTTATGATTGATTTAGCACAGTAAACTAAAGTAAATTTATTCTTAGAATTAACAACAAGTTGGTGTCAACCTGACTTAGACAAGTAGGGGGGATAAAGAAGCAATAAGGATGCATGAGCACAATTGTACCAATAAATATATATTTTTGCAAATGTATTGCTTAACATGACTGTTCAAGGAGGAGTAGTGTGGTTTAGTGTGCCCTTCTAAATCCTTTTTTGTCTGTGTTCTCTATATAGACATTCATTCTTATGCACAGAAAACACTCAGCTGCTTCCAATACTTCAGCTTTTAAGACAAGATCAGCTGAATTAGAACATTTTAGCTCCATACTGGATATTGCATTTTACATTTGCAACAAAAAAAAGCAAAAAATGACTTAATTAATGACATACAAAAAATTATATTTGGATTAGAATTACATTTTACATTACATTTGCAAGTCACCATGTAACTGATGCACATCTGAAAGTTTCACTGTTGTAGTCATATTTACAGCAACTTAATTCAGTTCACCAGCAGATGGAACTGTAGCACTGCTGAGACAGACATTAAAGAACACTGGTGCTTGTAACATCTGTCTATCACATAGATATAGATATGCAGAATGTTCTTATGAATTTTGTAAAGGTTTTTTACAATATAACTATGGAAAATAATACAAAGCATAACTTTTAGAAACACAAGATTAAACTGAAATTGAATGTATATTCTGAAATGTGACTTTCAAATAATTTGTGATTTGATAATAAGTAAGATGTTTTGTAAAAAACGATTATTTAAAATTATGATGCACGCTATCTGTGCAAATTTTAATAAAGCATGTTCTTAGACAAATGTTCATTATCATAAAACCAAGTGCCTATTTTTTTTACATCATTTAAGGCCTGCAGCTATGTTATGTGAACATTTGAAGATGAATGAACCAATTATAACAAATAAAATGTCATACGTTAATTTGCATAGCAATTTTTTGTAAGTTACCCATTTGGATCTGCATTTTTTAAAACTGTGCCAGTCTATCAAATAGTCATTAATCAGTAAAACCTAATCCCACATCCAAATCATGTAGCTTAAAACAATGATTGTAAGGAAGTGTCTACTGCCTATATTTTCCCACCCACCACTACTCTCACATTCATACTGACCTTAGCCCCCTCTTGGTGTTGCGTCCAGAGCTCCTAAGCCACAAATCCTATTAGTCAAGGTTTCTCAGAACCATTAAATGTAATTTTCACATTCTCTCTGGATTGTATCATCACTCCACTTGGATAGCTTTACTTAGTGATTGTTTTTCTTGAGCAAATCAATTAAATAAACTACATTTATATATAATTTACTTTTATAGTAACAAAATCCTGCACTTAAATGCAGTGGATTTCCCACCGAAATGAGATTGCTTACGGTTAATTAAGACCAGAAATGCATGTTGACCTTCCAAACTGCAAGTAGATTTAGACATACTTGTGTAGACAGCTCCTAATCTTCAGCTCCTCCTCTAGAGTGTCACCTCTCTCAGTCACCTCAGCCTTATGCCCCACTGCAAATCACAGTGGCAAGGCCAACCTCTCTGTCACATCTCTTCTCCCGTTTGGATATACACAATATAAGGGTTTAGCTAAAACATTTGGAGAAAAACTAGAGAAATCTAGGGTGAGATGGGTCAAAAAAGTCAAATGGGACATTTCTTGCATGATGGGGAAAAATAACTGCTGAGCCTTAGCTATGAAAGCACAAAACAAATATAATATCATTAGTATTCCAAAAATAAATAATGGAAAATTGCTATTTAAAAAAAAAAAGAAAGTTTAAAAACTGTTCCAATTTCCCCTACTTCACCCTGTGTTTTAAAATGCTCTAAATAGAAGCAAGGGACATAGAAAGCATAGCATAGCATCTGAAATATAGTCAAGTGTTTGACCATGTCATTATTTTTAAAATTAGGGTTTTCATGAAAGTATCTTTAATAAAAAGATGGTTGTTAAATGTTAAAAAAGAGTAATGATCTTAATACTTTTTTTTGCCTTAGTAAGTCATGTGTTTTAAAAGTTGTAACATATTCTGCAGGTTCTTCTTATTCTAGATGGGTGGTTGGAACTTTGATAGCAGTAGTTCCAAATTAAAGCCCTATCTGATTAGTTTCAATGGGATTTTTTCCTCCTTTCTTCATAAATAAGATGTCAATGAGGTGCTTCATTGACACGTCTCTTAGTAAAGAAAACTACACTTGCAGGAATGAACTTATCCCATTCAATAGAGGTTTAATCAGCTTTTTTAAGGGAACATCACTTTTGGAGGGCTTCAGTTTTGTCAGTGTGCGCTACTGTAGAGTTGGCACTTTTGCAGGTGGGTTGGTAGCTGGCAAGTATTTGTTTATAAACCCTACTTGTTTAGGTACAATACTTGAACTAACTTCTATTCATCAAACAGTGTGAATCCATGCAAAGCCTTTTCCCAAAGTCCCTTTGAAGGCGACAGCCCATTGAAGGAGGAGGAGAGGGGGATTAGCTTCTTCAGCAGCGGTGCATTTCCGAGGGAGCTGATTAGCTCGCCATTCATTGTTAAATCGAGCAAAGGAAGGCCCTAGAGGAGTGAAAGAAGCCAAATAGGTGGGCTTGGAATAAAACATCCACAGGAAGCCCAATACAGGCAACATGAAGTTTCCCAACATTTTTTTTCCCCTGAGATGATGGCGTGAAAAGGAGATTAGCATACAAAATTAGAGGCAGGATAATTTGAGGGGCGACTTGGTTCATGTTTTCCCTCTGTCTCGACAAAGTTAATTAAACTAGTATTAAACAGTAAAGAAACATCCAAGTGCCAAGGCGTTGGGAGCTCTTTGAGGATTACTAAGACTTTAAAAAAAGCATTTGAAAAGAAGAAATTGAGGAGAGGCGTGAAGGAAGGAAGACTATAATTAAAACTTTTTTTTTCTTATTGTTTCCCTGCCCCAGGGTTATCTGACACTAAATACAGAAAGAATACGGGAATATATGCTGCAACCTTCAATATAATCTATACTGAAGACTGTTAGTTAGTGTATTGTTGATATTTAAATAAGCAACATGTTCAGACGTTCATATATGGCTCTAGAACAATATGAAAATATCATAAAATGAGTTATGAGAGGACACAGATTACACTGCTTTAATTATAAAAGTATGGTGGAAAAATACAAAAGAGAGCTAACAAACACCACTACATAATACTGTATATGTGCAATAAATAAACAATATACAAAGTGCTTCATCTTATTTACAGAAAATTTACAAATTTGACATACAGTGTGATTATTATCCCAGTATCAAAATATAATAACGCTTAGTTGCTTTAGCAGCTTTAGCATAATACAGATAATGGATACAAGACAGAGGCTCGTCTGTTGGTGAAAGTCTGGGAGACACTATTTCAAAGCGAATCTAATGTTCTCTATTTTATGGTTAAAAAGCTTTTCAGTGCTATCCTAAATATGCGTAATGACAGATGTCTAAAGTCCTTCAGAAACATATCAGGTTGAGGAACAGTTGTGAATACAGAAATCTGGTTTAAAATCCGTGACCATCACAAAGATATATTTCCTTTTTTTGCATTTCAACAGCCAAACAATATTTAAACAACACTTACATTTTATTACATTTTATTATGTTGAAGCCTTCAGTATTCCTTTAGTGCTTTTTCTTTAAGCGAAGGCTTTTCCTTCGACTCGCACTGTCGTTCTTAACCCGCTTGGTCTTCTTGACGCAGTAGTACTTGGTCACAGTCTTACGGCACTGGTCACATTTTACAGCACAACACCAGTGGAACTTGCAGTTGCAGCTAGACACTGTCTCTGCTCTGCGTTCCTCCACGGCCAGTCCACAGTCACTGCAGAGCCGCTTACAGCTGCGCTTCTCCCACTTGCTCAGGTTCTTGCCCTTCTTCAGGCATTCTCGACCTTCAGTGCCTGGCAGGCCCAGAGTGCGGTTTTCCACACAGTAGTCAGGAGAGTCTTCCAGATGCACCAGTTCTTTACGAGAGATGGAACTGAAGGTTTCAGCGATGGCTCCACGGCTGGCTGCGCTGTTGCCTGCGCCTCGCAGAAGGTCCACCTTGATGGCACGATGGTACTTCTCCTTCAGGTAGTTGCCCACTTCCCGAAACTCTGGCAACTGCAGCCAGCAGGTCTGAGTAGTGCAGCTGCCGGATACCCCATGGCACTTACATGTTCTCTGCATGGTTCCTTTCACTGCCTGGATTTAGTAAAAAAAAAAAAGCCTTGGATTAAAGAAATTACTTACGTGCCTCATGAAAGAGTGCATCTCAATTCAATTCCGTATGAACAATTCCACATTCTCTTTGTCCTATACCACATTCACTAATTTTAGCATCCGCCTCTTTCTCTGTTTAAAGACAACTTGATTGGATTTGAATTCATCAGTTCAATTCAACTATACAATGAAGTCTTTATTGGTCGGACTATATGTTCAAAACATCCACTTGACAAAAAGAGGAATTCAGTGGTTTAAAGAAGAGCTGGTTCAAGGTTCAAGCCTGAACCAGAAGTGTGTTTTTTTCCTCTTTTTTCAACTTTTGTGTCCACACAATAATTCTTGACTTCAACCGAAACAAACATCTGTGATTTGAAAAGAGCGATCCTTTTCTCAGGGAGGCACTGGCTCTCGATAGGAGGCAGAATCAAGGTTTCACAGCGAGCCGAATTGTTCGGCACAGAAAAAGGGGAGTATTTATTTAGCATGGCCATTGTCAATATGTTTTCTGCCATGGGGATACCCAATGGTTAATCCTTTCAGGAGGAAATGAAAAAGAATTCTTTCGCATTTTTTTTCAGTTACAATGATGCTCCAGGTGCCATAGTGAGCTGACAAAACCTGCAGACGGGCCACTGGCAGGAAAAACAAAGAGCACTTCAGCTGCATGGATGTGATCCCTGTGGCTCTCTCAAGTGCAACAAAGACCAACATAAATGTAAGATCCTTATTGCAAGAATAAAACTAAACACTTATTTGAGGAGCAACAGAATACAGAACCTTTGCAACGTGTGGCCCCCCTAGGTTTTCTAATTAAGTTCGCACCACTGATCCCAAGAATCTTGAGTTGAGATCTTGTCATAAAGGACATTCACAGGACATAAATAGGCCCATCTGGTACAGCGCACACACACTGTTGAGGGAACGAGTGGCACCTTGCTTATAAGGCCATGAATGAAACTCTTGGGTGGTACGCGATCATTGGGAGCACTGAAAAATGATTCAAAAGGCACTTTACATTCTGTTGGTGGCCAAGGGAGCTGCCTATGTTTTGAGCCCCATCTCATAATACCCCTCCTTTCCTCTACCAAATTATTTCTAGCACTCTCTCATGGTCTAAAGGCGGTAAGAGGGACTGGAGAACCCTTCTCTGACGTTCAGAATGGTAGTAATACCTTGCGCCCTGCTTCATTGTTGTGCAGGTTCATGGCAGCCCGTGCATCTTGCCCAGTTTCTAGAGCATCCACAAACTGCTTGGAGATGGCCTCCCCAAAACCCACATTGTCACTGCAGCCTCCCCACAGCCAGCCTTGACCACCTGAAATGCACCAAAAGTTTTACAACATTTGTACACCATTTAAATAAGCTACACAAGAAAGACATATACCAAAAAAAGTTACATTAAGTCACATGTTAAGTTGCGTGTTTTTCTTTACCTCGCTGACCATTCCTTGTGTCATCACAACCACAGTTGTCAAAATCTCCAAGACTGCAGTTCCTAGTGAGGGTGTACATCACCCCAGCAGAGCTGATGGCATGGACAAAAGCTGTCTCCCGGTTTGCTACAAGTAGACATAATGTAGAAAAAAATTACATTTTTTGTTCTCAAGCTTCTCAGTAAGTAGTTAAACCTATAGGGGCAGGGGATTAAACCTAGTCTTGGACTATGCAGCATCAATTGAAAAGAAAATATAGTGCCCACTTTGACTAGGCTTAATCCCAGTTTGGGAATCCAACCCATTAAGTTGTTTAATCAGGCTTAAAAAAAACACAATCCATCTTACAATACATACAAACTTTCATAATTAAAGACATAAAACTATGAAAAGCCCTGCTAACAGAAATCTATTGTATGTTGCTGTTTTCGTGCTACTTCTGGCTACAAGAAAAATTGATTCAGGCATCTCTACATTGGCTCCCTGTCAGTTATGTGATAAATTAAAAATGGTACTCAGTTTTTAAGGAATTGTATTATCTGGCCCCTCAGTATATCAGTAATATGATTTGTCTACGTACCTCATGTAGGACATATTGCACCACTAATAAATTCTCGTTAACTGTCCCATGAGGGACATAAGGGCACCAGTCCATTTTCTTTTGTTGCCCCAACTGCCTCATCTATGGAGGAATATAAATCTTACCCTAAAACATATGTATTTTCCTTGGTATGTAATTGTGTCTGGCCCTAATAAACAAATGGGGTATGTCATTTGTATCACATGCTCTTTGTATCTTTTTTTATCAGGTTTTATGTGTATTTTCCTAATTTAAACTGTCTTCTTATAATGCCTGTTAACTGTACAGCTCTTTTGCCAAGCTTCATTTTAATTGGGCTCTAGATTCAGTGAATTCAACAGAACAGAACTGTATCAAATTCCTTTTAAAAGTGTATTCATATACTGTATATATTGCATGTGTTACATTTTATATGACAATGGTGAAATACACAGTAAATGTACCAGTGTTAAACTGTCTAACTATACTGTCAATTAATTCATTTTTTTTCACCAAGGACTATCTGCTTTATTCAGGATCATGAACTTTCTGATCATACACACATTTAATTGCGTCATTTTACACTATTTTTATTAATATTATTTCTTTGTTTGTGTATGTACATATATGTTTATTTATACAGAATGCGCGTCCATTTGTTTGTTGGATGAAACAGTGAAGCGCACAGCTGGCATAAGCTCAGCAGCCTCTCAATTAGACAGGGGTCGGCACTAGACAGGGTCAGGTTCCTTTTTGGCACTTGAGGAATGCCCATTGAATGGAGCCTAAGGCAAACCTTTGACCCACACCCTTCAGACTGAGAGGACATCCATTTCACTGACTCTTACTGCCACACAATATCCTCTAGGTACCGATTCTATTTACCTTCTAGTAGACCACAGGCTTGATCCATACGAGAACGCAATTTTCACAGTCACATTAAAAGATAAGAAATGTCCTGTGTGGAAAGCAAGCTGCTAATTTACCTTTCTGGGAAAAATAACTAAAAGACCTATAAAAACCTATAAAGACCTCTAGATATAACAGAAGGCAGTCGGCCTACTAATTTAAGTATTGATTATTGGACAGAAACACTTACCACTCCTGAGCCCACTGTGGGTGGAGAGCTGCAGGGCCCGTTCCGGACAGTTCCAGCGGTCCCAGGCAAATTGATATTTGCATTCTTCAATTCCACTCTGAGCTCCCGCAGCCACACTGCTTGAATATATCAAATAGGCCTGCAAAAGCATAAGCTTATTTTTATTTTTCAGATTTTAATGTGTAATATAGCTTACAATACATTTGGTATAATATTGGCATAATTTAATTTTTTGCAGCTTCTTTCATAAGGCACACTGATCCCACCAATGAAGACATCCATCTTTGGTTTGGTTTTAACTAGGTAGCTTGTTGAGGCTGAGACTGTTGTGACTGATACATGCTAATATGCTTCAAGTGGTCTAAGAAAGATCGCACTACAAATGCTCTCATAGGCGACTGGTGTGCTAATGATGACCACCCACCAAACCCCCTTCCCCAGCCACTCAGTACAACTGGACCCTTCACCACATCACAATGTGAAGGAGTTCAAGTGTGTGAAATCTGTCTCCAGTGTATCCCACAAATGTGAATTCCACCACAGTGTCAGGAGAAGAGGATGTATGCTTAAAGAAATCACTACCACCATGAAAATGTTCTCAGAGAAAAAAAATCTTTATCACTGGGACTGTTTGCAGTGTGGTCTTTCATCTTAAAATATTAATCCACTTTAATCAGTAATGTTGGGGCATTTTGAAGGTTCTCTTTTTCCTTTTAGATAAAGATCTGGGGGAAGATCAAAAGAATGTTGGCTTACCTTTGGGCCAGTCATCAGGAAATTATTCACTGACCTGGAAGATAGAGCAGCCTATTAACTAAGAGCAAAGGGTGTTAGTTCTCACCCATCAGCAAACCTCATAGTCCTGTCTGCATACTCAAAACATTTATTCAGACGTTCATATTATATACAACAGCGTGATAAGTATCATAGTTCACGACAAGGTATGCTAAAATTGTGAGGTCCAAAAAAACGAAAGCCTTACATATAAACGATTTCAAACGAATTTATGTAAATCCTTCTTTTTGTAAAAAATAAAAATCTATATATATATATATATTTAATAATAAATAAATAAAATACTAGTAAACAATATACAAAATATTTGGATTTGAAAAAATGAATCGATTCATCTCAGTAATTATTAACAGTTACAAAATCCGAAAAATTCACGAAATAAAAGGAAACATAACCTACTGTTTTTCTTTCTTTTTCTAAATATTTAAAGGCCCATTGTTACTCTTGTAAATGCTGATTTATTTATCAAATTTATTAAACAGCCTTCACGAGAAAAAAACAATTAATGTAATATTACAAACGGCTAACAGCAGTTTTATTTTTAACTCTTATTTCTTAAAAAAAATATTGCCTCGGGAAAAAAAGAAAAAGAAGATAAAATATATATAAAACTTACCAACTGCAGCACGATTTCATGTGGACCATCAAGATGAACATGTAGTAATAAACGTCCAAATGTATGAACATCCTGAGAGAGGGCTGATGGACAGTTCTTGAGCTTGAAAGAAAGCTGCAAGCGAGCTGTGGAGTTACATGCAGAACTCAGAGGCTGGGCTCTCATTTGTGAGCCAAAGGGGGCTCTGAAATGGAGCTGCTCTCATCCCAACAAGAGATTATCTGCTTCATTAAAGATTTTCCCCTTCTTACTGCTTCAGCCAATCAGAACTATTGTACCAAGGAGAGATTGAAATGATCAAAAGGGCACCCTGGGTTCCTCTGGCCCAGCTAGCCGGGAAGGGCTCACTGTGTTAACAGTTGGAGGGAATGAATATGAAACCGAATGGGATCACTGATCTCCTCGATTTGGGCCTTCAAACTCCGTTTGAGGAGCGGTCTGAGAGTGGTGGTCTACAGTGGGCCAGAGATGAGCACTGCCCGGGGATTAGCGCGGTTATCACGGATCAAACAGCAGATGTTATTTGTATTCTTTCTTGTTGAGGAAATTAGCGCAGTTTAAGATGAAATCATCCATAATCCAATCCGACCCTTTATCAGCACAGTTTTTTGCAAAGCACCTCAATTTCCCACATTCAGGAAAAACGTTACCCAGATAACAAAAGTATGTTGAATCAACGTTCATTTCCATCAGTTCCGTCGCAAATGCACTGAAACAACGCTGATCTCCGACGTCAGAACTGATTCATTTGTGCACCTCGATTTTTATTTAACAGTAAATCAACCTTATGCTTTCAACTGTTTGTATTAAACTTTACCTTTAAGAGACCACTTAAAAATACAAAATTGAAAACCTCTGGAATATAATCAAGAGGAAGATGGATGATCATCATCAAGTCATCAAACCAAGATGAAATGCTTGAATTTTTTGAAGTTATCCAAAACATTGTGTAAGACTGGTGGAGGACAACATGCCAAGATGCATGAAAACTGTGATTAAAAACCAGGGTTATTCCACCAAACATTGATTTCTGAACTATTAAAACTTTATGAATATGAACATGCTTTCTTTGCATTATTTGATGTCTAAAAGCTGTGCTTCTTTTTTGTTATTTCAGCCATTTCTTATTTTCTGCAAATAAATGCTCTAAATGACAACAGTTTATTTGGAATTTGGATAAATGTTGTCCGTAGTTTATGGAATAAAACAACAATGTTCATTTTGCTCAAACATATACTTATAAAAAAGCAAAATCAGAGAAATTCAAAAACTAAAGTGGTCCATTCATTTTATTTTCCAGAGCTGTATTTATTGTTTGTATTGTATTCATGCTGATGCAGTGTTCTTGTATTGTAAAACGGGATATTTAAATAATAATAATAATAACAATAGTAATAATATTAATAATCTTTTGCCTAAAATCATTGTAAGTAGAGAAGAGCCCCAATACTTTAAAACGTTTAATGAACGTTTAAAAGATTTGATATCAGATTTTCAACACCAACTAATGCTTTCTAAGCAATGTTTAACGGTGGTTTTTCATTGCCAGCAATAAAATATGTAATGCAACCAGAACAGCAACATTTATTCAATGTTCTTTATTATCAGGGTAAACCGGATATAAACTTCTGTCATTAATGAATACACTCTCAAAGGGAAAAAATAGTGCAAAACTGTCACCGTCATTCTAACCTCAATCATATGTTTTCATTCCCTTCAGTTAAGGGAGTATATAAGTGACACATGCTTGTAGTTTCTTCACTGCTTTATTTTAGGGACCTGTTGGACCATAGTTGGACCTGATGAATCACTGAAGGATCGTGTTGTACTTTGATGACACCTTTTCACTATTTGTACAGTTTCTGATCAGCATAAATGTAGCCTTTGTTTCTACAGTATTTTTTTCTGATAGTAAAGAACTCCTAAACGCTAAAACAACATTATCCTCTAGAGATCCGTGTTATCTAAAATGTCTCCGAGTAAATCCACTGAATAGGCAGAGGGCAAACTAAACACAGACTAAAGCAGATCAATGTAAAGAAACGAATTGGTGATGAATCTGTGATTATATGTGCACGGTTAATCCGGAGAGAAGAAAAGCTCTTTTAAAGTTTTTTTTGTGAAACTGCTCTGGTCTACACCACTGCTTCTGTCTGCCGCTTTTTTCTTCGGTGCAAATTCGGATTAAGGAAAGTTATCTGGGAGAGACCGGACCTTTTCGGATTATCCGCGCGCTGAGCTGAAAGAGTTTAATGAAGTTGGTGTGGGAAAACCGACAGTATTAAAACATCTATCGTTGTATCATATAAACATATACACACAACATAATATACGCACATTTTGTGGATTTTCCATGAAAAAATAAGCTAATAAATCCTCGCGTCACTAACAAATAAATACTTTTTCCAAATGTTTTAAAATTTATAGAATATTCAATGTGCCATTGCCCAAATGTAATGTTTTTATTTGTTTGTTTGTGTCGAGGCATATTCCATGTAGAGAATGTGTATTTATTTGCACTTAGTGAATCAAAAACACATGTAATTTGACCACGGATGAGACCCTTTTTGCATGTAACTTTTGACACATTTGTATATTTTGCATATTTTAACATATTTGAACACACGGACATTTGAATTTTAGGCCATGTTGAGTGCTGAAGGTAATATAAACAGACACACACACACTATATATATATATATATATATATATATATATATATATATATATATATATATATATATATATATATATATACATACAGCTCTGGACAAAACATTTGACCACTTAAAAAGAGGATTTTTTTTTTATTTTTCCAAATAAAAAAAAACCTCGGGAATATAATCAAAAGGAAGATGGTTGATCACAAGCCATCAGACCAAGCTAAACTGCTTGTGGCATTAAGTTATCCAAAAGCAGTGTGTAAGACTGGTGGATGAGAACATGCCAAGATGTATGAAAACTGTGATTAAAAACCAGGGTTATTCCACCAAATATTGATTACTGAACTCTTAAAACTTTATGAATATGACCTTGTTTTCTTTGCATTATTTTAGGTCTGAAAGCTCTGCATCTTTTTGTTATTTTAACCATTTTTCATTTTCTGCAAAAAATGCTCTTAATGACAATATTTTTATTTGGAATCTAGGAGAAATGTTGTCCGTAGTTTATATATAACTATATATGAAATATTTTTTTTTTATTGTAAAATCTAATTAACAGAAATGTTAATTTCTTGTAAGGGAAAAAAATAGGACACGCCCACATGCATTTCTATTTTAAATGCCTAACATTAGAATAGGGTGCAATACATCAGATACAGATGACTAGAATATTGTTAGAAAAGGTGGAAAGATCCGGTCTTAATTAAGCTTAATTAAAATGACTGCCATCAGCACTGTGAGATTCGTAGAGATCTCAAATCATTTTACAATTTTAAAATTTTAAAATACATTAATTCGGGTTGTTTCTTAGTTTAATAAATCCCTCTATTAATATTGTTAAAAGAGATCAAATGTTTAAATGTTTAAATACACAGTACATAGACAATGTTGTCATTTTTTGTAGAAATAATTATTTTCATCAGCGGAAAGATTAGCTTATTGTTGGTATTACTTTATTTCAACTTTTAAATACTCAATAATAAACCAAAACAGAAACTAAGCTTATTGAGTTTAATTGTTAAATCTATCCAATCATTGCAAATTCACGTAATCCACTTACAGTACACACCAATACTACTACTACTACTAATAATAATAATAATAATATTAATAATAATAATACTTACGTACGATAATTATTATTAATCAAATCTTACAAAATATTGCACTGTAAATTTCAACATTTTTGTTGTCGTGTAGTTGCAGTTTGCACTCAGTAGATGGAGGCAGAGGTTCACTGATACAGGATAATAACGTTTGCTATGGGCGGAGCTACGAGCCTAAAAATCATCCATACTATAGTTCATCATTTTTCAACAAATTTTATTTGATTAAGAAAATTGTACACGTTTAATTTATTTCAATTATTATTAAGGATTCATAAACTCACTGCACAACTAACAAACCTTTTTCTACTATAGACAACTTGCTTCATTTATGTGAAAGCCTTTGAAATGGTGCCTGTTTTAAAGCTCTCACCACAGGTCAAGTTTACTGAAATAAAGTTAAAATACTGAGAAACAGTACAAATGTAAATATGTTTTAGGTGTAAAATATCAGTAGTTAATGCAAGAAAGCATACAGTATTTATACACAGCATGTGTACAATGAGAAACAGACCAGAACGAGTAACAGGCCAGTAACCTGCTCTTCAATTGTTTTCAGTGTTTTCTATAGACCAGGGAGCTTCATTTTAGTCATTCTTAACCAGATCACAACTGAAAGTCCAGCTGTAAGGATCAACATGATATATGATAGGATAAAGCAAAGTTTTTAGGTGGAAACACAAAAAAATCACTTACACTTTGGTCCATAGCAAACTAAACACATTATTTAACATTTACATGCACACCATTTTTTTGTAGCAGGGGTGGAAAAATATTTTACTCTAATATGAGTACTTGCTCAATTAAAAATAGACATATGGAGAAACAAACCTAAGAGAGAGAGAGCAAAACAGTAACAACATTTTAAGTATACTCAATTAACACAAAAAAGTAAACATTTTAACCAAAAATTAAAAGTTTCTTTTATTCAGTAGTTTATGTTGTGGTGGTGTGTGATGCAGTGATGCAATGGCTAATTGATGGTACTAGCCCTCACACAGACAAATCATAGCCAAGCAAAATATATTTTTACACTGATATGAATTTGGTTGGATGTTCTAGTCATATGAACAAAGTTCAAATGCACAAGAACTTGTCTGATTGGCAAAATACAAAGGAAAATTCTTACAGCCACTAAAACTTTAAATTAGGGGTAAATGAAAAAAAAACTCAAGAGTGTCTCGTAAATGAAATTCAAGTACAAATCTTCTAAAATATCTAAAGATATTTTAACAAGCTAAAGTTATTTATCAAATATTTGGTCAACCCTAATTTTAACACGATTATCTCCTGGAAGGTTTTGGATATACAGCCTCTTTCATTTAAACAGGTTAAATAAGATCACTACATTCCAGTTTATATGAATTTAAATGAAGTTTTCAGGATTATAGGCACTAAAACCATCTATAGTACTTTAAAGTGCAAATCACATTTAATTTTGGCTTAAATAAATAAACACATTGAGAAAATCTTAAGTAACTTCTAGAGTGATTCAAAGCTTGCCAATCTGTAACGCTTGTTAAAAGAATGGCTTTAATGAACAGCGGACAGTGCTTGATAGTTCAGTGAGATAAAATTTGTATTTTTTGTCTGTGGGAGGTAACCATGGGTGTGCACTAAAGAGACAAAGAGATAAAGCCATGCAAAAAGGTAACTGTGTTGGTAACTTGCTTTGAAGTATCATGATGTATCAGTAAATTCTCAAATCAGACATCAAAGCCAAATTCCAGATCCAGATTAGAAGAATGTTTAAAATGTTGCTCTATCCTGATGTGTTGGGAGCTGGTACTGAACAAAAAATATAAACTATCTGGGGGGCTTTTAGGGCTGGTTTGAAATCCACTGGTTAAGATGATGGTGCAGAGCTAAACCTTCCAGTTGGATCGTGATCCTCACATCAACCTTTTTTTTTTCCTTTATTTTTTTATACAATGTGCAAACTTATTCAGATGACTTTGACTCACTGTGAAACCAGGGGGCAAGGACAATCCTGAGAATTGTGTATGACAGAAAAACCTCATCAAATATTACATTTGAATGTGCACAAAGTACAAAATTCAGGGGCACTTATAAATATGGCATGTTAATTTTTTTTTTTTTCTTTAAAAAAAAAATAAGTGCTTTCTTTCTTTGAGCAATGAATCGACAATATAGTAAATTTCATCCAGCATTGTTTATACTTACTGGGGTATCAGCAGTTCTGACGGGCAGTTTAGTTGATCTGTTTCACTTTACCAATTCAATTTAGTTGAGGTTCAGTGGGTAAAAAAAACCCATCCTGTACACAATAACGCAAATGTTGCTTTTGAAGCATGAATGATTTCCAAAATTTAGTTTTACAGCAAATTCTGACGATGAAAATGTAACTAAATGTGCTAATATGTAAGAGATTAATAGCACACATATACTGTATATGATGTTATATGAGCTGGAATTGGACAGCCTGCATAGTTTGGTGGCGTGATTCTCTTACATTAAAGCTGCATTTTACTGTTTAAACAGAACAGACGTGTGCCTGTTTAAACAGTACTGCAACAGCTCCCGCCTCTGAGGCAGAATAAGAGCCAGTCATGTTTCCCAAACAAACTCTGCATCTAAATGAACTAAATGGACAGTGGTCCTAAAGCCAGTATTAGTCTACATACCCCAGACAAGAATTCTTAGTTTGTTGTAAGAGTGGAGGCATTACTAGGATCTTCACTGCACGCTCACTGCAAATGTTTGGAAATATTGTATCTGGCTTGTCATCACATGTGTTTTGCTTCTGAAACGTAATAGAGACCTAACCACTTTTGTGACTACCATCCCCAGTGCGCTGTACCCGGGCCATGACCGTGTCAGGAGAAACTTTCTTGCAGTCCTTGGCCAGGCCAAAGAAGCACATGAGATCAATAAAGCCCTTTGTGATGTTCAGCCGGCTGCCGAACTCGCTGGCAGCGTAGTCATAGGGGAAGGTGTGGTGATAGTTGTGGAAGCCCTCCCCTGAAAAGAGACAAAGAATGCATTACCCCTTGTGACCCTGTTTAACCCTGTGTTACCCTGTCATCACATATGATGGTCCTGAAGATAAACCGGGTTAAGATGAGCTAACCTGATTATGGTGGGTTGTTTTTCATCAGTCAAAAACAAAATAACAAAAATACTGAACATGCAAAATATGTGAACTCTTCTGAATATGCACAACCCAGCCTTAAGCACACAAACATCTCTTAACAGTAAATCTAAAGAGGCGTGGTGATGTCTGCGTGGATAACATTAATGCATGTTTCTGAATGGCTGGCTTTGTTTTTATCCACATACCCTTACGCATCTGCTCTTTTTACCTATTTATTTCTGGGTCAATGCATTACTTTCATTTAAAAAAGGTTTAAATGCATAGAAAAATGGCATATTTTCGTAGTATCACTCATGGTTGTATTCACAAAACATTAGTTAATTGTCATTTTTGAGCTCATATATCTCATTTATACAAAAACTCTAGCACTACTGGTAAAAATTATGTGCATTAATTACAAATCCTTATGTCATTTTATGTAGTACATAAACACATCACTTATAAATTTTACTTAAGTAGTAAAATATAATGCTTTACACACAATGTAATAGAAAATACCTACCCACAGCACTGAAGGCCACAAATCTGTTCTCTCTTGGGTTAATACTGCTGTCGTAAGGCCTCATACCCCACATGTGTGCCGCACTATTGACCAGCCAGGTGGCGTTAAGGACCACAGTGTATCTCAGGAGCCCTGGGACGAAGTAAGCCACCCAAAAGTCCTCCCCCCACAGATACCAAGGCACCAGCGTGGGGAAAAGGAAGCACATCACCAGTATGGAGAGCTTATAGTGCCTGAAGTAACAAACAAAAAAAAGGTTCAAGGTTCATTTAAGTGCTTATCAGATTCTGATCTAACTGAAACGTGCACAGAAAACACGTTCTAGAAATGATTATCTTGATGACAATCAGAGAAATATTAAGGGAAAAAAACTTTCCCACCAATTACCATTTAGCTTCTTCAACTAATAAACAAGAACATCAGGTGAGGCACTGAAATACGTTAAACACAGCTGCTGAAAAACATTTGCATCAAGATAAACGCGCTGAAAAACCAGTCGCTGTAATGCTATCTGATTTGGCAACTCTCTGAAATATGTTCCGATGGCACCCTTTGACTAGTAGACTTTAGAAGTGTTAATCCCTTTTTCAAAGAGGTTTAAGACTTTTGTGGGACTTCATCCAAGAGCATGGGTTGGGTGACTGTACTCTGCTCATTTACTGACCGTGGCCTGATGGGCGCTTTGGCAGAGGCAGCAGACTTTCCCCAAAGAGGTGTGAGAAACACAGCAGGGGGGAAATAGGGTTCAGCCATGTTTTTATCACTTTAGTAGGTGCATTCAGACTGGTATTCAAGCAGCATTATATATATATATATTTCTATAAAGCTAACGCAAAATAATGCAGGTGGTACTGACCTATTGCTGTGGGCTCTGGTCACTATGACAGCTAATAACCTTGTAGCAAAACATTGCATTTAGATGTTCAGACTTAAAAAAAACTATAAACTAACATGCTAAATCACGGGATAGCAGTATGTGAATTGATCATGAAGTGTTATCTCAGCAAATGGCTTGGGAACACCCCCACCTGTAAACGTTGTGAGATGCTATCTTTTGAGTGAGGTTAAACACTGGCCAAGGTGCTCACAGTGAGGCGACATGAATTATCAGTGTTCAAGTGAGGCCTGATAGTGGGTGTCAGATGCATGAAACATTCCATTTCTGAAGTTGTTTGGGTGTTTAACATTTCTCAGTGGCACATGTGTGCAAGTAAAACATCCCTAAAGGCATTACCACCCACAGTAGACAGTGTGTTGGGTAATGATTGTGAACTATTGCCTCCTCGAGAAATTACATCCATATTAAATGAAGGAGTCTTCACATGCATATCCCAACGGTCATTGCTTTTTAGAGTACTTTAGATAACATAGAACATGGCAAAAGTCATGGGACATAATTCTAGTTCCTGTGTATGTGATGTTGGGAATGTCTATTTAGTGTATATAGATTCAATAAGTGATTTTACAGTTATATTATTAGAGAGCTTTATGTGCTTAATCTGCAGAACATTTTCAGATGTTTTATCTGAAACGTGCAGAGCAGCTAAAATATGCATTGCAGCCTTGAACTGGGTAATGAAAGTGAAAGGCACTGCCACACCTGCACTTTCACCTTTTACAAATGAGTTTGAGAGTTTGTCAACAGCTTTCGGTCCATGACGTTACAAGTTTAGTACTCCAAATACAACAATACACAATTTGTATGATACAAATTAGTACCTTCTTTGGAACATCACCACTCCATCTGCCTTGAGGTCACTGAGGTCAAGCTTGGCTCCTTTCTCAATGACATCTGGGTGCTTACGAACCAGCAGCCAGCCAATGTGGGCAAAGAAGAACCCTCGGGTGGCATTGTGTGGGTCTGCATTGGTCTCTGAAAACTTATGGTGGGCGCGGTGGTCTCTAGCCCACTCAAAGATATCATTCTGGATAGATATATAAAAAAATGTCAATAGTTAATTAAATGCGACTGCAAACCTGTACTGCATTTACTGCCATAAATACAAA
Source organism: Astyanax mexicanus (assembly GCF_023375975.1). Classification (NCBI taxonomy): domain Eukaryota; kingdom Metazoa; phylum Chordata; class Actinopteri; order Characiformes; family Acestrorhamphidae; genus Astyanax; species Astyanax mexicanus. Next base: position 33,965,668 of record NC_064414.1, on the reverse strand, counting down.
TTAGGATCATTTAAGTTTATAACATCATTAATTGCAGCAGATGACTGGGAGACATGGTTGAATTACTTTCAAACCAAGTTCTACTACCCAGTAGTATATAGAGTCTATACCTCTTTTCTATAACCTTTGGCCTCCTTCAGGTCCTCTATTGCTAACGTACCTCATTATTTGTAAGTTGCTTTGAATAAAAGCGTCCACTAAATGCAATCTCATGTAATGTAAAAAAAAATTAAATGCAACTAGTTACCTGAAAAGCCATGGAGTTTGCAACGGCCAGGAAGATTCTCAGTGGCAGTTTAGCTTTGTAAGACCTGTGGCTCCAAAGGCGATGAGCCCCTGCTGTCACCCCCAGAGCACTTACCATGAAACACACAGCACCTGCAGAGAGAAAAGGAGGAAAACAGTGACCTGTTGCGTTAGAATTCACTGTAAGGCTGTTTAAGGACATGTTATTTATGTTCTGTTCTTGGTGACTTGCGTGTCCTCCTCAAAAATGTTTGGCTAGAGGGCTGAATGTCTCTCTATGTGCTCGTAGACAAGGCTGCTCAGACTGAGAGATCTCAATCTTGGCAGAGAAACAAGTACTGTTATGAGCCAGTCTGCCACACAATGGATAGCCTATTGGAATGCTGATTGTGTATTGTTTAATAATATAAAAAATATTATGCTGTGCAATGATGATTAAAAAAAACATACATAAACAAACAAACAAACAAATATTAGAACGATTAAGATTACAGGATTATCTCTTTCTCTCACTCTCTTTCTCTCCATCTTCTGTAAATCTATCTATCTATCTATCTATCTAAGGAAGAGATAAGAAAGAAAGTGAATCTTACATGTATGTGAATAGAAAATTAAAAATTGGGGTGTGTGTGGGAACTTAGGCACTGCAACACATTTTTGATAAATGCAGGCTCTCTTTTCTAACAATAGAGGATGTGTTCATCCCACCCTTGTGGTAAGAACAGCATTGGAACACCACCTCGCTTCAGTACACACACACACTGACACAGACTAGCTATTTCACCCAGCAGACACATGACCCATCATTATAAGACCACTTAAAGGCTCTTGCACTAAACAATGTCATCAGTTTGGTCAATATGAACTAACTAGCCTGCTGAAAACAACATGACATGCTAGTTAATCTGGTATGTGTTTAAGTGTTTAAGCAATATGACCAAGCTTGCCCATGCTGATTCACCAACATTACCAAGCATGACCAAACTGGTTAATGATTAGCATCGCCAGTAAGGCCAGGCTGTTTGACCAGCATGGCCATGCATGCATGTTGGTCATAAGCAACCAGTTTACAAGCATAGAGCAATATATTTTCACCTTAATGACCAGCTTTTCAACCATCAAAGACAATCTTAGAGCAGTGGTTTTCAAACATTTTAGACAGTGTACCACCCCCAAACTAAACCAATTAAGGTGCCACCTTGATTTTTTTTGCACAAGGAGTGGCATAAGGTTATTCAAAAGCAGTGTGTAAAACTGGTGGAGGAGAACATGCCAAGATGCATGAAAATTGTGATTAAAAAGCAGCAGGGTTAATCCACCAAATATTGATTCTGAACTATTAAAAATGTATGAATTAGAACTTGTTTTCTTTGCATTGCATCTTTTTTTGTTATTTCAGACATTTCTCATTTTTTGCAAATAAATGCTCTAAATGACAATATTTTTATTTGGAAATTTGGAGAAATGTTGTCCGTAGTTTATAGAATAAAAAACAATGTTCATTTTACTCAAACATATACCTATAAATAGCAAGATCAGAAAAAAATGATTTAGAAACTAAAGTGGTCTCTTAATTATTTTCCAGGACTGTATATGCAAGCAAACTGGGGGCTGAACAATATGAATAAAAATGCAATGTGTAATAGTGCTTTTGAATATCCTGATGTCAGTAGGAAACACAATAAAACATCGCTACTGAAATGTATCCTGGAAATTCCAATAAAAATGCTGCAAAATTATCCAACATTTTATCCAACAGTGACAATATGTCATGTCTCCAAGGAAACCAGGCGAGTTCTTAAGAGCCAGGGATTTGGACATCCCCTGGTAGCCACATGCATTTACTTGTATAATCTTTTGTTTTTAAAACATTAAAAAATATTATTTGGTGGTGTACCACCTTGGTGTGCTTCACGTACCACCACAGTTTAAGAACCACCATTGTTTTAGAACATTAAAACCCAGTTTTTGTGGTTTTGAGCTATTTTGTTTTAGCAGGTGTATTGACCTATTACTGAATGATGTATTACTAAACAATAGGCTGAGGCCACACTCACTCCAGAGCAGGGTTAATTTAGAGGCAGATGTGACGATGAAGAGGCCGTAAACCGCTCCGAGGTGCAGCAAAACCATCAGAATGACGTTCCTCCACACGAGCTTTGTGGCGGGGCCTTCCTTCTCCGAGTAAGATTCAGCAAAAGCGTCGTCTGTCAGCAGCATCGCTTCGGCCATGTCTGCTCCGGTGCTCCGCTGCCTGTTCTGGACTGACTGCCTCTTTGTGTCCGTCATTTTTCTTTTTGTTTTACAGTAATGTGTATTTTGTGGATCTAGGGCTGAAAGAAAGGCATCATTAGAGTATTTACAGCGAGGCGCTACAGTAAGCACATGATCATGATCATCATAATATGTATTCAGTTCTATATGGGTGGGTCTCAACTATAACAGTTAAATTTACGTCCCCGCGCGCCCTCTTCCTCTTCCTTATCCTCCTAAAAGCACAGCAGCGCCACAGCCGCTGATTCACTATTCGCTGTGATCCGCTTACCTTTAGAGCTGCGACTGCTGCTGCAGGAAAATCAACAATTCATCCAGCTCAGCACGTCCGGAGCGACCGCAGCCACACAATGGGTGTCTCTCAGCCTGCCTGACTCCTCTCGCTTACCTCAGCCACTGGCTGCCGCCCGGCGCGTCCTACAAATAGCTGCAATTGGCTGGGAGGGATGGATGCCACCTAGCCTGTCAGTCTCATTGGTCGCCTGCTCATCTGATGTTCACGCTGAAAGCTACAATCTAAACAATCTGTTTTTTTCCCCCTCCCGGTGACCATTCACTGCCGCCCAGCCACAATCACACAAGTTTCTGCACACAGAGACAGACGGAGTCGTTGTCTGCAGTGACTCAGTCTATGTCCAGCAGTAACCCCACTAAATGTAGGTCACAGCACTTTCACACTGCTGCATTTCTCTACTGCAGTTTAACATAAACTAAGCCTATATCGCACACTATGAGCATCATTAATAAAAGGGCTAAACAAACGGTTCCATTCCATTAGGTTCCAGACAGCCTGTAACTGTTTCAGTTCAGTTTTTCTTTTACCTTTTTATTTATGTCTTTTTGTAATTTTTGGCATTCATTCCTGCTCTACAACCCTGAACTGATCAACACTGATCAGTCTGATAACACTGGGCGTTTACCCATCACACCTGCTCACTCTCAGAACCTGTTTTTAGATTAGCTATAGCTCTCCATTATCCATTATGTGCCCCTTACCTTTTCATACTAATAACTCATAACCTGTTTCTACAATAGCCGTATCTCTCCATTATCCTTTATGTGCCCCTTACATTTTCACGCTAATAACTCATAACCTGTTTCTGCATTAGCGATATCTATGTTATCCATTATGTGCCCCTTACATTTTCACATTCATAAATCGGTATCTGTTTCTACATTAGCTATATTTTTCCATTATCCATTATGTGCCCATCACCTTTTCACACTAATAACTCATAACCTGTTTCTACATTAGTGATATCTCTCCATTATCCATTATGTGCCCCTTACCTTTTCACACTCATAACTCATAACCTGTTTCTACATTAGCTATATCTCTCTATTACCTATTATGTGACCCTTACATTTTCACACTAGTAACTCATAACCTGTTTTTTCATTAGCTATATCTCTCCATTATCCTTTATGTGCCCCTTACATTTTCACACTCATAACTCATAACCTGTTTCTACATTAGCGATATCTCTCTATTACCCATTACATGACCCTTACCTTTTCACACTAATAACTCATAACCTGTTTCTGCATTAGCTATATTTCTCCATTATCCATATGTGTTCCTTACCTTTTCACATTCATAACTTAGTATCTGTTTCTACACTAGCTATATCTCTCCATTATCCATTATGTGCCCATCACATTTTCACATTCATAACTTAGTATGTTTCTACATTAGCCATATCTATGTTATCCATTATGTGCCCATCACATTTTCACATTCATAACTTAATATCTGTTTCTATATTAGCTATAGCTCTCCATTATCCATTATGTGCCCCTTACCTTTTCATTCATAAATAAGCACCTGTTACATTAGCAATAGCTTCATATTATCTCTCTGTACTGCTGTTTTTGTTTTGTTATTTGTTTGTAATGTGCGGGTCAACCCGAGAAGGAAGAGTTCCTCTGACTGAGTCTTGATTCCTCCTAAGGTTTCTTCCTCCTAATGTAAGGTAGTTAAGTAAGTTAAGTGAACTAAATTACCCTGCTATTCCACCAGTGGACCTCATGTTTGTAATTTTTTGCACCCCCTTTTTTTCATTTAGAAAACCTCTAAGGTGACTTCTTATTTTATACATAAATTTGACTAAGAAGCTTACACATTCACATCTTTCACTGGAGGAATAGTGAAAAAATTAGGTTAAGTGGAAAACTAGGTTAAGTCATTATACGTTGTTCTGATCATGTGTACAAGAAACACATGAAAGGGTCTCTTCAAGACGAATTGCTTCTTCTATTCATTACACATATTTTGAACAAAACAAGATTTTTGGCTACTGTGAAGGCCACTGCAATATGTTACTTTTTAGTCAGATGTTTTAATGTACTTTTAAACTGCTGTGAATTTGCAATGTTTTTAAATACAATTTCATTAAAACAGTTTGATTTCAATGGCCAAAACTGTCTTTGTAACTTTTATTTTTTTATTTTACTCAAAATGATTTATATCCAAGTCTGCTTCCAGAATCCAGTTCTGTTTAAAGTTAAAAGTCTATTTTCTAGTGATTTGAAGATGACCATGTCTTTTTTTTTTTAGCATATTTCACAAAACATATCAAAGGTTTTTTAACTAGACACAGAACTGGATTCTGGATTCTCCATTATCCAGTCTCCAGTCCTGCATTTTGTAATCACTGGTCATAATGGCATAAGTAGTGCATCTATCAAAGTAAAAAAAAAGGGCAGCATGTTCTTTGATGTAACTGATTTGCTGCCCAAAGTGTCATTATAACCAGTGATTACAAAATGCAGGACTGGAGACTGGATACAGTGTCTAGTTAAAAAACCTTTTATATGTTTTGTGAAATGTGCTTAAAAAAAAGAAATGGTCATCTTCAAATCACTCGAAAACTGTCTTTGTAACTCTTGCAATTTTACTCAAAATGATTCCAAGTCAGCTTCCAGAATCCAGTTCTGTTTAAAGTTAAAAGTCTATTTTCTAGCGATTTGAAGATGACCATGTCTTTTTTTTTTTAGCACATTTCAAAAAAACATATCAAAGGTTTTTTTAACTAGACACTGTATCCAGTCTCCAGTCCTGCATTTTGTAATCACTGGTCATAAGACACTTTGGGCAGCAAATCAGTTACATCAAAGAACATTCTGCCCCTTTTTTTTTTTACTTTGAGAGCTGCACTAGTTGTGCCACATGTACAAACCATGTATAATTTTGAAACATCCTCTAACCTTGGATAAAATGATTACATGTATCCAGTGCAAATATTAGATCAGCAGTTTGGTTCAGAGAAATTATGAAAGCAAATGATGAAACCAGACAACACAGCAGGCTTTGGAGGCATGACTGCCTTTAGAAATGTAATTTAAGGTACATACAGTGAATTATACCAAGAAAAAAAACTTAGGTCATTTTCTAAGCCTGTAAAACAGTAAATCTCAAGAGTCTCCTCATTCTCAGAGCTGTTGTTAGGCTTATCGTTCAAACATAAGCACCAATTCACAGTGAGGTGTGTGTGGAAACATGTCCACTGGGAAAGCCATTGTTGGAGTAAAGGCCTCTCCAGTGAGCTTCTTCTGCCAATTTGGTTTCCCACAAAGCTCCCTGAAGTTTCTCATAGCTTCTCCCTCCGGCTTGCAGGATACGTAGATAAGTCTCCGTATGTCCGTATGGTTGCGCAGGGCTCGGATCACTCTGTAATGCAGGCCTGCTCTAGAAGGATTCACAACAGCTGTGAGCCCACCCTCAGAACCCAAGGTGGGCATCAGCTTAGGAAGAATAACCTCAGCTTTTCCTGCAAGAAACTCACAGTTCTGAATGTCATTTAGAGCTGCGTTATGTTTTGCATCCTCCACAGCCTGCTCAATGAGCTCAACACCGATGACCTTCCTCACTCTTTTACTTAAGGAGATGCCAATAGCTCCTGTACCGCAGCATACATCCAGCAGTGTGCCATTCTCACAGTTCTGGCTCAGCTCTGCAACAGTGTTATACAGGGCTTCTGCTGCACCCCTGTTCACCTGAAAGAAGGAATCAGCAGAGATGCGGAACTTGAACCCGAGAACCTCCTCATAGATATGTGGCTCTCCATGCAGAAGCTGGTATGGAGACTCTTCATGACTGCATCTGGTCATGGTACTTTCCTGGAAATAAAGCGAGTCCAGCTGGCAAATGGCTCCAGGACCTTCTGTAAAATACTCCACTAAAGCTGCTTTATGGAAATTTATCTCCTCAGTAGTTAGCTTTTGTGGATGGAAGTATACGATAGCCATGGTGTTACCAGCAGAGTTTGTTCTCACTGTAATTTCTCTCCAGTGTCCACCATCATGAAACAAAATGCATGGCTGCAATGGTGATACACGTATGAAATCTTCGTAACACCTTGCAACTAGGCTGTGCTTCGATGGTACGTTGCAAAGATGGTCACCGTGGACACACACAATGTTTCCACTTTTTCCAGTGCCAATATAATAACCTACCGTCTTTGGATTTCCATCGACTCCTCTGTTGATAGAGAAGGTTGATTTATTGCGGTATCCATACCTCACTGGTGAGGGAATGATGGGTAGCAGTGGAAAAGGGAGCTCTCCCTTGTTAGACAAGACAGATGAGTCCTGAAGCACCTCATTTGTCATCTGAAGTAAGATCTTGTGCTGCTGTGTCTGTTTCCACTGGAGCTGCTCTTCATAGCCCATTCTCCACAGGGGAGTCACAGCATCAGCCAGTCTTTCCTCCCAAGTGAGAGTCTCCCAGCCTGGTGGTCTGAGTAGTTTTGTTCTTCTATTCTTTTTAGTGCTGACAGAAGAAACTGAACTAAAATTGACTGCTACACGGCTAACAGCTGCTTTAGCCAGCACATTATGACGGTGCTGTAGATGACCAGCACATTTCAGCAGTGAAAATATCTTACTGATGTGCATTTTAAATATACTACTCCTGAATGACAAGATCTAAAACCACACAGACCATGAAACTGTACAGGCAGTGTAGTGTCACCATTGGCACCAGTCACTTTTCCGTCCAGCCTGGTTCAACGTGGGTCTGGGAAAGATTCGCACATGGCACCATTGTGTCATTGAAGCTAAAATCCAAACATTTGCAAAAACGTGTTATGTTGCCTTATTTGCGACACGGTAGCTAAATAAAACAGAAACAAGCTGCGAAACTTAACCTAAATGAACTTTCTGACGCGTGATGGTAAACTCGAGTAGCTCAAACCGCTGTACTGTCGAGTAGTGCTACCTATCAATATGTGCTACGTTCTGTTCTGCGCATGCGCGGACGGTTTCGCGGATTATTTCTGTTTAATTCGGCTTTTTAAAATGTAAGCATAGTGTTAATATTAGCCTGAGTCTTACACAAATAGATATTTAAATTAATACAAATATATACAGCTTTGAAAAAAGAGAGCGCTTAAAAATGATGAGTTTCTTTGATTTTACCTAATTGAAAACCTCTGGAATATAATCAAGAGAAAGATCGATAATCACAAGCCAACAAACCAAGCTGAACTGCTTGAATTTTGAGAAGGGTCTGCGCGCAGATCTCATTTCTGAGCCCTACCTCTCCTGTGGTACCTACATGAGGCACCACAGAGGAGGTGGCATTTTTGCACCACGAGATAAATAAAGTTATCCAAAAGCAGTGTGTAAGACTCGTGAAGGAGAACATACCAAGATGCATGAAACCTGTGATTAAAAACCAGGGTTATTCCACCAGATATTGACTTCTGAAGACTTTATGGATATGAACTCGTTTGCATTATTTGAGGTCTGAAAGCTCACAGCTCTGAATTTTTCTTATAGAATTAAACAACAATGTTCATTTTACTCAAACATATACCTATAAATAGCAGTGAAATGGTCTCTTAATATTTTCCAGACCTGATTTGTTATTTTAATTAATTTAAATACATTGACACAGTGGTGAAGGCTTTTCCCCTATACATCTGCTAGGAGCATTTTCTGACAGATATGATTTTAGCCGTTAAAATACCCCACCTGCTGTTTTTTTCGGTACCTGTGAATGTATGGTGGTAGCACGATTTGACAAGGTCGCACAAATCGCCAGAACACCCTGGCGCTTTATTTTTGCTCCTATTTCTCCCCTGCGTCATTGCGAGGCGCCACGAATCTAGCGAAGTTCCGCCAGAGCTAGTTTATGGCGAGCCTGCCCACTTTCTAGCGCCCCGGCTACGTCAGAAATAAAGGACTGCACACCACTAGAGGGAGACCACGAGTGAGTCAAATACGAATGGGTTGAATGGAGCTAAACGGCTAAAACACTCATTTAAAATGTAATTAGCCACTTGCACAGAATATTAATTTAATTTTAGAAAGTAGAATAAAATGTCTAAATGTATATACATATATTATTATTATTAGTAGTAGTAGTATTTTTTTTTACAGCAAACTGTTTTACACTGTCAAAGCGCTAACACTGCTACTATGTGCTGACTGGTTGGTGATCTGATGTAGTGTAGAGATAGATGTATGGTAACAAAGTAGAAGTACTTCACTACTGTACTTAAGTACTAAAATGCTGTGTCTGTATCTACTGTATCTCTATTTTTTCTCTTACTTCCACTGTTACTTCAGTACATATTTTCCATAAGTTTCATACTTTTTTATGTACTGCACTGTTACTTATACAATTATAAAGGTACACAAATACTTTAGTACTTCCATTTAAGTGTGGTTCTTAAAGAACACTTCAACTTCTACTCAAGTCACTTTTTGATTGAACACTTAAGTCGGAGTCTCTCGGTTTAAAAATGATCAAACATTTGCTCCATATGAACCCATTTACTTTGGACTAACTCAGGAGCGCCCCCTGGTGGGGTGCAAAACCCGGAAGAGACTCTAAAGTGGGTATTCTCCTGTGTGGAGACTCTGTGGTTCCGCTGTCGCAATGGAATCAAACAAGGACGAAGCGGAACGATGCATCGAGATTTCTCTCTCAGCGCTGAGAGACAGTCAGCCCGACAAAGCCCGGAGGTTCCTGGAGAAAGCGCAGAGGCTGTTTCCCACAGAGAAAGCGAAACGTATGTAAAAACAGGCTCCCAGCAGCACTCACACCGGAGAGAGCGCTAGCCTAGCCTAGCCTAGCTGTGTTTAGCTACCAGCTGGCTAACGATAACCACAGAACTGGGTTAGCCAAGCTAACTAGCTAACTCTAGCTTCCTGTCTCAGAGGTTTCTTCTGGAGCTGATCCAGTGATTCAGAGGTGTTCAGAGTGTTTGTGTGCTGTGACATACTCTCAGATTGATAGCTAGTGCTCGCTCTCCCCCTGTCTATCTCTCTCTCAGTAATCACACACTAGCGGACTGAACTGCTATGTTGTTTATATAATTTATACCCGTGTTTCTCAGCCCTGCGGCAGGATGATGCAGCTGATCAAAGTTCAGATGTAGTTAGGCTGGTTGTAGCGTATGTGTAAGTGTTTACTAAATTCAGATTTACGCTTTAGTAAATATAAACGGGCTGCACCACACAAACTGGTATATACCTAGAAGCAGACATGTATAACGTACTAGAGACTCAGATTGAGTGTTAGTGAAAGTGTGATATGAACTAGCGTGGAAGTTGAATTTTTCTTTAAGCACCATATTTAAGTGAAAGTACTAACGTATCCAACTTCTTTTGTACTCAAGTGTTGCAAGTAGTTTATTCTAAAAATGTAGTACTAAAGTGCTAAACGTAAAGATACAATACTCCTAGCTGGCACTCAACCGACCTTCAACGCTGAAATGTGGTTTAAGTAATGTTTAATGTTGTTTCAACGTTGAAACAACATTTAATGTTAAATGGTTGTGCAAACGTTGAAATTTATGTTGAATCAACATAACGTCCTTAACCTTCTGTCTTATGAATCAGCAATTAACATTTCATCAGCATATATAAAATACGCAATAAAAAACGGTTGGATAGAGGGATGTAAAAGTGGTTTTATTCCATTTGCAGTTTTTGCTTTTTAATTTGGCACCAATTCTTCTCCATACCTGGGGGTGTATTCATGTTCTATTTGTTTTACTGTTTTGCTTTTGAGATCAGATGTTGAATCAGATTGGTAGAGGTGGGTCACATTCTTTATACTCAGTTTTACTCTTGTGTTGTAAGTTTATTGTTAACACTCTCTTAACCATTGATTTTTCTACTTTTAGTGAGCTATCCTAGCTGGCATTTCAACGTTCGTGTTATGGTTGAATCAACATTGGATTTGGTGTTGATTTTGAAAGTGAATCAGTGTTGATATGGCAAGGTTGTTTCAAGTAACAGTGAGCGCATCTACTGGTCTGGCAGTGATGATGTGGCTTTGGAACAGTTCCTAACATTCTTATAATTGTAAGGAGTAATGATGCAGCACATACAAATGTATTGGAGTACAATTATTAAACTCATGGAAAATATGTAATCAAGTGAAAGTGAAAGTAGGATTTGTTAAAAATCTACTGAAGAGAGGAAAAGGGCTAATTATAAATTCTGGAACCACAAATGGACACCTTCAAACAGACAGGCCGACCAGTCATCTCAGTACATGCGGTAGAGATAGAGAGAGAAAACAGAAGGGAAGAAAAAGGGGGACTAGAAGGGTTGTGTAAAGGGAGTGGGACAGGCCTGTTACCAGAGTGCAGGAACTGGAACCATGAATAGATACCTCAAGACAGAAACTCTGGACATAGGGGAGACAGAGAGAAAGAAAGATAAAGATTAGGACAGGGTTTATGTTTGGGGTGTGACCTGTAAGAGTCAAGTCAAAGTCAAAGTCAAAGTGGTTTTTATTGTCATTTCAGCTATATACAGAGTACACAGTGAAACGAAACAATGTTCCTCCAAGGACCATGGTGCACATAAACACAGTGTAGACAGAACAATAGTGCAACAGTACAAAAGTGTAGACAGACAATACAACACAATACAAACAAAGAATAATAAATAACAAGACAGTGTGCAAATTTTGCAGTGTGCAAAAAAAGACCAGGTGAGGTAGTAATTATTCTATTACACAGTGTGCAATAGAGTCCAGTGAGGTAGTAGGGTTTTTAGTGCTTTCCATTTTCTGGGGTAAGTGGGGTAAGAGTGTGTGTGCATGTACAGAAAAACCATCAGTTCAGTCTCTGCAGTTAAGGAGTCTGATGGCTTGGGGGTAGAAGCTGTTGCAGAATCTGGTCGTGCTGGACCGGATGCTGCGGTACCTTCTTCCCGAAGGCAGGAGGGAGAACAGTTTGTGTGAGGGATGAGTGGGGTCATTCACAATGCTGGTTGCTTTGCGGATGCTCCGGGTGGTGTAAATGTCCGTGATGGAGGGGAGAGAGAGATGCTGATGATCCTCTCAGCTGTCCTCACAATACGCTGGAGGGTCTTGCGGTCAGAGACGGTGCAGGTCCCAAACCAGGCAGTGATGCAGCTGCTTAGGATGCTCTCAATGGTCCCTCTATAGAAGAGTGTGAGGATGGGTGGAGGGAGACGGGCCTTTCTCAGCTTCCGGAGGAAGTAGAGACGCTGCTGGGCTTTCTTGGCTGTAGAGCTGGTGTTCAGGGTCCAGGTGAGGTTATCTGCTAAGTGGACACCAAGGAACTTGGTGCTCTTAACAATCTCCACAGAGGACCCGTCGATGTTGAGTGGAGAGTGGGTGTGTTGTGCTCTCCTGAAGTTAACAACCATTTCCTTTGTCTTGTCCACATTCAGGTGAAGGTTGTTGACTGTACACCAGTCTGTCAGCCGCTGCACCTCTCTGTATGCTGACTCGTCGCCTTTGGTGATGAGACCCAGCACGGTTGTATCATCGGCGAACTTGATAAAGCTGTTAGAACTGTGTTTTGCAGCACAGTCATGAGTCAGCAGGGTGAACAGCAGAGGACTCAGGACACTGCCCTGGGGGGCCCCCGTGTTCAGTGTGATGGTGCTGGAGGTGCTGCCCCCGAACCGGACTGACTGGGGTCTCCCCGTCAGAAAGTCCAGGATCCAGTTGCAGAGGGGGGTGTTGAGGCCGAGCGAGCTTAGAGAAATAGTAAGAGAAATAGTAAGAGGGACAACAACAGTAATGATTCATCTAAGTTAAAAGACTAATTGTTTGTTAGTTAACAAGTTGATTAGTATGATCGTGTACTGCTTTACACCACGGCTGTTACAGTTTTATGGTCAGATTAAAGGCTTGCATTCACTTTCTCTCTTTTTCTTTGGTAACATTAAATCCTAAAATCCATAAAGTATGTATGGTTGTGCAGTTTCTACAGTGGCCCATTTTCCTAATATAAATTGTTCTCTCAGGATTATTAGAGTCTATATCCCAAAATGGAGATGCACACGGCAGTGCTAATGACTGTGGAGACACTGACAGCCCTGGAGTACGACACAGAACCAGCAGTGCTGGAGATCACACCTCAGGAGCAGACAGTGCCACAGATGGAGCCAAGTCATACACACCAGATCAACTGGATGCAGTCAAAAGGTGTGTGTTGTATTTTTCTATTTGCAAGAACTTTTAAAACTTATTTTATCAGAAATACTTAGCTTTTAATTATAACTTAATAAAGATTGATACAATACAGTTCGTGGTTGATTAGATACAGTCCCCATGTGTCCGCACGATTAGGTATATCTTAAATGCATCAGTATGAAAACAATCCTGGATTTTAGATACACAAGAAATTCTCCCCAGTAATTAATCACGGCTAGTAGATTCAGGTGATTTCCACTTAATAGATATATATTTTTAGCAGCATGGAATGCTATCTTAATATATAAGGTTTAGCTACCCCATATGATATTCTAACACAAATTCATCTCCTAGCAGGGTATGTTTTGGTAATTGGGGTATATTTACTTTGGTGAACTCTAAAATGACCTCTAAAAATAGCCTTTTAATATCCTTTCAGAGTTGGGTGATTAGATGCACTTTTTGATGCATCAAAAATAACAAGGTCTTGCCCTTTGTTGCTATATAAATTAATTAATTACAGAATCCAACACTGTGAAAGTATTTTTTATAATGTTGTAAAGCCGCTAGCTAACATGTTAGCCTAGGACTAATTTAGTAATGAAGAGTTCACTTTTTTTTAATAGGTATAGTTCACTTTGATTTACACGTACTTGTGTACTTTCATATAGTACTTATTTGTGCAGTGTAGTTATTAAAATAAATGCTTAATTTTCTGTTCTCTGTTGAATGTATTGTTTGTCTCATTTAGGATAAAAAAGTGCAAGGACTATTATGAAATCCTTGGAGTCGGGAAAGATGCCTCAGAAGATGATCTGAAAAAAGCATACCGAAAGCTGGCATTGAAATTTCATCCAGATAAAAACCATGCTCCTGGTGCTACAGAGGCATTTAAAGGTAAGAAAAAAACGCATGTTTTTCACTTTCTTTCCACTGGGGGAATTTTATATTTGACATTTAAAGGAAAGTATTTCATTTTTAACACTTCCTCCTTTTGGTTATAGCCATAGGAAATGCATATGCTGTTCTTAGTAACACTGAGAAGCGGAAGCAGTACGACCTTTATGGTGAAGAGAAAGTCCACCCATCACGTCATGGCCATTCTCATCGTCACTTTGAAGCAGACATTTCTCCCGAGGATCTCTTCAACATGTTTTTTGGTGGTGGATTTCCATCTAGTAAGTGGGACAAAATCTTGTTTTACATTTAAGACCCATCGGTTAAATGAACCCCCCCTGAATATAAGCTAATCACTGGTGTATTTAAAGATTATTTTTAAACTATTCCCAGGTAATGTCCATGTATACAGTAATGGTCGGATGAGATTTGGCCATAACCACAGACAAGAACGACGAGAACAACAGAGAGATGTAAGTGGCAGTAGAGTGAAAATACTTTGTAACATTATTATGAATTGTACAGAACATTGTAAATATGTTCATGTAAATCGTATCCTGACTGTCACCAAAAACCTTCAGAAAAGTCAGAAAGTGAAAAATAGAAATATATACACATACACACATACACACAGTGCATATATGTATGAATCTATGTATTTATAAGAGAATGTGAGAAACTATTACTGTCTTGGGTATTGTATATATTTTTTTCTATTCAGCTTTGCAAATATCTAATATTGCATAATGACTAGGTAGAAGCTTTTCAGTCTCTTAAGAATGGCATAAGCAGCATTTAACACAATCTTTTTTTTATTTAAAATCTAGGGAAGTCTTGCTTTGTTTGTTCAGCTGATGCCCATCCTCATCCTCATCATAGTTTCTGCGCTCAGCCAAATGATGGTTTCCAGTCCTCCCTACAGTCTTAGCCTCAGGCCGTAAGTTTGCACTGCCTCATTTCACTTTACCTAATTTGTTGCCTGTGGTAGACAAGCACATTTCTACCCGTATACCATCAAATCATAAGCTGGAGCTGAGGAAGACTGCAGCTGTGTCCAAAGCTGTGCCCTATTTGCTATTCCCTACGTGTGAAAATCCAAAAAAATGACATAATGTGAGTGAGCTCAATGCTGTGTGACAGCCAATGTATAATCTGAACATTAGTCTTTTTTTTAGCAAAACAATTAGGGATATTAATGTTCCCTGTCTGATATGAGGAGCTGTTTTGTCAGCTATAAATTTTACATTTTACATTTGACTGAAAGCCAAATACAGAACACGTTTTTAGCAGGTTCTCATTTATTTTGACTCTTTCTTAATTGCATAAATGAAATAGCCTCTTGTTGTTGTGTCTTGCTTTTAAAAATAAAACTTTTTAAACTTTTTTTAATATGCCAGCAGACATACAAATAAAGCATAGCAGTAATTTTGCTACCTAACATTTTACAGTGTTGGCCCGTACAAATATTAAAACCCTACAGAGGACTTTTGTTCGAAACAATTGATGCAGAGACAGCAGCTGGTCACTGCTGGGCTGAAAGACCCAAAAAGTTCAGACACAGTTGCTAACAATTGGGTTAAAGCTGCAGGCATTGAGAGGTTTATCAATGCTAGCTAACTGTATTTCCAAGCTGGATTACTCGCTGAGGGTATATCAGACAGTCCTTTTAATTTTTCACACTGTTCTTTGTCTCTAGGGAGCCTTACTGTCTGGTTTTAGCTAACACTGACATCTTTTCGGCTCTGTTTTGTGTATAAATTATTTGGCCTTTTCTTTTAATGGTACTAACAGTTTGTTATTGTCATTTTCAGTATGTTTATACAGTGCATTGTAGGATTGCTGTACATACAATTTTGCAAAATTGTAGAACAACAAAAATGGTCATTATGTCGTGAATAGGGTGCAGTTTCAGACAAAGCATGCTTTTAAAAATGTATGTGTTTATTTCTTTTTGACCTTACATCACTTAATCTTTCGTATATAACTGAGAAATACACCGATAATAAAACTTATCAGCAGAAACAGCTGATGAGCTATTTTAGCAAAAGTGTTTGTTACTGTTACATGTAATGGAACTTAAAATGTAACATTTTTACACTTTTTTTCAAATGTCTAGGACAATTAGCAGTCACTTTTCAGTACAACCTGTTCTGTTAATTTCAGATATGCATAAGAGTCTTTGCATTCCAGTTTTAGCCAGGTCTGTATTGTCTCTGCTGCAGCCAAGGTTTTTTTTAGACACACCTACAGTTTCATTTATGTACAGTACACTCTGTACTAATACCACCCTCTTGAGGAAAATCGTCAGCAGTCGTTATAGATGCATGGTTACTGAACTGAAAGCCACATCCAAAAGACAGGTTTATTTTAAATGGGTTTGCATTGATTAGTGTTCTTCCAAATGTTTAACAAATTATTACTATCTAATATATTGCAGATCTTCAGGACACACAAACAGACGACAGACTACCACTCTGAAGGTGCCTTACTATGTGGGAGACCAATTTTCAGAGGAATATAGTGGAATCAATCTAAAGCATATTGAACAGAGTGTGGAGGAGGACTACATTTCAAATCTTAGAAACAATTGTTGGAAAGAAAAACAACAGAGTAAGTTACATCAATCTCCATCAGATTTTTTGTTTAAGCACTGTGCACTTTTTGTGTATTCAGTAAAAGCACTGATAGCAGTGCAGATGCTGTTTCCAATCCTTTTGGTTAAAAAAAATATATTGCAAATGAAGAAATCACATTATCTAATACACATTCCAGATTGGACATCTATAAATTAGTGTTAGCATTACTGTATTTTATAGTAGTTTATTGTAAATGTTTTAGTTATTTTATAATTATTTTTTAGAATGCTAACTCATTTGCATGCTATGTTTTTTCTTGCAGAGGAAGGGTTGTTGTATCGAGCACGTTATTTTGGAGATTCAGAGCTGTACCAAAGGGCGCAGAAAATGGGCACACCAAGTTGTTCAAAGCTTTCAGACATTCAAGTCCTGCTGCATGGACACTGAGAGACAAGAGAGTAAGTCCCTCTAAAATCAGTTCATTTGATTAGAGATTGTGAAAACAATAACTAATATGCTTTCAGCAAATTTTGTTTGAATTAAGTGTTTAAAAAGACTTGTTGAGCTTTAATGACTGCCTGATATTAGAAGCTACATTGAGGATGTAAAGATGCTTGACTGCTTTTTCTTATTCCGAATGATTACCTGACCCTTTTCACTTTGTTTTATACAGGTCCAGTGGTGAATGTTAATTTTGAAGGTGACCAAGTACAGAAATATTCTGCTCTCACCAAGCTTTCACTGAAAGCAAAGTGGGAATTTGCACCAGGAAAAGCAAAAATATCTATATCCGTGCGCTTTTGGGGCACATATTTGTCTTTCCTCTCCCCTGTGATGTTTTTAAATTTGCACATCACAGATATTGCTGAAATTTCAGAAGTGGGTCTAAAACTATAATTTTCTCATTTGAAAATGATTACGGATCTTGAGGTTAAAACATACTTTATAGCTGTATTCTGAATGGTAAGCTATGCTGCTAGCTTAATGCTTTTCTTTTCGGTAAGTCTGTGCACCCCAATTCCATTCTAAGCAATTTTAGAACCCTATATTTGGGTTGTCTGAGCCACTCAAGATTTTTAGTATTTTTTTGGACCTGTGTTTTTGACAGCAAGAACTAAATTTAAGTTGTTGCCATTCCTTGTTTAATTGTTCACTGTAGATTTGCCTGTTGGATTTTTTTTATCAAGCATTTGAAATTAATGAAAAGAGATTTTGATCTGTATTTATTAAAATGGAATCATCCTAGATTTCTGTCTCATTTTATTAACAGAAACCGTTTCAGACATGTCTGCATGATGTATACATTATTTTCACAAAACCATGCCAATATTTTATTTAATTTAAACGTAAATATGCATGAAATTATGTGCCTTGATCTTGTTTGAGAGAAAAAGCCTGGTTTAAGATTGGTGGAACATATTTGTCTGAAATAGTTTGGATCAACAGTTATTAAATACTTCAAATTAAGCCACATATAGTACAACTTCTGAGTGAACAGAAGAAAATTTGTCAGATTTTGTTACAGTTATCTCTGTATTTCTCACTGGATTAAAACAGTTAGCTTAGTTTATCCTTGTACAAAATAGGTGTATATATTCAACATTAAAATGAAACAAACACAAAGGTATCAGTCAAGAATCAATTCAGATTCAAGGTACATTTAATGTCATTGCTTGAGAGCAAACAAAACTTGCATCTGTACATGAACAATTCATAAATGGGCACAATATTTGTAAACTTGGCAAAGAAGAATTGTGTGCAAATATTCCAGCATAACAAAGGCACATTGGTTTTACATGACAGTTTCTGTAATAAATAAAGTATCAAAACAATAATAATGTCCTTCTTGAGGTAGGTTTGATAGCTGCCATAGTCCAGTAATGGACTTACAATATAAATTCTTCATATTGATTGTGCTGAATCAACACATTTGGCATGTCTGCCCACAACTTGCATGGTAAAACCCACACATAGTCCAAACATAATTGGAGTCATTTTCTTAAATAAGAAAGAAGGCAAATTACAAAGGAGTCCCCAGGTGATTATATGTAAGTCCAGGTATCCTTTGTGATAGATATCTTTGGGTCATAATTCTTCTATGTACACTTCACTCGAGCTGTAAAGCTTCTTTTTGACCACTGTAAAGCCCGTGCTCAGTCTGACCGTATTACTGAGCTTCATTGTAAACTTTGGCCATAGTCCACCAAGATCTGGACGCAGCAAAAATGTAAGATGAAAAGTTGGCACAGTTGAGGGGTCCACAGATAGTTGTCCAATGCTTTGATAGGACTTGCCATTCTCCACACACAGGTCAATTAGAGCTCCTCTCAGACCACAGGGTTCACCAGCTGCCAGGTGGAGGAGCTCCTGTCCAATGTGCTTCAGTAACTGATGAGGAACCAGAAGCTTTGTCCATCCTAGGGCTCTGGCACTGGCCTCTCCAAGAATATCAGACAGATTGTCCATAGTCTCAGCACACAGTGCCTCTTCAAATGGGTCTTCTGTTGAAATCACTGGAAAGCATCCTATAATAAAAAAATATATATATATATTTAGTCTTTTTGGTATTTGCTTACATTTAAATTATATTTTATTAAAGCACTACACAACTAGAGAATTCAAATGTGATAAAAAATTACAACAGATTCATTTAAACACTGACATATTAAAAAAAAAAAACATTGTAAGCTTATTAAAACGTACCTGATTGTCTTTCCTCAGAGATAGAGATTTGTTTCGTGTGTTCTTCGTGGCTCATCTCCATAAGTTTCTGGACCATTCTTCCCCATGAAAGACGTTTTGATGTGGCGGGTTCTGACGCTGAGCAGTTCATGGTTTGTTATGCAGTTCTGTGCCAAAGTCAGCCTAAACTTCTGCTGGTCAGTTCAGAAAGTCGGCAAACTCGAAAGCGGCTCAACAAGTATTTATACTGAGCAGAGGAAAGCCCCGCCCTTCGCACTTCCCATCCAATCAGATTACAGCGCACGTTCCCAGCGTGCCAACTCGCCCGAGACCGCTGTGGGCCATTGAGCGATTTTGTCCTGACCTGACTGGACCTCCGGGACCAGTGGGGGGTAGAGCCGTATTGATTGTTTATGCCAAAACTCTTACTGCCCACTGCAGTGGAGAAAAGCACGCCCGTGCTGTCCTTATCTTCAGCCTCATCACGAGAAACCTCACCTGAGAACTTCAGAACGTGAGAAAAGATGTGAAAACTCCAACTAGAACATTTATTTGCTTTACTGCTCTTCTTCAGCTTCAAAATATCAAGTCAACTTTATTTCTAGCACCTAAAAATAATTAAGTGTCGGCCAATAAATATAAAGGTAAATATATAGTTAACCTAACGATTTTTTTATTAGAATAAAACAAAAAAGTTGAACGAGCTATTGTTGGCAGATGACAGAAGGCTTGACTCTTTAAATGGACCCAAACACCTGAGAGAATAAATAGGCTTTGTGTCGGAAAAAGAAAATAACTATGTAAAAAAGGCACTTAACAGTAGCTATGTTAATTATGATTAATTTAGTTGTGGAGAGTTGGGAAGGTTGAAACACATTTTGCATTTTCTTCAGTTTCTCTGAAAAAAAAACTGTTTGTATTGGAAACATACTTTTAACATAATAAAACAACATCCGTGAGCCACCCACGCTGCTGTAACCTAGGTAAATGTGATAAAATACTCATATATGTAGGCTACAAAGTCAAATGTTGCATATGGCCCCACAACAGGGAAGAGCTGCAACTTTCATTAAAATGTATTTTAATAAAATAAACCTTTAACCTCATTGATAGGCTAAATCACTATTCAATAGAATTATATTATTATAAGTTCCTTTATCTTCAAAATGGGAACTTCACAGAAAAGGAGAAACATCATAACCTTTAATAGATTTTATACCAAGTGATTTGAAACAACTGGCCCGTTGATCATGGAACACAATATAATTACAAAACTGCCCAAGGTAGTTACAGTTGAGTTAATGTGAAGAAAGTACAAAATATGGCAAAATAATTTTGCATCTCTCTAGAAAAAAACTCAGTATGTAATGCCACGATCTATATTTTTATTTTGCCAGGGAAATGTTGAAGGTGTTAAATAATAATACTATATAAGACCTATCACAAGTATTATAAAACTCGAAGGTATCATTTTAAAAGTGTTATAAAGTAAAACCTCAGCGACTCAGTTGCATATTGGTAGATTGTGAACGATTCCGCTGTGTTTTATGACTCCACTGAGTGAGAACTTCTCCAGTTGCTCAATGGCCCTCGCACTCCTAAGCCAGTCAAATGTTAGCGCACGTAAGCAGAACTTTTGGGGGCTTCAAAGTGTGAGAAAGTGACCCGCACCCCACCCCCATCACCAAAACCCGCACAGCCTGTTCCCGGCGAACGCCAAAAACAGCACGTCCCCAATCCAGCAAATGGCAGACCACCTCAGTCCTGCTGAAGCCTCTCACTCTTAAACATAATGTGAACTAATTCTGATGACCATTCATTAAGCTAAAGCTGCCTGTAAATGTGACAGTTCACACTTTCAAGGCTTAACTCACCTCAGGCTTAAAAAAAAAAAAAAAAAAAAAAACATTTTACTAAGGATACAATCAGACTATGCCTTGACTTGTTTAATGATCAATGTAACTACAGTACTGTTAGGATGTTTAGTCAAATTATTTAATACAGTACTGTGTGGAGGTTTTATCCATATTATTTAATGCAGTACTGTGTGAGGGTTTATCCAAATTATTTAATACAGTACTGTGTGAGGGTTTTAGGTACATTGTTTAATACAGTACTGTGTGAGGGTTTTAGGTACATTGTTTAATACAGTACTGTGTGGAGGTTTTAGGTACATTATATAATACAGTACGGTGTGGAGGTTTTATTCAAATGATTTAATACAGTACTGTGTGAGGGTTTATCCAAATTATTTAATACAGTACTGTGTGAGGGTTTTAGGCACATTGTTTATTACAGCACTATATACTGGGTGGAGGTTTTAGGTACATTGTTTAATACAGTACTGTGTGAGGGTTTATCCAAATTATTTAATACAGTACTGTGTGAGTGTTTTAGGTACATTGTTTAATACAGTACTGTGTGGAGGTTTTAGGTATAGTATTTAATACAGTACTGTGTGAGGGTTTAACCAAATTATTTAATACAGTACTGTGTGAGGGTTTATCCACATTATTTAATACAGTACTGTGTGAGGGTTTAACCAAATTATTTAATACAGTACTGTGTGAGGGTTTATCCACATTATTTAATACAGTGCTGTGTGAGGGTTTTAGGCACATTGTTTAATACAGTACTGTGTGGAGGTTTTAGGTATAGTATGTAATACAGTACTGTGTGAGGGTTTTAGGTATAGTATTTAATATAGCACTGGAGGTTTTAAGTACATTGTTTAAAAAAGTGCTCTGTTGATTTTTTAGGTACATGGTTTAATACAGTACTGTGTGGAGGTTTTAGGTATAGTATGTAATACAGTACTGTGTGAGGGTTTTAGGTATAGTATTTAATACAGCACTGGAGGTTTTAAGTACATTGTTTAAAAAAGTGCTCTGTTGATTTTTTAGGTACATGGTTTAATACAGTACTGTGCGGACAGTTAAGGTATATTATTTATTACAGAACTGTGTAAAACATTCATTCCTTTGTAAGGCTCTGTCACAAAGCTGAGGAGACATGGGGGCATGATGGTCAGCAACTTAAACCTAAGATTGTTCAGTCAAACTGTTAACATTAAAGAAAAAAAACTCCATGTGTTTCAATTCCACAGCGTCATTCTTTTCTGGGATATTTTAGCTTGATGGGACTGACGCATTGAAGCATTCTCATCAAAAAACCTGCTGACATAAGCTTAAAATCAGTTTTTCGCCATGTCAGCGTCACATTGGTCAAGTGCTGTCACTTCCTCTTACTCATGACTCTTGAATGCTTAATGCACATTGTGTAGAAAGAGTTTTATGAATGTGATGGAATCTGAAAAACACAGGGATAGTTCTAAAATAAAATGTATTAAAGATATGTCAAATTATCTATTTAATTTATGTGAATGAGAACTTGTCTGGGTTTTGTTAAAAAATCATAACCAAATAAGGAAAGTAATTTTTTCAGCAAATAGAATTCAGTGTATTAATTTATAAAACAATTGATATAATGAATCAGTCAATTTTCAAATTTTTGTTTTAAATTGCATTTTTGTATGTTCTTATCTATTATATTTTTTGTTAATATTATTACGTTTTATTAATAATAAACCATTATATAAACCATATTAAAGCTGATTATCCATACATTTTGGGATTTGGGGGATTTAGGGCCCTATCTGGTGAGAATTAGTAATTGCACAGAGCATGCCAAAGAATCATTTTAAATCAAGCGGGTGTGATGCGGTCTCCTATCAGAGCAGATGAAACCGATTCCAGGTTATGTTCAATCAGAAAGAGAAAAATGTCTTCAGCGGTTGTAAGAGAGTTTTTTTTTTTTTTTTTTTTTAACTCCTACTCACATTCTCATACACTCTTTCACTCACTCACTCACTCATCCTCACTCTCTCTCACATTCACTCTCTGTGACAAAGCTAATCTCTGCCACTATATCTAAATATGGACATTGCGATTTAAAAGAGACATGTTAGATATGCAGACCCATGTTTGTTAAAATATTATTAACTGAAAGAAAAGAAATAATATAATATAATGTTTGAATATTTGGTATTGTTATTGGCCACAATAATAATTAATCTAAAAATAAAGGAAAACATACGTATCAGTGTGTACGTTTTTTTTTTTTTTTTGCTGTGGTAGGTGCCAGTCCTGCCTTTATTTAGTGAAGGGGGGGACTTTTATTTACTGGTTTACCTCCAAAATGGCAGGAGGTGACATCACAACACTTCCTGTTTGGTGCTTTTTAAGGCTGTGGAAGCGGTTTGGCTTGGTTTTGTTTCAGAACTGTTTCAGCCAATGGAGTTTGTTACTGAGTGATTTGTTTTGGTAAGCGACTTACAAACATAACAAAATAAATATGTTAGATAGTTTACACATTAAGTTTTTTCTTGCTTTCTTTCTTTCTTTCTTTCTTTTTGCACTGGACTTAAACACCTACCTTTTGCAACTGACCCAAAGCTTCCTCCTATGTTTTTTCTGCCAGACCATCACACTCATACTCATACTCTCTCACTCTGACTCTAAAATTCTAGCTCTCACAGACTTACTACAACCCCTGGCAAAAAGTATGGAATCACCAGTCTTGGATGAGCACTCCTTCAGACATTTCATTCTGTAAAACAAACTCTGATCAAAAACATGATACAATAATAAGGTCATTCCAAAGTGCAACTTGTTGGCTTTCAGGAACACTCAAAGAAATGAAGAAAAAACATTGTGGAAGTCAGTGAATGTTACTTTTATTGACCAACCACAGGGAAAAAAATATGGAATCACTCAATTCTGAGGAAAAAAGTATGGAATCATGAAAAACAGATAAACAAAAGATGATTCAAAATACATCACTAGTATTTAGTTGCACCACCTTTGGCTTTTATAACGGCTTTCAGTCTCTGAGGCATGGACTTGATGAGTGACAAACAGTATTCTGCATCAATTTGGTGCCAACTCTCTTTGATAGCAGTTGCCAGATCAGCTTTGCAGGTCGGAGCCTTCTTGTGGACCATTTTTTTCTATTTCCACCACAGGTTTTCAATTGGGTTGAGATCTGGACTATTTGCAGGCCATGACATCGACTGAATGTGTCTTTCTCCAAGGAATGCCTTCACTGTTTTTGCCCTATGGCACGATGCATTGTCATCTTGGAAAATTATTTCATTATCTCCAAACATCTGTTCAATTGAAGGGATGAGAAAACTGTCCAAAATGTCAATGTAAACTTGTGCATTGATAGAAGAATTAACCACAGTCATCTCCCCAGTGCCTTTGCCTGACATGCAGCCCCATATCATCAAGGACTGTGGAAATTTGGTTGTTTTCTTCAGGCAGGCCTCTTCATAAATCTCACTGGAACGGCACCAAACAAAAGTTCCAGCATCATCACCTTGTCCAATGCAGATTCTTGACTCATCACTGAAGATAACTTTCATCCAGTCATCCACAGTCCATGATTGCCTCTCCTTAGCCCACTGCAGTCTTGTTCTTTTATGTTTAGGTGTCAATGATGGTTTTCTTTTAGCTTTCCTGTATTGAAATCCCATTTCCTTTAGGCGATTTCTTACGGTTCGGTCACATACAATGGCTCCAGCTTCTTCCCATTTATGCTTCATCTGTTTAGTTGTACTTTTTCGGTTTTCAAGACAAATGGCCTTAAGTTGCTTGTCTTGACGCTTTGATGTCTTTCTCGGTCTACCAGTACGCTTGGCTTTAACAACCATTCCATGCTGTTTGTATTTGGTCCATATCTTGGATACAACTGACTGTGAACAGCCCACATCTTTAGCAACCATGCGTGAAGAGTTACCTTCTTCAAGAAGTTTCACAATCCTCTCTTTTGTTTCAAGAGACATTTCTCTTGTTGGAGCCATGGTTCTTGCCACTCTAATTCGTCCAGCAGCCCTCCAAGGTGTCATGACTGCAGGTGTTTTTAACTGCAGACTAACGAGCAGATCTAATCTGAGGCAGGTGTCCATTTAGGGAAAGGAAATTGACTGGGTGTGTCCTTATTTTCTACCTTCAATTTGAGTGATTCCATACTTTTTTCCTCAGAATTGAGTGATTCCATATTTTTTTCCCTGTGGTTGGTCAATAAAAGTAACATTCACTGACTTCCACAATGTTTTTTCTTCATTTCTTTGAGTGTTCCTGAAAGCCAACAAGTTGCACTTTGGAATGACCTTATTAGTGTATCATGTTTTTGATCAGAGTTTGTTTTACAGAATGAAATGTCTGAAGGAGTGCTCATCCAAGACTGGTGATTCCATACTTTTTGCCAGGGGTTGTATAATACTCAATCTCACTCTTATTCCACTCACACTCACTTACACACTGACTCTCATACCTACACTCTCTGACTGGATAACTCACACTCTCATTCTCAGTCTCCCTATAACACATTTACTTACACTTACCTGCTGTCTCTTTTACATACTTACTTACATGGGCGTGGTAGTGGGGGGAAAAGTGGACCTGACTACCCAGGGCCCGAGTAGGGAGAGGGGCCCATGAAAATCCTGATTTTTTTTTCACTCACTTTCCTTTGTTTACTGGCATGGATAGGGGCCCATTAACATAGAGGGTGTACGGGGCCCAGAATTTGCTGCTACGCCCCTGCTTACTTACATCACTCTTAATCTCTCACATTCACAGTCTCACTATCATACACTCACTAATTTACATTTAATCTCACTTACTCATACTGTCATACTCACATTCTCTCATTCGCTCTGTATTTCACTCAAGTTTCACTCTAATCAGTCCCACATTAATCTTATGACACTCACATTTGCTCATCCTCACTCTCTCCTTCACTTCTCGCACACATGCTCTCTCATACTCACTCTCAAGTATTCTCACACTTGTCTTCACTCAGGTTAAACGTTACTAGGAGCTAATGTGGTCATGCTGGTTATACAGGTTATTTGGCTTGGTCAGGTTGATAATGTTTGTAGACTATAGCTAAACTAAAACATTTTATGCTATATGAGCTTAACCCATTTAAGTTGGCAATGCAGATTTTTTTTTAAGCTGTTCAATTTAATCTCAGTACACTGCAGCACACAGTTTCTGTAATTTATAACAGAGGAATCTGACAAGAGGGATCAGAGATTTCCAATGACAAAAGTGTACACTAGGAGGCATCCATGATCCACGATCCTGGATGTTATACTTCATGTTATGGTAGTTTCTTGAAATGAACAGAGATTTTGAGCAAATATAGAAATCTATTCTTCCATATTTTAATTATGGACAAAAATATGCACCACAATGCTGTTGTGTATTTCTACCCTAATTTAATTCATCATTGTTATGCACTATTAAATATTTAGCTGCAAAATCTTTGGCACACACTCATTACTTATGCCATAAATACATGTTTTTAATGTATTTGTATACATTATGCATCCTGGGCATGTGCACAATCAAGCATCACAGCTGCAACCTTGACATAGAAAGTTTTGTGCAACAACACAATCAGCCTGCATTTAGAGCAGCTTCTTCTAAACCAGTACTATTTCCTGTCTTTGGAAGCCTTTGGACATTTTCTCCGCTTTGCCAGGGTGGTGGTGAAGCTGCTCACACTGAGGAGAATAGAAGGCGTCCCTCTGTGAGTGAGCGGGGGGCTTAGTGTTGATGGTCAGAGTTGTGTGAAATAGCGAACTGTGCTGAATTAAATGGACATCACAGAAAGAGGGGAGGGGCCAGGAGAGTCCCAGTGCTGCTTTGAGTAGTCAGTAACCATAGAAACACCATGCTTTAGAGGACCAAGCCTCCTGTTTGGTCTGTGCCACTACTGTTCTCAAGAAGTCTCAAAAGCTTTATTCACTGCTCTATTGCTTTTTCATATTCTGCAATTGAAAGATTGCTGGCAAATTTGTCATGAATTATTGACCATAATGGGAATATTTTACTTTATTGGTTTATTCGTACCATTTTTGTGCCCCTTTAAAACTGAAACCAGAGTCAGTGAGGTTTGTTTGTTTACACACATTCTCAGAACTCCATTGATACTGAAGTGGTGGTGGTGGTGGTGTGAGTTGATTAACATAGCGGCAGTGCTGCTGGAGTTTTTAAACCCCTCAGTGTCACTGCTGGACTGAGAAAAGTCCACCAACTGTGGCCTGCAGGCAGCATCCTGTGACCACTGATAAAGGACCAGAAGATGAGCAGCACAAACTGCGCAGCAACAGACGACCATTTTACTAAAAATTTTATGAGTCATTCGCTGAAAGAGATAGTCCCTAAGTTTTGGAATTTAGATTTGGAGAATGTGTAATTGCACAGAGCATGCAGTGAATTTAAAATTCAGGTTAATGTAAATAAATTGTTGTGTGAAATTGTGTTTTTGAGTGTATTGTTTTGCTTATTTAGTTTATTTATGAAATACTATAAAAATTTAGAGAACCATTGTATCCAACAAACCTTCCAAACTCTGCAGTGATGGTTGTGCCAGAACACTGAAAAACACCGTCATTTATTATATTTTGTCCCATCTCTGTTTAGGAATTTCTGTTTAGTGTTTCAGTTTAAAAGAAGAAATATTAGGGCCTGCTGCTTGAATATTACAATACATATTGAAAAAACATTTGACTTTATTGGTATACAGTACACCCCTCTCTGTGATGCAGGCATTTGGCTTCTATCCACTATAGAGCAGCATGAGGCCATGCTCTGTCAGCAGTGTCGAATGAGCGTTCAATTATGGAGCAAGTGTGTGTCTCTACACTTACCCCAGAATAGAAGAATAGCGGCAGGTACCGTGCTGTAACTGTGCCTCTATGTGTGCGTGCTCTTAGTGCTGTGCTAAAACGTTGTTCCAGTTAAGCTTTGATTTATGGGTAAAGGAGGCAGAAGAGCTTTTCAATCCCCTAAGGTGCAGAAGAAACTGTGATGCTGGAGAAATCTTGCTGAGATGCAAGTTCTTACACTTTGCACAGCAGCTTTGTGTACAGGTAATTGAAGGAAATATGAGACACTTGAGTGCAGCAGCAGACAATTTCAGTGAGGATATATATTTTTTCTATTATTTCAGTATTAGTAACATATACAAACATACAACACATTACTCATAGATAAACATACAACACATTACTAGTAGATAAATAAATTAAGGTAAAAGGAAAGAAAGAAAGAAAAAAACAACAAAACAAAAGGGCGGCAAGGAGTTAACATTTATAGTAAATCAAGACATATTTTTTTTAAATCTTACCTCTGCATGATCTTTCCAGCAGAAAACAACGCAGCATGGGGAGAATTAATAAACTTCTGAAAAGAAATACTGAAAACATGTAGCGTCTTTCTTTTTATAATGTAAAATAACGTCTAAGGATGCCAATGAGGATATTACTGTAATAGTATTGATTAAAATCAATGTCATTGTACTGATGTAATGTGGTCTAAACATAAGATAACTGCCATTTTGGTCCAAAAGCTGGCTGCAATAAGGTATCCCACATTGTTTAAAGTGCAAGTGAAGATTAACTGAAGCTCTTTGAGGACTTGCTCAGTGCTTTGAAGGAAGATGCTGCTGACCTTTAGAAAATAAAGCCATTAGCTGAGCTCAGGATCCTGTGTGAAATCACAATGTGTGAATGTTTTCAGGCTACATTATTAACAGTCTTTAAGGTCTTAGTTTTATTCCTTTTGAATAGATGGACCTACAATTCATACAGATTACCAGTGCAATTTCTTAGGAATGGTACAAAATCTATTACACCATTAAATCTAAAGGTGCTTTGGTAAGGTTATTTATGGGATCCCAAAATAAAACCACATTTGGTTCGCTAAATAACACATTTTGCGATACAGTATATGTGAGTGTGGTAAAGAACTAGTCAAGCTGTGGATGTTTTCAGGCTTCAAGTTGTAAGGCTTTTTCTCATCCCATCTTTGTGTTTTCATAACAGTGTTTTCATAACTTTCATAACGTTGAACAATCCCATAGTAGAACTAATTTGATTCCATAAAGAAGCATTTTGGGAGTAGATATGTTTAAATGTGAAAGATTAACAAAAAAGATTTTTTTTTACCAAACTCACACATTCTCTACCACAAAAAAGGTTTTTTTTAGAATCAAATGTGGATATTGAATCACTAGAACCTTGATTTTTTTTTTCTAAAACTGTAACAGCCATTTCATAACACTCCAGGGGAAGTGTGGTACAGTGCCTGTAATCTCTATTAGTGGCACAATAGGTAGGGTGTATATCACACAGTTCAGGGGAACTGGGTTTGTGGATTTGATCCTTTCTCCGTTTACCATCTGTAAGGAGTATATCGTCATTGTCTTGTGAAAAACACATCTCCATTTTTGTCGATTTTTAGTTTACTACATAATTTGAAGAGACAAACTTTCCCTTATGCTGTGGCAAAATTCCTTGATGAACGGACCAATAGAAACTCTTAAAATGAACTGAAATATTTTTACATTGACTTCCATTTTAAGTTTTAAGGTTTTTTCTCTCTCCTGTAAAGTTGCTGTTTTGGAGATGTTTTTCATTGGACAGCGACAATATGGTTCTCTGTACTCTTAATTTCTTCCTGCCTCTTAAAATACACATGGTGGGGAATTGGTGTGTGGATGAATGGATGTGTGTGGTGCCAAGCAACGAACTGGTCCCTTGTTTAGGGGTTTTCCTGCCTTATGTCAATGATTCTAGTCACCCTTTTATTTATTCCCTTTCTACATAGAGCATGGTCAGTGGGGGCTCAGAACAATGTGGAACCCAGCAATAACATTGTGCATCAATCTTGAGTTAAACAAAATAACCATCATAAACCAGTGCAAGACAGAACCATCAGTGGATGAGAACGTAATTATTAATAAACTTACATTTTAGTCTAAGATAGGATTAATTAAGTAGGATTAATGTATATAAAAATGAGACAAAGAAAACCACACAAAGCTGTAGTCAGAGATTTTTATTTTTTTAAGTCACAGAAGACAAAGTACCATACAAACAAGCAAAAGATACATTTCTCTGCAGGTAAGCAACAGCCAAAACAAAACTAACAGTAACTCCAGACCCAAATCTATATTGACAAACTTAAAAGAAAGAAAAAAAAAAGACAAACTTACCAAACTTCCTAACTTACCCAAAAAAGATGTTACCACCTTCTGGAAAAAGTGACAATACTGTTACTATTTACTTTATTTCAAACATACTAAAACACACAATACTTTACAAATATAGAAAAACACTTTACAAAAGTCTTTACAAAAGAAAGGCTCAAAAACTACACACAAACAGCTAGTAACAAAAAAGCATGGATTAGCAGGACCTTCTTTCTTTAGTGTTCCTTTTTTTAATTCTCCCTCCTGCAAGGACCTCAACTTCAGTAACCTGCAACACACGATCTAAAAGACAGAACATACAATAAGACCCTACTACCAAGGGCGTAGGAGCGGGCTTGATATTGGGGGGGACACATTTGCCAATATGAACCCAAGCCCACCCAATAGTTTCCTAGAACAACATTTGTGGAAATTACTTTTAATTAAAAGTAAATTATTATTATAAGGTGATTTTACAACCTAAACATGTTACTCCACATTACAGCTACTGTTGTTAGAAAAATTATGCAAGCAATGTCTGAGTTATCACCTAATATTTAAAATAATATAACAGATTATTATTATTGTTATTATTATTATTATTATTATTATTATTATTATTATTATTATTATGTATTGGCATGTCAATTCTGTTGTATATTTACATTTTCTCCTGCACTTTTATTTTTTTCTACTGAGAGCTCTTCTTAAGATGGTGTCCTTTTATGTAAAAGAATGTAACTTTACGTTTCATAGAGACTTTTATAAACGTCAGGATATGTGGTCTTACTGTGAAATACAAATGAACAGAAGTCACGTTACAGCAGTGTTTCTCAACCCAGTTCTTATATATTCTACTGCATATTAAAACTGTTCTGCATATTCTAGAGCTTCCTCTGGTGGATATACATGATTAATTTAGGCTCCATAGGGGGCTAAAGGTTTTTAACAGGTAAACTCAGTAAATGACTGTTTATTAGCTGATCAGGTGGAAAACACTAGTTTAGAGCAGTGATCGGGGTTAAGTAACTGCTTTAAACTACCAACTTAAAGTACTGTACGAAATTCTGGCGATCATCTACATCCAGCTTCTAGATAACTAGTTAGTTAAATCAATTTTCGTTCATTATAGCTCACAGTAAGTCATGTAATCCTAAATGAATAAACAGTTTGAAAATTAAAGTGATTAGCTGATCAGGTACAGGGAAACATTACATATATATTTTATTTTTTTCCTTTAACCCTGACTCCCAATCTAGCTAATTCCAAAGATAAGCTAACTCACTAACACAGCTGCAGTTTATTAATCACAGTGGGTTTAAACTGTGTGCTGATTCAGAGACGTGTATTTTTAACCAGCTATCAGAAACATATCATCACAGTTGAAGTGGTTAGCCTATCGTTACCTTTCTTTTAGAAAAATCTCCGTATATCCATATCTGTTTTAAAATCAGCTGAAGCTGCTGCGTCCCGATCCCGCTGCTAAATCTCACAGCGAGGGGGCGGGGCTTCCCCAACAGCAAACTGCCTCTGCTCCGCGCGCCGCAAAACCAGCAAGCTGATTGGCTGTTTCTACTGAGAGGCGTGACTTAATACCTGAACCGGCTCCGTGATTGGTCCGGTCTGTCTCCTCATTAATAGTACAGCTGACCTGAGCGAACTGATATCATTTTTGGGGGGGACAAATCCACCTGTTTCTAATATTGGGTGGGACATGTCCCACCCATCCCCCCCGGTTCCTACGCCTATGCCTACTACAGAAAACACTGATACCCAGAACATAGAATTCATAGCTATGACATTACCTTTTAAAAAAAATAAATCAGCATCAAAGTCTTAAGCATTTTATCCTACACTGATATATTTAAAATAATAATTAAAAAAAATTAAGTATTAATTCAACTTTTACTCAGACACAAAATATTGCACCACTTACCTGCAGCAGCTTTAAGACACTTACAAACAGAGGTGCTGGTACCGTTCTGCCCAGTTATAGGGGAGTTTCCCGCCTTTAGGAGTGGGACATACCATTCTTTAAATTGGGGCAGGGGGGTACAATCGTGTAGCATTGTGTTTCTGCCATGTGTTTCATAGGAACATTTATTAATTTGTGTTTCAGTGTTTATCATATTCTTCAGTGTTTATTCTGTTATTCAGTCTTTATACTCTTTGAGTTTATTTACCTCAAGTTAATTTATATGTTTGATCATTTAGTTAATTGAAGCTACTTCAGTTGGATTGGCCTGGAGGGAGGGGCTAAGACTTTATAAAGAGTCTCGGGAGAGTAGGGTGTAGAGGATCTGTTGATCCCCTGGGAGAAGCTATGAAGCTATGAAGCTATGAAGCTATGAAGCTATGAAGCTATGAAGCTATGAAGCTATGAAGCTATGAAGCTATGAAGCTATGAAGCTATGAAGCTATGAAGCTATGAAGCTATGAAGCTATGAAGCTATCCATTCAAGTGGTTTTGGAAAAGGTTTGTTTTTATTTATGTGCAGCCAAGCTTAAAATGCTTAAAATCTTTTTAATTCAACTATTTGTGATGACCTCTTGGCTGTTTTACAACTGTGTCCCTATAAAAATAATCACTGCTAAGAGAAACAGAAGCGTCTTAGTTTGTGTGATTTATTTATTCATTCAAGTTGTTGCTAATGGTAATAGAGATCTATTTATGTTAAAAGATGAGATGTTAATGGTAAAACTGTTGCATCATTGTTGAATCAGCAGATAATCAATATGCTCAAATAAATCAGCTTTGACAAAAATCTTTGTTTTAATGCATAAGGTGATGAAAGAGTTAACTTGGTTCATGTATTTTTTTCTAACTTGGGTTGTTGTAGATATTTTTCTATTGCATGATTGGACCAGTTTTGGTAAGTTGAGACTTTTTGAAGATTTTTTCCCACAAGATTTTAGAATCGGCCCGCAATAAAATGATTTTAGATCCGAAAAATGTTGTATTAAAATCAAGGGCTAAGTGGATCAAGTAGATTAAGTGGATCATGCTGTTAATATTGTTGAATTGTAAGAATTGCCCAATAATATATAGTCATATTTAATTATCACACTTAACATCACAGGAATAAGATTGCAGTGTGAGGCCTACATTTCTAAAATTTGCTCGATCGCACCAATAAAAAAAAGCGACAACTGTTTCAGTACATAGGGGAAAGATAGAAAGAAAACAAAAAGGAAGGAAAATTTTAGGATTTAGATGCATTGTGGCAAACATTGGTAAATTTAAAATTTAGTGTAAGTGTAAAACAGTATAATCTAAAAAATATTTCAAGGCCAGTCTAAAATGTGTTTTGCAGCCTTGTTTAAAATATAAATCATTTAAGTGGAAAGGATCTAAATCTCTCACCTTAACAGCAAGAAAAGAGCAACAAACCATAACTGTCCACCATGTTCACACAGAATAATCCAAAGAAATAAGGCAATATAAAATACAAAGATTATTTTTCAAGCCCGGAGGACCACACAATTGTGTCCAAGACTAAAATAGCTGCAGCATTTTCCATTTGATATGGATGACTTTTATTGGATTTTATTGGATTCTTCTCCTCAAAGCAGGATTTTAAGTTCAAGTGTTTCAAGTATTAACAGTATCTGGTTTCGTTCAGCCTGATTAGCTGTTGGTATTTGAAAGAATTGAAATTAAGTTTCCTGCACAGCAGGATGTGCACATTTCTGCCTTATCTTCATACAATTATATTAATGCATACAATATTGTTGTCTATCATATTTCCAACTGATTCTAACAATATAAAATGAGCATGAAAGATAATCCCAGATCACCATTTCAAAGCTGATGGAAAAAAAAGCAGAGTCTCCATGAGAAGGTATTAATATCAGAATCGTGTCAGCAGCTCTCTGAAACTGAAATGATGGAGCTGAGTGTACTATTGGCCTTCACTGCAGCATATCAGTGGCAGAAGTGGCAGTGCGCTGCAGTGGTGGGAACTGCTGAGAGCAGGTAAAACTGCCCCCCTCCCTGGCTATGTGATACAATCTCACCTCCAAACATTGATGTTTCCCCCCTCAGTGCACGAGAGGAGAGAAAAGGAGCAGGCAGCCTGCAGTCTGGAGTCGATTTCATCGAAAATCACACCATACGAACTTAGCAGAGTGCAAATGACAAAATGACAGAATGTCAGTGAAATCACTGAAGGTAATATTACAAAGTATAACAAACAGTGCTTCTTAAGATGTTCTTCACACCCCTACATGATTTATGAAACAAAATCAGTCTTTATTAATTATTAAAGGACACATTTCATTCACTTTCTTGTTTAATTTTATGTTCCCATAACTTCCATCAATACTATTTTTGTTCCTAACCAACTAGTAGAACGAGTACATGTATTTGTGTTCTGGCCGATACACACACCTACATAAAATTAAGCATTTTGTTGTGAAAGTCGCATTATATACTCAAGCATATTTAAAAAATATATGAAATTATGCTTAGATAAAAAAAAAGAGATTAGTTTTACTCTATGGACGTATGTTAATTTTCCCAGCATCACCATGTGACGTCCACATCAGCTAATCGGATGAGGCTTTCAGGGGAAAACAGAAACTAAATATGGAATGTGCATATTTTGTGTTGGGTGTATAAGCTCTTTAATGTCAAATTGGACAAACATCTTTTCCAGATTTGGAGGATCCTGGGGAGCTAAGCTCGGGATTCGCAGGTTGCTGATTTTAGAGGCAGTGTGGGGGAAAAAACAAGACAAGCAATTCATGATTTGCAGTTTGCTATTGGGCCCCATATGATACCAGTATCGGTATTCATGAATCCCTATTTGCCGCTTAGATGACTGTGCCCAAAGGATCTCCATTCTAATTGGCTGCTCTAGTCTGAGCCAATCCCCATTATTTTTGTGACAAACTGTTTTAGAGTAGGTGGAGAATATTTTCATTATCATTATTACCAGCAATGATTGATAGACTTTTTAGCTAATATATTTGTTTTACAAAAAGTATTTTCAAATCATTTTAGAGAACTGATCATTTGTTGTTGATCAGTTGCCTCTATTTTTAGTGTTTGTAATGTTAGAAAGTACATCTCATTAAAAATAATCAATAGATAAGACATACATTTCACCAGTTTCCATTGTTCTATGAAAATGAACACTACTGTTATTTTTGATAACTTTACATTAAGGGAAAAAAATCTATATTAAGCTTTCCATTTGTGTATCTTTTAGTGTTTAAAATCTATTATATTATTCTGCAAAGTCCCCAATACTCACAGAAATATAGTATTGTAAAAAGTGTGCATCATTATACCTGACTGGACCCTTTTACATATTAAGTATAATCTAATCTAAGATTTAAAAATAGAAATCTAAAACTATAAAATAATTAAATTCTTTTAGCAATTTCTCAATTATTCTGCCTTTGCTAGACTTTATCAAATTATTTTAAAGTTTGTTAATGAGATGTGTTCAGTTATGCCAATATAATGTGTAGTTTAGTGTATCATCTAGGGAGCACCATGTTAGACGAGTAGAGTTCCACAAGATCATGTATACACATTATAATAGCATGTCAAGTCCTCCAGGATGATTTGGCCCATGTTTTGTCATTGTGTCAAGTTTAGCATTTCATGCCTGCAGCATGTGGTTCTGGTTTGGAATTAGACCCTCACACTCACAGGCTGTACAGAGATGTACATGGGAACCTAACCACATGATATCGCCACATCCATAGTCAAGAATGCTCCCTCAGAGACACTAAAAAACACCTGGATGTCCCCATAGGTTACATTACACCTGTATACTGACATGTTCACATACTGTAAATCAAATGCGAACATTGTTATGCTTTCCAGTCTTGGCATGTAGTTTGTATTGTTGCATATTTAAAGAAGATCACAAATAATGAAGAAATAACTACCATGCTTATAATTTTTGCTTTGTTTAACTATTTACATTTTTAATCCATAACACTCTCTTGGATATCAATTCCCTGTTAGATACAATTTTATACACAGACATGCCAAAATCATGGGACAAAGTCAAATATATAAATTGATCACACCTGTAAAAAGTCATGGGACATGATTTTATTTACATGACATTAGTGACATTAGTGAATATAGTATAGGTTCTGGAATAGTGGGCTCTGGAATGTATAGCAAGGGGGGTTATGTTTTTTTCTGAGCGAATATAAACTTTATTAATAATAAAAAAAAAATCACTCCTAAATCACATCTAAATAGGTGTATATGAGTGGAGAAGGAATTTTCTCCCGTCCAAAATATTATAATGGTACAAATGTGTATTTTTAGTAAGGGCTCTTGTTGTAAATCACACATATAAAGTTTTTTTAGTTTTATGCTCAAGTTTCACTCTCAGTTTATGTAACAGAAATCTGCATATATGTGTTTACTCTTCAGTAAATTCACTTCAGGGGAAGACTTTAGTAGATTAACAGGCTTTGAAAAGGTGAGATACCATTTGTTGGTGCAGTATTTTTATCATTATCACATATCTGCAGCTCATTGGCAACTGGTAAAATTCAATTTAACTGTGCACTCATGTATGGATTTCAATTTAAAAGATTCCCTCGTCCCTAATTCAGTGTAAACTGATTGCATCCAGCAAACAGATTACTCCACATCATTTCTCAGGGGAAGGGGACAAAGAAGTGTCTTTGGGGTTCAGATCAGTTAGATCAGTTAGTCATCATATCAGTTAATCTAGTGTTTGAGTTATAGGCCTACAGCATTGGCCTAAACAGCTGTGAGCCTGTAGCCTCTAATCGTCCCTCTCTGGTGTTCCAATGAACAGGGCATGGCTTTATTTATTCAATTATCATTTATTTAATGCTTGGAATAGGTGCTTTTGGAGTCCTGAGATCACAGTGCATCTGAATTGTCATGCAGTGGCATGCAAAGGTTAAGGCCCATCAGTCAAAATGTCTGTTACTGTGAATAGTCCAGTAAGCAAGAAGAAGATAAACAGATCTCCTAGAATTCTTAGAAAGTTAAAGTTAAACAAAACACTCCTTCCAACAGTTTATGCAATATTTTTTTAAGTTAAAAAAAGGACAGGAGTACCACACAAAAAGTTCAGAAACTCCAAGAGATTTATCTCTAAGATAACTTTTACTCTTCCCTTCATAAATACTTAATATAACTAAATACATAACTACATTAATAATTTAAATATTTGCTGCCCACAGCAAAGGAGAGCAGAGGAGAGCTGGAGAAGGATTTCTTAGTTCATGATGTAATTAAGAAGTTGAAGTCTGGAAATCTAAAAACTTTCTTATTATAACTTTATTATAACTTTCTTATTATAACTTTCTATCGTTATTATGATTGATAGAAAGGCAAATCAAAACCCCTCTTTGACTGCAAATGACTTACAGAAATATTGAGCATGATGGTGCACTGTTCTACCATCTGCACAAATATGCCTTTAATAGTCAAAAATCTTCAGAATAAATTCTGCATTGGCACAACCAAATTTTGAAAATTAATTAATTTCTGTGGAAGTTATAGCAATAAGTGTGCAGATCTTTATGAAAAGCAGAAGGTGGAACCATCATGCACTGGCGGTTGTGTTCCAGTCAACATTTTACTGGTCGGCGGAAGAATAGATTCAATTAAATACGGTACTAACAATCTGTGAAAGAGAAAATGTATATATTCTGTAAAAAAAAGTTCAAGATGAAAATATTATGGTTTCCACAGCCAGAATGATTTTAAAAAGGTATTACCTCAAGATACACATGCTGGAGGTTTTACAAAGGCTCTCCCAGTCCTCTGACCTACACATCAAGTGTTTCCAAGCTGCAGTGTTTGCCTACTGACAGAGCAACTGTTTAGGACTTTGTTATTCATTGTTATTCCTGTTCCTCCGCTTCTTTTTATATTAAATAGATTTGATTTAATATACAAGTAACATTTTATTATATTTTTAAAAATGACAATGATGTAGCCTCTACCTAAACTCCCCTTTTTATTAATATTTAACTTTATTTGTTCTATTTTTTATGTAAGTTAATTCATTCATTCATTCATTTACATCATTTAGCTGACACTCTTATCCAGAGAGACTAGCAAGGTTATTACAGAGGAGGGCCAATGTAGTGTTAAGAGTCTTGATGGGAAGGAATGGGAACTGCTGTCTCCCACATGATGTGGTAGCTCACTGGCAGCTAGTGGTGTTATCCACTGTGACACACCAATCACCAGTTGATGTTAATACAACACATTGATTATATTACCTGTATACAAAATCCTATTCTATTTTATTTAATGCCCATTATTATAATCAAGTTAATCCCAAACTTGAACAATAATGAAAATTTCATAACAATGGTACCTTTCTCACTCTATCTACCAATCTTTTTCTCGTTCTGTATCTCTCGCTGTTTATCTCTCTTTCTCTCTCTCTCTGTGAATCTCTCTACCTCACTCTACCTACCAATCTCTCTCTTTCTGTATCTCTCACTCTACCTACCAATCTCTTTCTGTATCTCTCTCTACCTACCAATCTCTCTCTCTGTGTATCTCTCTCTCACTCTCTCTGTGAATCTTTCTCTACCTCACTCTACCTACAAATCTCTCTCTCTCTCTCTCTCTCTCTCTCTATCTCTCACTCTACCTACCAATCTCTTTCTGTATCTCTCTCTACCTACCAATCTTTCTCTCTGTGTTTCTCTTACTTTACCCCACTCTTCCTACCAATCTCTCTCTGTATCTCTCTCTCTACCTCACTCTACCTACCAATCTCTCTCTCTCTCTCTCTCTCTCTCTCTCTCTCTCTCTCTCAGCAGTAAGAAGCAGCAGCAGCAGCAGCAGCAGTATCCTGTAATCAGGTCACATTTCAGCGGAGGCTCAGCATCAGTGTGTGTGTCTGTGAGGAGCTGAGGACGCTGTTCGCCGCTCTGCGCTGCTGATCATCCCGTGTGAGGAGTCATGGTGCTGCTGAGGGTCATGGGGCGCCTGCTCGTCCCGTTCGTGATGCTCGTGGGTGTTTCGGTTCAGGGCGACGTGAAGAGCGGGAAAGATGCGGAGAAGAGCGGGAATTTCATGGAAGACGAGCAGTGGCTGTCCACCATTTCCCAGTACAGCCGCAAGATCAAGCACTGGAACCGCTTCAGAGATGTAAGTGCGCTGTTAGCAAGTCCAGCACTGACTGGTCAATTAATGAACGAGCTTCACACCAGCTAAACGACTGAGGTGTTGAGGAGCCGGACTGGTGGCTGAGGGCTGTAGGCTGATGGGCTGCAGTGTTACACCGCTCAGCTCAGCCTCAGTCAGTCAGTCAGAGCTGGATGGCTCAATTTAGCACTGCATGAAGTAGCTCAGCTTCAGATAGCTAGCTAAACTGTTTGTATGGAGTACAGTGGATAGAATATGGTGAATAAAATCTATATTAATTATATGAGAGTAGTATATGTGTTACACGAATATTTACTGACAAAAAGAAGTAAACAGAGAAAGCAGCTGTATTTATGTGTCTGAACACTTGCTCATAAAACACACTTACATAGTGACAACCCTGTGGAAACCTTTTGTGTTGGTGCCCACAACGTTAAAATGCACTCTGTTCTATAGTATGTGAGAAATGTGTGTGTTCTTTTGTCAGATACACACTAAAAAAACAGATTTACGATAAAGAACTTTCTTGTACTCAAAGGTACCTCTTCATATTTGTACCCTCAAAGGTATAATATTGGTCTTTAGAGGATCAGATGTGTTCCCTCTGAAGTACAAAGTCTTTCCTAACAGCAGGAAGTACAGATTTGTACCATTAAACCAACCAAAAGGTACATTCAGATAATGTTTATAATCTTTACTGGTACAAAAACATGGGTCCAAAAAAAGACATTAACTGAAAGGTACTCGGTTATACCTCAATGTAAGGTATGGCCCTAGCACAAGCTTTGTACCCAGCAAAATCTGTACTTATTTTTCTTAGTGTGTATGGATAATATGAAAATGTTTGGGATTTTTGGGAAGATGTCAAAATAAGTGATCTTATTTCCTGTAGGCAACTGGCTAAAACAACAAAATATTAGAACACTAGGAACAGAATTAAATTTTTGTTTGAGTTTGATGGTTTAGCTTATTTACAAACATAATCAGTCAGACCAAGCAAGATAGCCAATATGACCAAGGTTTGCTATGCTGGTTGACTTAGTGTGGACAACATCAAGCTGGTTGACTAGCATGGCCAAGCATTACTAAAATTGTTGAAAACACTATATGTTACTATATGCTCTTCTGTGTTTTTTACCTTTTAGACCACCTTGACAATCAAAGACCAGTGTAGACCATCCTAAACCTGCAGGGAGTAAATAAAACATGAACAATGCCACCTCTGTTTCAACTCTGTAAGCATGTAGACAATGCTGCGTTTAGGGAAGTGCGATTTGTCCCTAAAATAATATCACGATATTTCAGGGTATTTTTGTGATAATGTTATTTAAAAATTTGGGCGATATTACAGCACTGTATGCTCATTTAGAGGGAGTATTCTATTATCAACAAAAATAATGTACTAATCATAAAAAATATCAAAAAGGGCAGTTTCGTAAAGTGCATTCCCATGCACTAGCATATTATTTGTGCAAATGACTCTTGGTGCTAAGACCAACACTAATGCAAAAACTTAAATGTATACACTGGGGCTAAATCCACTTATACTCACATTAGAGTCCAAATGCAGTATAATGAATAACATTTATTAAACATTCCGCTCTACTGGAGTTTAACAAATTGGTGATTTTTTAAACTGGGGGACATTTATTTCCCTGGTTTAAATTCATGTTAGAAGTGCTTTATTACAAAAATGCTGCTGGTCCCCAACCCAGACCCAGATAAAAAATAATCTGCTCCAGTAAAAAGACAAAAATGTGATCAGTTCAATTAAAATAACACAGTATATATTTAATTCAATTTTAAATATAATAATTCTATATGCTCAGTCTGTGCCATTATTACATATTTACTTTAAAGCAAATGTATTGTAATGGTGAAATGCTAAATCATTTGAGTCACCCAAATCATTTAAATACATCAAATACAGTATGAAGCAAGCAGTTTTTATTTATGTATCAGTACATCATTCTGATATCATTGTGTATAACAATTTAAAACCATTACTCTAATCCTGTTGGCATTCACATGTAATCTACACAGTAGGGACAGTTGAGTTCATTTGCTTTATGCCCTTAAGAAAATGATTCATGACATTACAGAAGATTGAGTAGTTTACTTCAGGACAACACTGTATAGAGTCTGGCCTCATGCTTAAATCAGTGCATGAAAAAAAAAAGTACTAAGGAATCATCCAACACAATTGACCCTGTTCCCTTGAAATGAATTATTTACTTAAATGCAAACTCTGCGGTGCCTTATATCTTTTCTAAACACTTAACGCACATGAATAATGTATGAAGCATGCATGCTTATGGCCATGCTTTTCTGGAGTGAAAAATATCTGCAGGTTTTGGGCAGATTGGGTATTGAGTATCTCAATATGAAACATTAAACACCCAAAGAGAAATTTAGCCTGATCACCAGCAATGATTTCTGTTTGTTTCACATTTCAGAAGCTGGAAGTGTGTATTATTATCTAAATGACTTTGTAAAACACACGCCTAGGAGACCAATTGAGGCAACTACTCAATACATGGGTATGAAAAGATTAACAATAAATTAAAACTGGATTATAAATGGATGGGCACAGCACTTTTACACAAAAGACTTTGATTTCAGCTTGGCTTCACAGCATCCTCTGTATTCTCTGATCGAAGCATATTGATTGGCTCATACTATCTCCTGCATACGAAAATGCTATGTAGTCAAAATCCAACATTTATTAGAGCACGGCTAGAATAACAAACCCTGTACGCTTCAGTAATATCATAGTATCTCCAAAAAGGGCTGCTTTGGTCCCTGTGAATTAGTTGTCCAGTTATTTTTTTCCTTTCTAGACCCTGAATTTCTGTAGATATTTTGATTGTTATGTGTGATAATGCAGGTGAGAGGAAGGTCCCAGTGTCCCTAATTGTTACTCTAAACAGCACTTTGGGATTTGTTGCCATTCTTGTGGATTTGTTTGTGTGTTTGTCTGTGATGTGAGATGGCTTGGTGCCCTTAATGAACACTGGAGAATCCCTGTACAAATTATTCTTTAAATTCAGGCTTAAACACAAAGTATGTTGTGGTAGGTTTTGTGTGTTGCACATACAGTTATTTGAATGAATGATTTGAGCAAGAAAAACATAAATCAAACAAATTGAACAGTTAAAGTGTTACAAAGCAACCAGTGTTAGGTTATCAGCTAAACCTACACCTCAGCATAAACCTAAACTGAACCTACATCTCAACCTTAACTGAATGTACCTCTTAACCCAAATCTAAGCATAACCTACTACACCTAAACCTATTTCTAACCCTAATCTTACCTAAACTTACTCTAACTCTAAACATAACTATAGTAGACTGTAAACATCTTGTTTCTGCATTTGATAGTTTATGTACATTATTTCCTTAGTTGAAAGCTCCATAACAGAGACAAACAGAATTGTTGCAGGTGTAAGGAGACAGTTTACTCAATACTTCTTCAAGTACATGGCAGATAAGTTGTACTTTTGGGACTTAAAAGCACTACCAAGGGGTAGGAGGTGTAGTGTAAATTGAAAAAAAAAAAATACGGAGAAAATATTTATTTGGATACATTTCTGTATAATATGCTTTCATCAGCATATGGTGGTGGGTTAGGGGGTCATCATCTGTAAGTACTGTATTTATCATCAAAGGCATACCTGTACAACAACCTGTGTATATTACTTGCAGGAAATGCACAGTAGCTCACTGGATATCAGCCCATTATGCAATTATCTCATTTTATGTTTTTTTTTTTTTGCTCAGCCATTTGATGTGACCTTTTGTACCTTCATAAATAGTTTATTTTTGCAAATGCTGAATTATTGAATATGACACTCCTGTTTTGCTGGTGTGTTTGGTCTATTCAGTGAGTTTACAGATTTCGAGGACATTTTTGCCTGTTCTTAATATACAACATGTTAGATTTCAGTAATTATAGTTTGTAATGTGAGAAACACTGACAATATACAAGTCCTTACAGTCCTGGTTATTTATTGCAGCTTCAGTTCTGGCCCAAACACTGCACTGAAACAACTTCCTTTCCAGGAAATGTTTTATCTTTAAAGGGGTGTTCATATCATTGCAAAGTCAAATTATACCCTAATTGATTCAGGCTGTGTTGTGAAGCCTTGAATACCTAATAGCATTGTAATGAAGGGCCACAGTAATCAAAAGAGTAGAACATGAAAGGCGCACACACACACACACACACACACACACACACACACACAAACATGCACACATTGACTCATACATATACACATAATATGCATATCACTTTCACATTAATATTTAATGGATATTCTTTGCATTTTATTAGTTTTTGAAGATCTAAATATATGAATTATTCATTTTGTGAAATGTATGCAGACAAACAGCTTTATTTCCCCTTTACTCTGACCTCTTTATAGATAGATTTAATCCTTCCATGATTTTTGTTGACTTCTAGGTCATGAACACTTACTTATGAATATTCAGTAGAAGCAGTAATCTAATTACCTTCTGGTGGTATAATCTAACAGCATCAAACTGCTGCATTTACCTGATATCTCATATAACAGCCATTTATTCCAACAGTTCACATTACCTCTCCAGGAGGACAAAAACTAACTTCATGTCCTTGTCTAGATTACCAATAACTGTCCAATTTTTTTTTTTTATTCAGAAATGCACTTAACTCTTTCTTTATCATTTTCTGAAAAAAAAAATTGTCCAGAAGTAACTCCTAGACGTGATTTCTGCTGAGTTTGCTGTTGTGAGGACTGATGTGGGAGGGAT
The DNA here is from genome assembly GCF_023375975.1 of Astyanax mexicanus. Lineage (NCBI taxonomy): Eukaryota > Metazoa > Chordata > Actinopteri > Characiformes > Acestrorhamphidae > Astyanax > Astyanax mexicanus. The sequence goes on along the minus strand of NC_064414.1, from coordinate 33,921,612 downwards.
GAGATGTTAGGAGTGTCAATAACAGACTGATAGAAGATCCATGTAAAAATAATCAAGGAGTCTGTTTTATTTTTAAGTATGCTATATGTGTCACCAATGTAATGACAAAGTCAGTGTAAACAACAAAGCCAATGTAAGCTTATTTTTCAAGTCATTTTAAAGCATATCTGTGGGTCAGTTCATAATGATTCATATACCCTAACCCTAGTTTTCAAATAAAAATGAATAGTGAGATTCACATTATATCAAAAATGAAGGTACAAGGTATTTTGTCTGACAGCTACAATATATTTCCAGGTTACTAAATAGTAAGACAGTAACAACAGTATTCATTTTTCCTTTTAAAACATTGATCCATGGATAATAAGAAGCCTTTGTTTTTTAGTTCTGAGCATTCTATGAGTCTGAATGACTTTTACGTAACATTAGTGAAACAAGATGGAAGAGTGAAAGGATGTAGCAACAAAGTGAAATGTTATTTGACCAGTTCATTAATATAGACTTATATTAATATATACAAAATATATAATATAAAATGAACAATCTATTTCCGATACTTAAGGTTTGGTTTAAGCACACATTTGATTTGATAAATGCCATGAATATTATGTAGTCTGGCCTACATTTTTTATTTTACAGATTCGTATGCCTACTTTTAAGGATTAGGCATGTCATATATTTCAGTATAAAACAAGTTAATACAAAAACATGTTATCGATTAAATCTAGCTTTATTTGGTTTTGCAAATAAACTCTTTAAATGTTGTTTGTTCCAAAGCACCCACTAGCAGTTCCCTTAGGCTAAAGAAATTGACTTTTTAGCCGTAAAATGCTACAGATTTTTAAGCAGATAGAGTGAAATTGACCCAGCATGACTGGTGATATGAATCAGGCAAAGCTAAGGATATTACCTCAGACTCTCAATGCTTTAGACATGCTCTCTTATTCATTTCCATATAAGAAGAATATACAATCTAATTTCATGGCTGGTATTTACCACCAAATGAATGACAGTGTAACAGATTAGGCAAATTTAAAAGGGATGTCTCTGGGCCAGATACAAATACAATCATTATTACACTGCTGTTTGTTTTGGTCAAGCTTTATATTAGCACTTTTATTGTGTAAAGGTGTGATAGATGTGTAATATGGTAATATGTGGAGAAGAGAGAAGATGAATCTCGGGTAGTAGAACAGAATACATTTTCTTTGCCTGTAAAATCATCTTCTAATGGACATCTCACTGGTATAATAGGATTAGGCTCATTATCTGGGAATATGTAGCAGTTACCCTGCCTGATTGGCTCTCCTCCCCCAACCACTAAAAGAGAGTTTCTCAGAAAGCGAGAGTGAATCCGTTCTACTGAAAATAAACAAGGAACTGAGCACTGAGCTAGCCAATCCTCTGGTGGCTGAATCTCTCTCTCTCCCTCCTTCCCTCCCTCCTCTCCCTGTATGTGTGTGTAAAGAACGAGCTCATTAAAAAGCAGTGCTTTCCCTCAGCAGCGGAAGGATGTGTCAGCTTGCACCTGTTATGCCACCACTACATTTTTAATGAAGCAAAAATGTTTCGTACGTCCGCTCCTCAATCCCCCCAGTTCACCAGTTATTACCATGGCATTAAGATGCACACTGGAATAGGCTGCGTGATTGAGTGTGTGTGTGCGTGAGTATATGTGTGTAGACAGAGAGTCGCTTCTGCTTAGGAAGCATTTCATTTGGTGGATGTCTTAATTTGAAGACAGGGAGGGGTTTTCAGGACGGATAAGCGTCATCATGTCAGTTCATAATGTCTTTATTGGCAGACTTAGAGCTTGATCTTGAGATTCATTTCATTTAGCTTAGCATGTGCATTAATCATGCACAAAATGCATGCTGGCCTGCGTTTGTGTGCCAGCAGAGTTTACTGATTAAAAGCCTCTGTGATGTAGTGCTGGGTAATCAGTATCGATAACCAATAATGTATAATATAATAATATAAAGGGATGTGTCATTTCATATTGTATGCAATAATATTGCAAAAAACAAAAACTGATCATTCTGATAAAAGCAATGTTCTTGAAAGCGTTAGTTGCTGTTATTACATTTACTTTTGTTACTTTTTATTGTGCTTTTAATATTTTATATAAAATCAGGGTTTGGTATTTTATTGTTTATGAAATTTAATGTTTTGTGATATCACCAAGAACATCGTTATCGCAGAAATACCCTAAAATATTGTGATTAGTGATTAAGATTCGTTTAGGGCCATATTGCTCACCATTAATATATAATATTAATAAAAAATAAATAATATTTAGCTCTGAATTAATTAATTAATTTATATTTTTTTGTGAAATGCTCATACAACAAAAGCAGCTATAAGATAAATGTACACCATCTGCAAGGTGCTGTGAATTTTCTTAAATTCTAAACTGGAACATCTCAAACATACCAAAGAATCTAAAAAATATGTTTGGTTCTGTACGTTTTTTTCTGAAACAGTAAAACAAGGTAGAATAACATTTTTAAATTTAATACCCTAAATCTATTTTGTTTACTGTTTAATATTTTAAGAAATGTTATTACAAAAATATAATTTAAAAAAGTTATCTTTTCACTTATTTTGAAATTATTTTTTCAAAAATTGCAAAAACCAAAAAAAAAAAAAAGAAACATTTTCAGCCACATAAAATTCAGTTCTCAATATTTTGTACATCCCTAATATAAAAAAAACCAGCCAGGTTCACATAATTACCTAAATAAAACAGAAAAAATGGACATATAATGTTCATGCATGACAGTGACCAGTGATCTTGAGTTCTATCACTTCTGCTCATCACTGCTGTCATATGAAGATCAGCTGAAACGCTGACGTGTCTGTCTTCCCCATCAGTGATAAGTGAGATACCTTGCTGTGAAGTGCTGTGAGCGAGCACTTGTGACAGGCCTGCTGGGCATGTGTCCCAGCCCTGTGAACACCCCATGGCGATGCCCTGACTGGCAGTAGCTACGTGGCTGTGGAGAAATACCCTTGTTGCTGTCACCATCACAACAGCACAGCATATGGGCCATGATTATGGATAATGCACTATAAGGTAATGCAGCCAAATATGCTATTAAAAGCTGGGCTGTGACAGATCAGCATTAAGCATTGCTGGAACACAGCCAACCTGACTAATTCTGATTCGTGAAAAGGGACATAAACTTTACTGATCACATCATAATCGCAGATTGTTTGTTCTGCACCTGTTTCTTATTCAAGCTGCTGATTCACCAGTTTCCTGCTTTATGTTCAGCACTGGCAAATCTGCAGGTTTTTGCTGTAGGGTCTGTACAGAAAATTTTTCATTATTTCTCCAAATAAACTGGATTTTCAGATGCACGACTATGATTTTAGCCCTGAATTTTGATTCACTGACTGTTTTTGAGTGCTGTTTGGGATTGCTGAAAAAAGGTTTAGGTTGGAGGCAAATCTGCATTCACTTGGTGCTGGCTCTGCCATTAGCTCGATTGCTGGCTCGGTTGCTATGTGTAAAGTGCTGAAAGATGCTATCCAGGAGCACGCAGAGAGCCCCTAACACATTTCAGGTTTATTTTTTAGACCTGTATGCAACTCTAAATGTGGTAGTGTAAAAATTAGAGATGCACAATGATATCAGAATTATATCGGTATTTTGGCATTGGCAATATTTCAAACCAATGTATTTATTGGCTGACAGTGGCTGTGGTGCTTTGAAATCCATTGATTTAAGCTATTTTTATTTAATTTTGTCACTTAAATTAGAGAATAGATTTAATTTAACCTGTTAATTTAGAAAATATGGTTTAAAGCTGAGACTAGTGCTGTGCAATTGGACGATATATATTGTAGGGATGATAGGGATGAAAAGTGTCTATCGTGCTACTCACCTTCTATCGTCCCTATCGCCTATCGTTTCTACAGTAATTTCATCAATTATTCATGCAAATGTACGTTGGCGTGGTCACTTTGCATAATCTCGGTTTATATAAGTGATAATAAAGTAATCTTTGAAAAATAGCTTCATAACGTGTTTTTGCGACATGACGCTGCTTTACGTTATTTGACAGACACTTTACAAAATGTTAATTGAGTTTTTTTTGATATCTCAATTTAAATACCTGTATACTTTTGAAAAAATTAGCTACTGCATCTACCTTATCTGTTTTCATTTGATACATATATATTACTTCACTAAAAGGTAGTAATTCTCATTTGTGAAAGTTTGGTTTAATGTCACTTTAAAATAAAGTTGGAAAAAAGTAAGCAATGATATTATTTTTTCATATTTTTTGAAGAATAACTGAAAACATAGTTAAATGTGGTATATCATGATATATATCGCTATCGTGATATAAAAATTCCCATATTGTGATATGATTTTTCCCATATCGCCCAGCACAAGCTGTGACTTGTCTATGTAAGGACCAGTTAGCTCCGTGATTCCGAAATTCTCAGAAAGTCTTAAATTTAGTTGTAAGTCAAATAAATGTTATGTGTCTAGTCTCTCTGTATGTTACAAGTATACATAAGGGTATTGACATCTGCATCGGCAGATATATGCATATGTAATATTTGAATATGACAAAAAATGTCTTGGCGTTGGATCAGTTCTTAAACATGTTTTCATGACAAAATGGGTTTTTGGAGAGCAGACAGACTGGTTACCTCCTGGTGAAAGATCTTTCGTGACCCTGTGTCACTGATCATTCACTGATCACTGATTAAAGGCAGTCCTCATCCAGAGTGAGGCCAGTTATGCTCTCTGGGACTTCTCACTACGAATGGCTGTGGCATCACCAGGGATAAAACTAGCAGTTTTCCAATGAGGGACAGTATTTATCTGCTGCTTCACTACTTCAATACTTCTACTAGTTCAGCATTTAATTTATATTTGCTAGGTTTGCTCTGAAGCTAATGAATGCCATGTGGATTAAACACTTATCAAACTGTGTAAAGTTTTTACAATAGTTCCTATGTGGTTTGTCCCACTGAATGGCATACTTGCAGCTGTTAAAATGTACTAAATACAATGTGTAACAAACAGACAGGTCGGCTGGAGATTATTTATTAACTTAAATGATCATTTAGGCCCTTATTTAGTGGCTGATGGCTGTTAGCTACTTTCACATCTTTGTAACATTAATAATTCATCTTTAATGCTAAATTTGAAAAAAAAGAAAAAAACTAAAAGGAAAACACCAAACATGCAGTCTTAATCTTTCCTGCTCGACTAGGGGAAAATTGAGCAAATTAGATTTTAGATGTAAACTAGATGTTACGCTGTAATAGGCAGCAGAGGTGCACTGCATTCATATGGCAGCTGACGAAGTTCATTTCGAGAGGGTGGTGGTGGGGTGGTAGTGAGGTGTGAGGGAGCACAGCAGCGCGCCTTGGCTCCAGACCAAAAAGCGTTGGTGGGCTTTAATTGAGTCGAGAGAAACTAGGCTTTCATCATGCTGCTACTGGGTTCCATGCCCTTTCCTGCTGAATTGGACGTTTTATCTGGAGAGTGCAGGTGCAGAGTGTGGCGGGCCCGGGCTAATTTGGAGTCTCCAGTCCAGGCTCAGACCTGCCCCGGCTCTCACATGTCCCTGAGCAGGCCTTTTCATCCCATTTACAAGCTTCCTAAGGTTATTACTGCTCCGACTGAACTGTGCCTAACATTTCCATCTTTCCACTTTGTCCCGGAGTGGTCTCAGCGCACTCAGAGGAGTAAGACAACAGCTAAAATAAGACAGTACAGTACTGACATTTTGTGGGAAAAAAATTATTTGTACTTTCTGTGCTGGAACAAAAATGTTGTTTTGCTTGTCCTTGAAGTTGTGGTTGTACAGAATGTACAGAAACCGTATACTTGCCCGAGTTAAAATATTACTCCAGTAAAGGTAGCAGTCCTCCCTTTAGACTTCCACTTGAAGAAAATGACAAAAGTATTGGCCTTTAAATGTGCTTAAGTATTGAAAGTAAAAGTGCCATGATTTTCTTACTTTTTCACCTTTCCACCGGTCCACCCTAAATTTCACCAGCAGTTTTAAAAATGCTGTAGTTTTAGAGCAGTTCTATTACAACAAGCTTTGTCTCCTTTACTTAGTGTTACTAGAGCCTGCTAGAGTAGTTAAACAAGATGTGCCTTATTTTTGTACAGTTGTATCTCACTCGCGTTTAGTAAAGAAATTAGCCTTTTTCCTAGTTTTTTTCTGACAGTGAAGTTGTGTGGAAGTGCGTTAGAATCACACAGCCAAGTGTATGTTTACATACGAGCACTGATGATGTGTAATGAACGTGTAAAAAGGAATATAATCATTACTGTAAGTGTCTAGGGTTATTTCCTCATGTAAAAACAAATATTTTTTAATAATGCTAGTTTGAATGTGCCTTGTACATTTACAACATTGGTTCAGTTTGATTTCTGATTTGATTCAACATTGATTTATTTAGGAATATTTCAGTTATAATCACAGGTTTTGTTTAGATATAAAAGAGATTTTAGATCGACCTTGTAAATCAGAACTGAGTTGATTTTGCAAACCAGTTTGCTACCCAGCAATTTATATACATTCCATAATTTATGTTTGCTCAGACACTGTACAAACTTGTACTGAGTAGCTGGGTGTCCAACATGTCAAAACATGTTTAAAACATAGTGTAGACTATACCCTGATACATTGCTGGCTAAAAGTATTGGCACCCCTGCAATTCTGTCAGATAATGCTCCATTTCTCCCAGAAAATTATTGCAATTACAAATGCTTTGATATTAAAATGCTCATTTAATTTGCTTTGCTGCCTCTGGCACTGGACTGCTTGAACGTGTGCATGGCATTATGAAGTCTGAAGACTACCAACAAATTTTGCAGCATAATGTAGGGCCCAGTGTGAGAAAGCTGGGTCTCCCTCAGAGGTCATGGGTCTTCCAGCAGGACAATGACCCAAAACACACTTCAAAAAGCACTAGAAAATGGTTTGAGAGAAAGCACTGGAGACTTCTAAAGTGGCCAGCAATGTGTCCAGACCTGAATCCCATAGAACACCTGTGGAGAGATCTCAAAATGGCAGTTTGGAGAAGGCAGAAAATTTTGTCTAAAGGTTGTACTACCAAGTATTAGGCTGAGGGTGCCAATACTTTTGTCCGGCCCATTTTTGGAGTTTTGTGTAAAATGATAATTGATTTGACTTTTTTTTCATTCTCTTTTGTGTTTTTCATTGCAAGCTAAATAAATGAAGATGTTAATACCAAAGCATTTGTGATTGCAATCATTTTCTGGAAGAAATTGAGTATTATCTGACAGAATTGCAGGGTTGCCAATACTTTTGGCCTGCACTGTAGGTGTAACTGATATATACTTCTTTTATTTGCTGTATTTGTGTGCGCACACAAGCCAAAAGGTTTTATATAATGTAGTGGAGTTATATGGAGTGAATTTTGTGCCAAAAGTTTTACGTAAAAAAATAAAATCCACAATCAAAATTTTAAGAATCAAAAGTAAAACATGTATGTTGCAAATTCAAAAGAGAAAAAATATATATCAAATATATATATTTAAATATAATTGGTTATTTTATTATTCTTTGCACTTATTTGAAAATTATTTTAGTTTGGATTTTGCCAGTCTTTGCTTTCATTTTTGGATTTTTTTGGATTTTCTGTGGATTTTTGTGGATTTTGCTGCTAAAGACTTTTGCTTCTGGAATCTCTCCTTTGCTTCTGCTTCATTTTTTTGGTTCTGATTTTTGGCACACTTTTCACGGGTGGGCGGGGCTTAGAAGAAGGCGTTCCCCTTTAATCTCTATTGGTCACCTACCCTGAACCCTCGTCTGAGACAGACCACGCCCACCCCGCCAGCTTCAAGCGCTCTTCCAAACATGGCGGAGCGAACGGGGTTCAGCTCACAGCAGCACCAGCAGGTACTTTTCCAATTAAATTTCATACAGACGTTATGTTTAATGTTATATTTCTTTTTTAAGTAAGTGTTTAACTCTATTAAGATGCTCATGTTAGCGGGGTGTGCTAAATATCCATGCTTAAATTATACTAGTTAGTTAGTGAACACTAACCTACCTAGTCAGTGAGTTAGCTAGTTTACCTAGGTCATCTGGTCAGTGAGTTAGTGGGTTAGCTAAGCTAGTTAGGTTACCTAGTGAGTGAGTTAGCTAGTTAACCGTAACCAGCACTTACTTGGCTTTACCCTGGGGCATAATAACTAGCTTAGCTAACCCACTAGCTCACTGACTAGGTAACCTAACTAGCTTAGCTAACCCACTAACTCACTGACCAGATGACCTAGGTTAAGTAGCTAGCTAACTCGCTGACCAGATAACCTAGGTTAAGTAGCTAGCTAACTCGCTGACCAGATAACCTAGGTAAACTAGCTAACTCACTGACTAGGTAGGTTAGTGTTCACTAACTAACTAGTATAATTTAAGCATGGATATTTAGCACACCCTGCTAACATGAGCATCTTAACAGAGTTAAACACTTACTTAAAAAAGAAATATAACATTAAACATAACGTCTGTATGAAATTTAATTGGAAAAGTACCTGCTGGTGCTGCTGTGAGCTGAACCCCGTTCGCTCCGCCTTGTTTGGAAGAGCGCTTGAAGCTGGCGGGGTGGGCGTGGTCTGTCTCAGACGAGGGTTCAGGGTAGGTGACCAATAGATATTAAAGGGGAACGCCTTCTTCTAAGCCCCGCCCACCCGTGAAAAGTGTGCCAAAAATCAGAACCAAAAAAATGAAGCGGAAGCAAAGGAGAGATTCCAGAAGCAAAAGTCTTTAGCAGCAAAATCCACAAAAATCCACAGAAAATCCAAAAAAATCCAAAAATGAAAGCAAAGACTGGCAAAATCCAAACTAAAATAATTTTCAAATAAGTGCAAAGAATAATAAAATAACCAAGTATATTTAAATATATATATTTGATATATTTTTTTTCTCTTTTGAATTTGCAACATACATGTTTTACTTTTGATTCTTAAAATTTTGATTGTGGATTTTATTTTTTTACGTAAAACTTTTGGCACAAAATTCACTCCATAGAGTTAAAGTTAAGTCATTCAAAATAAAAATACTTCACTAAAGTAAAGAGATACACAACTTAATTGCAGCATCAAATTACATTTACTTTGTTACTGTTCACTGCTGGTTGGCAGCGAGACCTGAGCATTTATTAGTCCCATCATTGTTCAATCAGCATTTTTTTCCAAGTAGTAACTGATAAGCCTCAGTATGTGGACATACATAGAAACAAATAAGGTGGATTTTAAACAAACAAACTGTACATCAAATTATGAATGCATCTTTAAAAGTAATAAAGACTGCCCGTGATAAGTGGCACACAGCTGTTCAGCTGAGTGTCAGAGCAGAGCTATTGTAATGAGTCACGGTGTAGTGGGATCAGGTCCAATGAGCTGGATAAAGGTGTAAGGTTGACATGACCTGTCAAAACTGCCAAGCACTGCTCCACACCAGTCAGGTCGCTCGCTTTTTTGTGTTGCTTTTGGGGAGAATGCATTATTGACTGATTCTGGTGTCAGATTTAAAGGAATCACTTGGTTTCCTGCCTCTGCCGTATCCTCCTCTCTCACTCTTACTTTCAGAGCTGTCATTCAGTCCCTTTCGGTTGGAGAGAGTGTTATTGGGGCTGAAGAGCCTGGTGTGGTGAAGTGTAATAGCTAGGAGGATTTTACTGGGCCAGGAGGAGATTGTTTACCTGTGCAGAAGCTACTCAGGAAAAAAATGTTTTTTTAGTATAAACTAAATTACTTTTTGCATAGGGATGGTGGGGCACCTTGGCAACTTGGATTTACTGGATTGAGCCACTTGTCCTTGTGTATGTGAAATCTGTAAAATCTTAGTATTAAATGCTCTATTATTTTTTATTTCCGATAGTCATGTGAAAAGCTTATATGAATCTATTCCATTTTTAAAAAATAATTTATTTATATTTTTACACATTTTTTATCCATTATGAAAGGCCAGTTACCCTAGTTATAATAATAATACTGTTCACATAAACTGTACATTAGATAGATAGACAGATAGAGAGACAGATCCTTTTTAATCCCAGAGGGAAATTCTGGACATCCAATAGCAGGTATGAATAGTATAGAAGTGACAAAAGAAGGATAAGATATAATGATGCATATAAAAATACAATATAGTAAAAAAGTAAAAAAATATATATATATTTTTTTTTTATTAGACTTTTATTGTTGTGGTAGCAAACACTAGGCATGTCTAAGGATACAAAGAATACTAACAAAAGTAAAGTTTAACAATACAGGCAGTATCAGGCCGTAGAAGTATATAAAACAGTAAACATTAAAAAAGTGTTCCTATTGACTCAATCTTTTCGTAGTGACTACGCATCCATATATTCAGATTATATGCAACTTTAATGCAGTAAAAATAATATAATATAAGAATATGATATGATTCAATGCTGTAATAAAAAACAACATAGAGGTAATTTATAACAGATAACAAGACCCAGCAGTTGGCTTCAGGGATTACAGGGAGCTGACTAGCCTTCCTGATCAGTTTCTTCAGTCTGCTGGTAGCGCCTGCTTCTGTGCCACTGCCAGTCACACAGTCAGTCACTAAGGAAATGTCACTTTCTGCCACAGACCATTTGAAGATCTCAGTCTCTCAAGGAATTAGAGTCTGCTTGCTTCTTTCTAATCTCAGAGATATGTGACCAGTGCACTCAGGTGTCCAGGTAAACCTCAAGTCTGTTCCACCTCTTGATTCCTGTTCCACCTCTCTATTTACTTTATTTGAAGAGTGGACTTTTACCGCGATGCCTTAAAATCAACTTTTTGCAGCCATTTTTTTAAAAAGATAGTATGAAAATTAGATTTAGAACAACTGACATCTTAATCCCTACTAAGTAGTTTAAATGGTAAGACATATTATGATGTTTCTTACTATGATGTATACCTTATTAGCTACTATATAGCAGTCAGTAAAGGCTGATGAACAATATGCTACATATGCCATGTAAGGTTGAGGAAATTAGGTGTTTTAAAGGGTTAAATATTTTTCCATTGATTCTTTTGTCAGACACAATGTCTGCAGATGCATCATAAACCCCACAGCTTGATCCCTTAAATTAGGTCATATTTCACATAGGGAAGGAAAATGTTTTTTTTTTTTTTCCCTGAGGCAAAAACTATTCCAAAATATGTGTTAGAATAATCCTGGTAGATAATAAAATAGGCAAAGGTTTGTTTACCTATGAGTAGAAAACATTTACTTAAAAGAACATGTTTTTTTCATTTTATACTGTCTGAAAAAATACAACATTGAACATTTTAAACACGTAACAAACCTAATTTGGTGTGAAATGTGAATCTGACAAGCCCATATGGGAAAGGACTAGCAAACAACTTAAAATAACCTCTGTTTTCTCTGTTTTCTCTGTTTTCACTCTGTTATAGCACTTTCATACTTATGGTCGTAGAGACACTATCTTAACCATACTACCTCTTTCCTGTTTATGCACTGCTTTGTTTTTTTAGGGTTCAGTATTGGTTTCTGCTTAAGTACTATTGATTAGGGGTGTGCCATATCATAGCTTATGCGATAATATGGCCAACATTTTTAAATATCGTGAACGATATTTTACTCTTAAAATATCGTGCCATATCACCCACCCCCACTTATTACATCAGGGTACTACTTTTTTACTGTCTGTCCAGTATAATTTATTTTACTTGAATCCTGGTTACATGGAGATATTTAGAGTGCATTATAAGTCATCATGACATTCTGGATCATTGACTTCTGTTACAAATCTGATCAAATTCTTGTATTTTTTTTATGTCTCAGGTAGGAGTGTGATATAAATCGCACGCAATAATAAAATAAAATTTTCATTTTGTAGCAGTAGTGTATTCTTGAAAAAAAAAAAAAAAATATATATATATATATATATATATATATATATATTATATCACCAAGAGTATCGTTATCGCGACAATACCATGAAATATCGTGATATTATTTTAGTGCCATATCGCCCACCCCTACTATTGAAACAGAATTTAGCATAGCTTCTGTTTCCTGCTTCTTCTTTCCTGCAGTAAAGTATAGTAAGTGTAGTAGAAATACTGTACACATTCTATACTGGGATTCTATGATATGTTTCATGTTTGTTGTCATGGTCAAGATGTAACAGTGCAAAAGCTGTAATTTCCATGGCATTTTGTGAGTCAGTGTGCGTGAACTCTGTACCTGACAGTGTCAGGCCATTTTGACCAGCCTTTCTTTATTGCAGCCCCTTTGGTATTGAATACATTAGCGTTCAGGCCTCAAATAATAGCACAAGCTGTCTGAGAGCCTCTTAAGCTTTCCGGCTCTCATTGTTGCAGCTTTCTTTTATATGTCTCATAATTTTTTGGATTCTGAAAGCTGAACACACAGCCTACAACACGGAGCACAGGCTTTCCACCTACGGTTATGTGCTTCCCTAATAGACAATAGTCAATGACAAGCAACTGCAGGGCATTCTCTGTGAGATGTTCATTGTACGCTCTGTACAGCCCTTGGGCTTCTTCAGCTGATCTCTTTGTCTGGGTCAGAAATCTGCCTCTGAGGGGCTGCTTGCCTCTCTTTCCTCTTGGCTCTGAAAACCTCTTTAGAATGGCAGGCCTTCGAGCTTCCTCCTGCACATGAAGGAAGGCTGGGGGGCTGCGAATCGGCCGAGTGGGCTGTTAGCATTGCTTTTGATCTGCTGCGCTTCTGCTAATCTAAAAAAGCCCAGTCAAAACGGGCCCTCATGCTTAAATCAAGCGGAGGGCTTATGCTTGCCTGTCCGCTCCAGCTCCTCTGAGACAGTGAAGACATAGTTGGGCGTGCTCTGGTAGGTACAGCCTTTGTTTCTTGACTTTTGCGGTAGATACATGACTGATTAGATTGCCAGTTGAAAGCAACTGAACACGGCCACGGTGGGTTTTGCGAGCTGGAGCAGCCCAGATGCTTGTCAGCAGCCCTGCAGCCCTGTTGTGCACATTGCGTGGGATGCAATGCTATTGTGAAACCTTTACCACATGGATGTGCCTGACTTTGATCCATTATGGAGGGCAACTACTGCAGGCTTACTACACATAGTCATTATAAGCATGTAGAGCTTGTTGAAAAACACTTTGTTTTTTGTGGGCATGTCAGTAAAAGACTCTGAAAGGTTGTATCTGTTGAAAAAGAGATCAAGGTTTGAATTGGCAAAAAGCTTTCTGTAGGAAATGAAATGAGCTGGAAAAGGCCACAGTAGTTTGAATGGAACAGACTGTAAGTGATATTATTCATCACTCTCAAAGAATATAGACAATATATAGGATATAGGCTTATTACATATATATATATATATATATGATTATTATTGCAGGTTGTGTTATTAACCTTCAATACAGATAGTGCAGATGACAGTGGTAAGCAAATACATCTTTTAAATTGTGTGCTAAAGTATGTAAATAGTAGCAGAGTGTTGAGTGTACGCATGTACAGCTCTGGAAAAAATTAAGTGACCACTTCAGTTTTTGAAGCAGTTTTTCTGATTTTGCTCTCTGATTTATAGGTATATGTTTGAGTAAAATGAACATTGTTGTTTAATTCTATAAACTACTAATTTCTACAGACAACATTTCTCTCAAAATCCCCCCAAAAATATTGTGATTTAAAGCATTTATTTGCAGAAAATGAGAAATGGCTGAAAGGATCAAAAAAGATGCAAAGCTTTCAGACCTCAATTAATGCAAAGAAAATAAGTTCATATTCATAAAGTTTTAAGAGTCAAGAAATCAATATTTGGTGGAATAACCCTGTTTTTTAAACACAGATTACATGCATCTTGGCATGTTCCCCTCCACCAGTCTTACACACTGATTTTGGATAATTTTTTTATCCAAAAGCATAAGATATTATCGCATACGATACGATATGGCACACCTCTATATGGCATGTCAGTGTAGGTGAACAGCATTACAGAGAAAAGCATTTTAGCAGTATATTAGCGTGTTGGTTTGTGTTATAAGATTTTGGCGCATATTGAGATAACTTTAATTATAAACTATATGGGGAAAATAGTGTGTATTCACAGTGTGTTTGGAATGGATGTCTCTTATTCAGATGCCACTTTAATACTGTCTGTGAGCATCTTCACATCTAATCACAAACAGAGAGAAGTGAATATTCATGTAATCCCACAAAACATTACTGTTATATTAAAACTTGGCTTTTGTGCTGTTTGTTCATGCCAGGTGCAGCTTATAGTTTGTGAACTTTTCTTGAGAAATGAACCAATATAACAGCTCCAAAATTACTTTGGATGTTAGGAGCATTATTTCCTTTCTTTCCATCCTGGAGATGAAAGGTTTGGTTATAAAAGTGGTAAAAAGTAAATAAGCATGATTTTTCAAGTTTAGACTATGCCATCAGGTTGCAATAATGTAAGAACAAGAGAAGAAGTGTTAGTGGGAGGAACAGTACTGTTGTTTTTACATCTAAAAGTCTGGACCAGGATTCTGAACATTCTGAGGATTCTTACATTGTATACATTTAGTCTGGTTGTTTTTAGTAAATTTGCTATGTTCTCACCTCATCACATGCATGGGCTGCATCTCATTCTGCATGACACTGATTGGTTTGTAGAATGATTTCAGTTTGGTTTGTTGTGTTTCAAGGTGTTGTGCTGAATTCTGCCTCCCTAAAAGAATTGGACTTACCTTTGCATGCATGCAGGTCATGCAAAAAGGGTGTGCAATAAATTTGCCAGGAATTTTTTTTTCTGTGTGGAATTTTTAATTTTTAACGTAAATTTGGGAGTTTGAGCTGCACCCTTACTCCTCCCACTCTTCAACCTATAGAAACCGTCACTTCCTCTCTACCTGTGTGTCAAACAACCTCACACCCACCTCCTCCCCATCTTCCTCCTTCATTTATTTTCTCCCTTTCTCTTCCCGTATCTCTTTGTGTGGGGGGGCTTCAGCTTCACGCTTTTCCAGCTAAGCTGCCCCGAACTCCTGCCCAATCATCTGAATTCCCCGCCCTTTTTTTCCTTTTCTTTTAGTCAAGGGCGTGGGGAAATACTAGCAAAGTAAAGGTTAATCTACAGTTATAGTAGATATAGGAGAAATTAGTTTAAGTGCTTTTGCCTATACTGCTGTGACTCGCATGACATTGCAATATTTAATTTTATTTATTTTTTGATTATATATATTTTGATATTAAACAATGGAGGACCTGTGACATCACCAATGCCGCCCCCACCCGCGTGCTGTCTCACGTCTCAGCCCAAGATCCGGGCCGACCAGGAGCTGAGTCAGCACTTTAGAGTTGGCCGAGCACTTAAAAACCTAAACAAAACAGCAATAGTTGGCCCTTTATTCCCGTGTTTAAATGGCCTTTAAAAGGTACATATAAACATTTTCTGCGAGTAAAAGCGTGATTTCGGCTGTAACTGAAAATATCTGAGCAAAACTCTGCCGAACTGAGGTGCACAGCTTTTAGTATTTGCATTTACAAGCACGTGCCCAGCCATGTGGTTACCTCCCCCTCGTTCTTCTCAGGCAGCAGCAGCTGGTCACTCACATAGACACAGAGACAGCGCGATTCAGTCAGAAAATTACAACACTGTATCTACTTCTTGTGTCAAGAATCAAAACATTGCAACATTGCGACATGACTATTGCACATGTGTACATCGCGATGACGATGCTTAAACTATTTATCGTGCAGCCCTAGGCCCAACACTATTTATTTTTCTTCTGTGTTGTTTCCTTGGTGACAATAGCCTATCACATTTTCCAGTAATTAAGTCATTTGAAAGTAATCTAGAACCATCTAAATTTTTTTTCATACTGCAAACAATTCAAACCCCAGTATAAAAATCTATACAAATCTAGGTAGGTGCACAAAAAAACTTTTATATTTGACTGTTTCCTATATCTAAAGACCTGCGAAGTAATTCGGCTCATCCACCCACGCCTGCTGAGTTAGCTTTTTGCACCGCATGTGCGCACACAGCCATGTGCATGCACTCACCCTCTAGTCATCAAGACCAAATGAAAGGCTTACATCACACAAGCATGCCTCTAAAGCACAGATCAATTTGTGGAGAGCGTGTCTGACATGCTTAGTTTCATTATGTAGATTTAAGGGATTAACAGACTGTCAATCAGCCTTCTCATGAACAAGAGGAAGTGTTGGGTCGTGCTGGATGAGAGAGTGAGTGATAACCACGGCAGATTTCACTCAGCTGAGCTGTCTGGAATATCAGTTAGATCTAATAACATAAGGCACTCATTGCTCTTTAGAGAGGACCATCACAGACAAAACAAGTGCTGTTTTTACTGTGCGCTTATCTGATCTAGGGAAAATCTGTGTATTAGGCTTGTCAGGATACTTGATTTCAATGCTGATAACAAACGCAGTATATAAATATTTGATGCCTAAATTATAAAAGTACAGTTCTGAATAGATTTTGTGGTGCTCAGTTTACGATTTGAAATCAGTTTACGATTTGATATTCTCCTAATATTTTGAACAAAACTTAAATAAAGAGTAATGAGTGAAGCGACAGCTATATCCTTGTAGATAGTGTGATACATAATATTAACATGCTGGAAATGATTAGTGCTGGTTGTTTGCAAAGGCTAAATTCCATTCAATTCCATACTTGACACAAGTATAGTTTATGGCATCTTCTGCCAAATCTGTTATTTTTCCCCCCAGGAATTTACATGTATAAATGTGCACACAAAATAACTTTAACATTTAAAAAAAGTAAAATATGTAATTTCAAAGTATGTATAAAAAACTACTTAAACATTTGGAACATTCTACAAGTCCCATCTACAACAGGAAGTTACGTCAGTTGGTTATTCTGAAGATCGTGGACAGACCATGCATCACCGTGCTTTTAGCATAGCCGCCATTTAGCTATTTTTAATGTTTTTCTAATTTCATGGTAAAAACTCATTCCTGTTACTTTCATTCCGGTTAAACAAAACATAAAAAGTAACAGGAATGAGTGCCAATAACAGGAGTGTTTTTTTTTTTCGTTTTAAATATAAATTATTTGAACATGTGTTCAACCATTTATTTAAAATAGAGACTTTCTTGAGAGAAAATAAAAGGAATTAATAGACCTGCTTTTTTAAAAAAAATATGGTAAAGCTGCCTGAGTTTGACCAGAACATGTTTTGAATAGTTAAATACATGTGTTATTAAATTCAAAGTTGAAAAAAGATTTTAAAAAAAACCAAGTAACAACAAGTAAATAGCACCTATTCGGTGGAATGGCTCATATATGGTTGGTTGATTGATTAAATTCAGAATCATTAACCACATTGGAAGAATACCTCTTGGACAGGTTGCCAGTACATTCCATAATGTGTTTTTTTTGTTTGTTTGTTTTTGTTCTTTGTGGGGGTGGTGCCAGAGGAGGAATCAAACCCACAACCCCACCCCTATTCAGCTGTTTGCCACACACACTTTCTGATGCACCACCAAGCTGTATTATAAATATTTAAAAGAAAATAAGTATTGAAAGATAATGTGTTGAAAAAGCCTGTTACAGTAAGCATTTTATCATTGCATCATAGCATAGTTTACCACACTGTAATATTGGAACATTACTGAGCATTGAAATTTTGTGCAACACTTCTGTACATGACGTTCCGCTGTTCTAGTGAGGTATTTTCTTTTTCTTTTTTTGCTGGCTGTGTTCCGTGTGCATGAAGGATGGCCCACACGCCTTTACTGAAGAATTTCAAGGAGAAAACCTCTTCATAGCTGGCCGTGCTGTCCAAAATATCACACTGTCTAGGCTGTGAACTGAGCCTGTCTGTGGCTTCAAGCTGGGGCTGTCTGTAGCTCTCTGAGCTCCACTGAAGTCCAGCAGTGATGCTGCTAATCTGTCTGAGAAGGCTGTGCAGAATGTTCTGCTGCAAATAGCAAAACTGCTTTGGACACACTATCTCTTCTCTGCAGAGTGCGGTGCAGGTGCCTCACCAATGCAAGATTCATATGCACTATATATAGACTCTCCTCAGCCCTCAGTCAGATAATATAATGGCTGAGTAATGTGCTTTAAAAGTTCCCAAGACAATCAAAATGTCATATCATGACATGTTTAAAAGGGTGATGAGATGAAGGCTTTCAATTTAAATACCAACATTTGAATCTTGCTCTCACTTGGTAGTAATGTTAATGTGTACTGAAGGACTTGATGTACGATACGGCTGTGTATTTTTTTTTTTAGGTATAAATACGTAAATATACAGCATAAGTCAAAAGTCAGAGAATACCATTTGATTTCAGAACCTTAAGAGAAAGTAAATGAAAGGGAAAATGTCATATCTAAATACCCCAGCAAGTAATGGATGAGGTATTTAAGCCTATGACTGAAAAGTGGGTGCCATCTTGAATGCCGCCATATTTCATATTGCTCACATTAAAGGGTGTCTTGTGACTTTTGACTCACCCTGTATATATAAATATACAGTTTGCCAATTGAGTAGCCACTCCCATCAGTTGTTTATGCTGGGATTTCTTAGCTTTACAGATGTACTGTAGTAAAAAAAAAACTACTACACCTCCCTATGTAAATCTAATCTAAATAAGGTTTAATTGATGGAAAACACATATATGCGTACAATCTGATTAAAAGCACTTTTTTGTTGTCAGAACAGGGATCTAAAGACAGAGTGTAACAGTACTGCTATCTAGTAGTCAGGGTTTCAACAAACCACTGTATGTCACCAGTCTATTATTTAAAAATCTGTACTGTGTTTTTAAGAACCAATGCAATATTGCGAAACATAATATCAAAATGTATATTAGTATTGTTCTACTTTTCTAATGTGAAATATGGATGTAATTTACAAACATGACAGAAAATCATACAGTTCCATTGTGTATATATGTATAGGAATAGATTTATTTTTCCCATACACTGCACCTTGCCAGGTGAATGTTGGTATTAAGGCTCTTGCAAAACTGATGATATGTTGTAGCAATATCTGTGTGTACCATGGCAATGTTTCAGACTCTGACTCATGCTCGTGTTTGCTTATCATTGCGGAGATGGGGAACACATTGGCAGGATATTTTCCCCTCACTTTGTGCTATCTGAGAGTAAAATCATCATACAGACAGCAGGAGTGCATGTCAGAAGCCTCCAATGATTGTGCTAGGCTGGAGATATGTCCAATTTGCATACATTAAAAAGAGGAAACTCTTGAAATAGCTTCATCACTCTCACCCTGTAAAAGCACTGAGATTCTCTGCGTGCTGTTTTTCATGCTCCAGTGTTTCAGAGCACTAGAACACCAGCAATGTGATTGAGCAGATTATCAAAGGTTGGAGATGCTAGCCTGTGAGAGAATGACTTCATTCATGAGTACGCTGTACTAAAGCCTTCTAGCTGCTTTTCGGTTTGATTGAGCAAAAAGCCTTTAATTGACTGAGGCACTTTGATTAAGGTTGTGCAAATGGAGTTGACTTAGTGCCAATCATAGTGTAATTTACTTCAGTGGAACAGGCCACTAAATGAAATGCCAAAGTGCTGTTCTCATTTATGGGGAATGCTTATTCCCAATGTCACACTCTGTGGCATGAAGGAGTTTCTGGCAAACCTTTATGTACTGTAAATTTTTACGGCAGCGTATTTCTCAGGAGTCTACAGCCCCGGCAGAAGGCACATAAATTTACAGAATGGCTTGTATGTATCGATGGAGAAGGACAAGAAAACCGTATATCTGTGCTGGACTTTTTTTTTGTTTTATATCATAACACATGCTGATTATGCAAATAGAAACCTTGCCTTTACCCATAAAGATATTGTTTTACCCTTTTTATTGTGTAATGAGCTAAACTGCATTCGCCGCAGAAACTACCACTGTGGCCATTTATTGACTGATGTTCTGCGTTTATGAGTTTGACTGTAAGCCAGTTCCATCAGCCTGAATTTACACTACTTATTTACATTCAGTACAGCCAGTAAAGCAGTGCAAGGTGAATAATTAGTGATAATGCTTTCATGTGTGTGACTCTGATGACTCCGATGAACAGCAAGCGCCTGATAAACACTGCTGGCCTATTCTTAGTGCGCACATAGGGGAATATGCAGATGAAATATCAAAAGTTCTGCCTAGGGGCATAAAATATATTTTAAGTGGTTGTACGTTATCTTTTTCTTTTTTTTATTAATAATACCTCCTAAGAGACTCTCCTTTTCTCCTCTAACTGCTTCCTTTTCTTTTCTCTTTGACTCATCTGCCTCACGTTTCACCAGGAAGTGGAGGTCAGTAACGCTGTCTATATCTGTCTCATGCCCTTGACTTTCTTTGATGTCTCTTTTAAGATGTGGAATTCAAAGCCCACTAGCTCTGCTGCCGTCATCTCTTTAACTCCTGTGTGCATGTGCCGTACCATTTAAAACGTATAGATGTCTTTTTTTTTAGCTCCTGTTCTTCTTTCTGTCACATTCATTCCTTTTCTGCCTAACAAGTACAATCCATCACCATTTCATTAGTAGGAATGCAGATCATTATATAAGTTCAATTCAACAAATGTCTAAGTTAAAACTGTCAATATATATATATATATATATATATATATATATATATATATATATATATATATATATATATATATATATAACAAAGAGTTTTGTTCTCTCTCTCTCCTTCAGGATGATTATATCAGATCATGGGATGGAAGTCAAGGCTCAAATGAAAGTAAGTGTCTGATATATGTATTGACTACAGTTGTGTCTAATTGTTTAAATAAGTTCACTCATTGTCAGATCTAACCCTGACTAAAGGTTGAGCATAAGAGAAAAAATCCGTAATCCATTTTTCTTTCTATATGTAGTTGAAGAATTCTTTCAAAATCTGTTTTACCTTAATGTCGTCATGTTTGTATGTAACACTGGTAGTCTTGACATAAAAAAAATCTAATTATTAAGACAGAAATAAAAAAGCCACAAGGCTGGGGGATAAAATTAAATGTATATAACACACAACACCTGACGAACAACGAAAGAAATGACAAGGCTACATAAGAAATACAGAAATACACATATGTAATGATGTCAGCAATGTCATTAAGCTCTGTTTTTTTAATACACAGAAATTATAACACTAAAGAAGTTTCCTAATGTACACTTTAGAAAGCATTTTTAAAAGCTCTGATTTGGGTGAACTTTTTTTTTTTTGTAAACATGAGGCCAAAACATTAGTTTTGATAAAATCCAGATACAATGGACACTTGACAAACAAAACACAGGTGAGTACACTGAAGTAGCAGGTGGAGCAAAGGTGGAAACACACATAGAATATTGCACAAATAAGGTCAGACACAAGGGAAAGGCAGAGCTGCACATCACTGTTCTGAATAATGTCTCAAGTTGCTTTTAAATGGAACAAACAGTGGGTTAAACGGCTGGAGTTGTTCAGTGGCCCAAACGCCTGGAGTTTAGTCTGACGATGAGCACTTACGATGGCCATGTCCTTTGCCTAAAAGTGGTCTGTGCTCAGCAGCCCTTATCACTGTGGACAACCGTCTTCCTCACAGCAGCTGCCAGGCACTAACTAGATGTAATTGCTCATGGCCAGGATGAGGTCATCTCCTCTGTGTGCTGGAACGGAGCAATGACCTGGCGCATATAAACACAGTGTCTTGATTCGCAGTTCAAATGAAGTCCACAGAATAGAGAAGTCCATTAGCAAATATCTCGGAATGTAATTAATGGGTAATTGCCAGCTCCACTGAAGGCCCAGTAAGAGCCCTGGGGGCTCGATTTAGTACTGAGTGACATTGGCTTTGTTCCCACAAAGCATGAATCCACTTAAGCTGCAGACGTTAGAGAGCAGAGGTCCGTGAACATGATGATTCATTTTAAGTTCACGTTCAAAGTCTTCCAAAGAATCTTCAGAGCTCTCGCTTCAAACCATCTGACAGAAGTAAATTATAAGTGCTTTAATTGCTAAAGACGGAATTTGTGATTTACTGTCTGTCCTGTTTTAGTGAAAGAGTGACGCATATGATATTACTGTGAAATGATTCATAGTTTTGACTAGAGCAATTGTCTTGGTATTCTAAAAAAAAAAATTAGACCATAATGCAATGGCTGTCACTCTGGACATTTGGACATTTTCCTATTATTTCCTAGTATAATAAAAAAAAAACTATTAAATGATAGTGCTAGACATGTAACAAGAAAAAAAATTGTATTATCTTAAAAAAAGGTATTTTTTCAAATGGTTTAAAATTTATTTATGTTTTTCTATACCAGAAACAATATGATTTGTCAAACAGACGTTTTTTCTTCATGTGCCCTCAACTTACAGTAAAGTTCTCAGTTCAAATGAAATCTTTCTTTCTGATTTTATTAAAAAAGACAGTAGAAGAGAGAGAATTTCAGCCGTACCTCACCCTAATAGTGTGATATCTTGGCTTAAAAGGCAGACCTCTATTTATTTCCATCTTGAGCTTTTTGTTCCCATCTTATAAAAGAAATGACTGTAAAAGCTGAGAGATAATCATTTTATTCTGGAAATTAAACTCAAACATAACCTGTTCAGTATGTGAAAACCATCAACCTAATAAACACCACAGCAGTGCAGTGGAATCAGACTGAAGATGAGTCATTTTACCTGCTCCTCTGCATACATAAGATCAACATAAAAGACCTGGTTCAGAATCTGTGTGCCGCACTGCCTCCTGTCCTGTCCTGTCACATCGCTCGCGCAGCATCGCTCTAGATAATCAAGATATTCCTGAAAATGCCTGCAGGCAACAGTTCTCCCTTGCTGATCCACTGATCATTACCCTTTATATTGGAGAAACTATCAGCAACATGACATCAAAGCCTATCAATTCAATATCAGTCACGTGACCAGGTCACCTTCATCATCTTGAATGACTAATGAAGGCAGTTAGTAGGGGTGGATGAATGCATCAGTGCAATGTGTTGTATCGATCTGAAGGTGAAACTTCAAAAGTGTATTGATTCCGGAAAGTCCGGATGAGTAAGTGAGTGCAATAATATTCAGTGAATCTGTACTAATTTAATAGCAGATGTGAAAGGTGCATCAAACCACGCACCAAACCACGCACCATTTTCTCTGACCAAAAGAGGTGGTCTTGGTCTGGATCAACTGAATCATGTTTCGGATTGTTTGCAGTGTGAAACTGCATGAAAGGAGTTCAATTCTGACAAAGAGTCAGAATTCAGCACAACACCTAGTAAAGGCTAATGCCTAATGCACTACCTTTACCAAACCATTCAGTGTCTCAGGTAGGGAGACTCCATCCATATAGGTGGTAATGATGGAATTTAGCAAGTGTTTAAGAGCACTAAATAAACTGCAGTATGAATCTACATCTACACATCAACCATGTTTTTGACACTGGTACAGAATTTCAGAAATTAAAGAAATGAGGAATAAAAACACCCAACAGCTAAACTTATTTTTCATACCTACAATGGCTTGCAAAATTATTTATACCCCATTGAACCTTTTTTTTTTTTAACATTTTGTCAGCTTACAACCACAAACTTAAATGTATTTTATTGAGATTTTAAGTGATAGACCAACACAAAGTAGATGCATGGTTTCCAAAATGTTATTAAAATAAATATCTGAAAATTGTGGTGTGCAAAAGTATTCACTATTTAGTATTCATTCACTGCAATTACAGCAGAAAGTTGTCAGGTAGGAAGCGGGAAAGATATAAGGAGAGTGGACACACTTGCAAGTATTTATTGAAAATAGACAAAAAAACAAATAAAGAAACACAGAGTACATGGGGACTAGAGGAACACATAACCTGACTGATATTAGATGTACAACCACGGACAAGTGAAACAGGTACAAGGGGACAATATATACATATGGATGAGGACAGTAAACAGGAAGCACCTGGGATTGGGGAAACAAGGGGGCGGAGCTTGAAACAAACAAGTGCACAGCATATTCTTTACCAGCTTATGGAAAGTAGCAAATTTAATTTACGTGCTACTTTGTGTTGGTCTATCACTTAAAATATCAATAAAATACATTTAAGTTTGTAATTGTAATGTGACAAAATGTGAAAAAGTTCAAGGGGAATGAATAATTTTGTAAGCCACTGTAGTTATTCTAATCAAACTGAGTAGAGTTGAGAAATTTTGAAGACTCTACAGATACATAATTTTTCTAGTCATTCTGACATATGAGAGCATAACACTTTCTTTCACTCTCTTTTCCATCTCTTCTTTTCTCTTCTCATTCTTTTTTCACTCTGCCTCTGTTTCTCATAAAAAAAAAAAACATTCCCACTCCCTATAAAATTAATAAAATATTTTTTCTATTCCCAAAACTTTATGTATCTCAAAATAAGGATCTCAAAATAACCCCTTAAAATGCCTTGTCCCGTACATGGGCCACAGGTGTACAGGTGATACAAAACCCTTTTTTCTGCAGTAAAATTATATCTTTACATTCCGAAAATTTTAAGCTCTGAAATCTCCCTCAGTACACTTGGAGAAGCTGCCTGTTTTCTACCTACTCCACTTAATAATTCCAGATCAATAACAGGTATCAACACAAATTCTGCATGTTTGAAACTAAACATAACATAACGAAACTAAAGGTTTGGAAGACATGACCTGCTTGATTTGTATTCAGGAACATATTCATTTTAAAATGAAGTTCAGGAAAGAGACAATTTTATCATTTTAGTCATTATATTTTGACATTAGCAGATTTACTTAAATAGTTTTTTTAATATTTTCTGTTAAAATTACAATTACATTTTTTAGTAACATTCCTTTAAATTTATTACTTTAGATATAGCGGTGTAATGTCAGGCAGACAATTGACAAAAATCCTGGCTATTAAGGGGTTAAAGAAAAAATCATCTAACTACTTAGAAAAGTTCTCATACCTAAGTAAGTGCCTAGAATGAAGAAGTTTCTACAGATCCAGTATTTTCAAATGATCCTGAAATGTGAGAGTGCTAAAGCCACGTTGCGTTAGTCTCCTGTGAATCTTGCCGACTCACAGGCCGCTTTAGCTCAGGGTCAGAGCTCTTTACTTTCAGCCCGAGACGCTGATGATCACATTAAACACTGTCGCAAATGTAAACAAAGGATGAGTTGTGCTCAGGCGAAAGCTGCTGGGATTTTCTCCTTCTCTCTCTAAGCTGGATTTGGCCCCGCTCTGAGATGGGAAGTCTAATTGCGTGTTTTATAGAGTTAAGCTTTTTGGGCACACTTTATGAGATATATCCGGAGGGGTGAGAATTGGCGAGGGAAAGGTGGAGAGGTAAAGGAGGAGTGTATGTGCGTGGAGGGGAAGTGTGGTACTCAGAGTCCAGCGTTCGCTCTATAGTGGGCCTGTTGCTATGGCAACCTCATTATTCTTGTGTTGTCTTTAATCTGCTTGAAGCTGTAGTGATACAGGGAGGTTTATAGATCCACCTACTGTACCATATATTATACATAACACACACAGTGTGGTCTGAGGGAGAATGCAAATGTTCCTCATTCAGAAAAGATTATTATGTTAGATGCTGGTGCCAGCGTAGCCCCAGGTAGCGAACAGCCGGCATGACGAGCATGCGACTTAAGCACAGGTTTAATTAGCGCAGAAAGTGGAAGCGTACTAATGCTGGTGACGATGTGATGCCATCTCACTAAGAAGCAATTACTGCCTCCATCTTGCCTATCTGTCACTAACAATTAGCAGAACCACAGCATCAAAGTATGGGTGGCTGCAGTGGGAAGCTGCAGCAAAGCATTTCTCAAACTCTCAAACCTTTTAACAATATTTAGCTTGTAAATTCTAGTTTAGAAATGACAATTGAGCTCCTCCAACAAATAATTATTTTGGGAAATACTGTTTAAGTTTAAGTTATAAAAAGTGAAAGAGAAAACAGAGTAAGGTGGATAAGAAGGACTGAGAGAAGCCAATATAGAGTGATAAGTAGAAGAGGGTAAGGCCAAGACACAAGAGAGAAAGACAGACTAAGCATAAGAGAAGCAAAAACAGAGAGCAGAGAGAAAAGAGAGAGAGAAAAAAGAGGCGAAAAAGACGTTAAGTAAAAGAATAATTGTGGGAAAGCAAAAAAGTATGGAAGACCTTCACCATTCAATCATTCATTCGATGAAATACATTTAAAATAATCTAAATAAGTTTAAAATAGATTATCTCAGTCTCTCTTATCCCCTTATGCTTTTTTTTCATTCCAAAAGCATAAAGCATCTCTATATGATGAGAAATAATATAAAATGAATGAGAAAGAATTTAGAAATATTGACTTAGTATCTCAGTATATAATGACTTGATAATGATTTTAAAAGT
Organism: Astyanax mexicanus; assembly: GCF_023375975.1. NCBI lineage: Eukaryota > Metazoa > Chordata > Actinopteri > Characiformes > Acestrorhamphidae > Astyanax > Astyanax mexicanus. Next base: position 33,895,259 of record NC_064414.1, on the reverse strand, counting down.
AGTGAGAGAGTATCTCTGTACTTCATGCTAAATCACAGTGTATCCCAGCTTGCTGATCATCTTCTGTTCTTGTGCAGATGTGGACACCACTAAAGACCCCTGCCAGAAGGTGAAGTGCAGCCGCCACAAGGTGTGTGTTGCCCAGGGCTACCAGCGTGCTGTGTGTGTGAACCGCAAGAAGCTGGAGTACAGGTGAGCTGAACCTAGAAGAAAACCTCTCTTTTTATTCTCTCTCACAGGTGTTATCTCTGTTTCTCTCTGCTTACTTTGGAAGCACTCTCCTTTTCTCTTTCTTGCTCTCTCTCTTTTTCTTTCTTCCCTATCCCTTCTTTCACTCCTCTGTTTCTTATAGAAGCCTAATCCTCCCCACATGAATTATACATTTCTGGCTTTTGTCAAAGCAAATTCTGCAAACACAAATAAGGAGATCACAAAATATTGAGATAGTAACTCAAAAAAAATACAAAATATCTCTTAAAAAATATGAATTAAGTTTTATTTAAATAAATTAATTATAAATAATAATAAGGTGTTGTATATTTTTATTGTATGGGGCAAGAATGGTCTTCCATACTTTTTTGCTTTCCCACAATCATGTCCTTTTTGCCTCTTTTGTTTCTATCTCTCTTTGTCTTTGCTTCTCTTATTCATAGTCTGTCTTTCTCTCTTTTCTCTCTAGGCCTTACCCTCTTCTCCATATCGCTCTATATTGGCTTCTCTCAGTCCTTCTCATCCACCTTACTCTTTTTTTTTTCTCACAGTTTCTTTTCTCTGTCTAGCGCCTCACCTCTACCCCTTAGTTGGAGATCATGCATTAACAGATTTTGTGTTCAGTCTAAAAGGGAGCATTTACAGATTGACTGTATGCAGTGTTCCAGTTATTTCCAAAAGCTTAAAGTTTAAAGGTAATTGCTGGAAAAAGAGGTGACCTGAGAAATAATGTTATTTACAAAATATTCCTGACTTTTTCTAGTAGCACGTTCAATTGTAAACTCATTTACTCCCTAAAGATTTAGAATGTGCTGTTTTTTGTTTAGATCAGCATGGTTACATATTTTATACATATATTTTATAGTTTACATCTTATTTCAGTTCTGAATGTGTGTTGAGTCTGTCAGTATTTATATTAAACTGACGAATTGCATCTTCTTTTGCTCTGTTGGGAATTGATTTCTCGATTCCAAAAGAAAAGAGCCAGGAGACGTTAGGTAGAAAACAGAATTGTTTGTTAACCTGGGTATGTTAGTCTGCACTCCCACTGACAATGAAATATCTGACATACAGGCTTATTTATAATGCATTTTCCACCTAAAGCCATTCTTTTGTATGATATGAAAACAGATCACTCTTTTAAACAGCATTTCTCAGGGCCTCTGCACACTCCAACTTAAACATAATGCAGCATCTATTTGTCTCTAAAATAATACTCATTTGAAGTAAGTAGCAAAAGTGAAGGGAGATGAACATATTGGGCTTTTGGAAAACCAACACTGTGTCTTTTGAAAATAGACAGTTCTTAGTTTCTGTGGAGAATTAAATATATATTAAAACACAGATGTTGATGACCAATTTGGTTTGGTTGTAGGGTTTCAATCAATGGGCCACCACTTACCCCTGAATTAATCCTTATGAATTTCTATCTGTCATTTCAAAGCACTTGTGTATTTGTTTGTTGTGATCATACAGAGTGTTGTTAATCTTAAAAAACTGAATTTTTGATGTTCATGCCAGCATGCTAGTTTTGGTAAAAACATTTCCTTAAACTTGAACATGCTGGACAACATATCTAACACATTTTGTAGACCTCACTGTAGAAGTGACTGTTTTCATTTTATATGCATGTTTTTCTTTCATTTTGAGACATATATTTACACCATATTACCCAGCAATAGGCTAAAGCTGTTTTCAATGCTAGGGTATTTATTTATTTTTCTAATAAAAAAAAAAGAAAAAAAAATACTATAATATTATTTATTATATATTATTTGTAATATTATATGTAATTGTAAAATTATATGTAATTGTCTCAAGAAAGCTCAGTATTTACAATTCCATATATGTCTAGTTTATATAATTAGACCTTCATTAAAGTAAATGAGGTGAGCTGCTAGTGGAACTGAACAAATCCATCCATGAGTTGACAGAGAAATCATCCGCCAAACGTTTGTTCTTCTGACCAGATTCTTAATAACTTTCCTGAAAGCAATTATTGTTAATAAAATGTATATAATTAAACAACAAATTGAAAGGGTTTGGGATAGTTCTGAATCATCAACATTTGAATTAATCCAGTACTCTTGATTGTTACACTACCTAAACTACTAAAATTAAGCAAACAATGGAGAATAGGTTGTCCCACTAGAAGTAAAAAGTGTCTTAGTTGCTTCACACCAAGAAAAGTACAAACAGTGCAACAGTATAAAGGGCAGCAGGTCCCCTACTTTGATCCCCTGGTGAACACCATGGAAGCCGAACCTGTACTTAAGTGCTCTAGATTCATATATCTTTCCTGTGACGACTCCTGTGTCCTTGAGCGCAGCACGTAACTATGAGGCATGTTGCTCCCATTTTCCCCCAGCACTGCACCTAGTAGCCCTACTGTGTATAAATAAAGGTTAAAGTAAACCCTGATGTGTGAATAAAAGTTCTACTGTGGAAAGATCAACTTCCCTCAAAAACAGTTTTACAGAACAGAGAACATAAGAGCCTGTACATTAAAAACACAAAAACAAAGTCACGACTGAAATATGAAATGGCAGGATGATGATATGGTGCATGGCCTTGTTCTGTCACAGTTTAGCTATAATAAGAAAAATAAGACATACTGTACAAGATAAAAAAAATGGACACACCTTCCCTTATTCAATGTGATTCTCACTGAAGGCATCAAAACTATGAATGAACAAATGTGCAGTTTTATGTACTTAACAAAAAAGGTGAAATAACTGGAAACATGTTTTATATTATGCTTTCTTCAAAATAGCCACCCTTTGCTCTCATTCTCTCAATGAGCTTCAAGAGTTATTCACATGAAACAGTCTTGAAGGAGTTCCAAGAGGTGTTTTAGCACTTGTTGCCCCTTTGCCTTCACTCTGCGCTCCAGCTCACTCCAAACCATCTAGATTGGGTTCAGGTCCGGTGACTGTGGAGGCCAGGTCATGTTTTGTTAAGTACATAAAACTCCACATATGTTCATTCATAGTTTTGATGCCTTTAGGGAGAATCTACAATTTAAACAGTCATGAAAATAAAGAAAACTCATTGAATGAGAAGGGGTGTCCAAACTTTTGGCCTGTACTGTACACATTTATTTTCCAAGTTTTTTTTTTTTACTTCTTCGATGTTTTCACCAGCACACTTCACAGTTAGATACAGCTGTAAACATTTTAAAGACTGAAAATGGCGGAAAACAGTGAAGAGAAAACACATCTTGTACAACAAATATTTGTTTGGATTGCACATTGTATAAATAAAATACGTTCAAAAATATGTATTTCATTTGAACTTGTTATAGGTGCCACAGAATGCTATTAAAGATTATTTTAAGTTGTTCTTTGATGTATAAAAAAAGAAAGTGTGTGACTAGTTGTGGTAAAAAAATGCTCAGATGCGATTTACAAATCTATTTACAATACAATTACAATTTTTCTCAGAATGCAACAGAATTTCTCAGATTTTTTTCTAATCACTGCAATGGTTGAGTGCATAATGATATAGCTAAAAATCACTTTTAACACCATACAAGAATTTTTGAATATCTTTTATCTAAGATGGCTCTCTTTCCCTAGCTGTCAGAAATTTTGACCAAATGGTGCGTTTTCTGATTAATCTAGTGTTTTAGGCTTGATTCATTATTTATGTCATGTTACGAAATTATGGTAAATATATTTTCCAGTTGTTTAGGTTTTGGAAGATAGAAACAAAAATGGAAAATGATTATGAAAAAATGGAATGTAGAAAGTAAACGTAAATGTCCTTTTCTGGTGGATCTCTTTGCTTGTCAGTTGGATGTAAACAGGATTAGTGAGTTGAGTTTTGGGAGAGCAGTAATGAATGTGTTTTTCGCAGGTTGAAGGACCCAGCCCTGGGACAGCAGGAGAACAGCTGCAAGCCCTGCCCTGTGTCTGCTTCTGGACCTGTATGCGGTTCTGATGGACATAATTATGCTTCTCAGGTACAGCACATCTGCTCAGTCAGGTTCATCACACACATCCTTTATCTGATCTGATTTATCTTTTCACATTATTCGGTTATAATTTAATTTACTAATTCTAATCTAAATTTAGTACAATTATTTAATAGTGTTATTAATTACACTTTCACAACACATTTTATCAGTATATTGTTTTATATATACACAATTTACGATGAGTTGCAGAACACAATCTGTGAATATAGTGATTTTCTGCTTTTTCTTCATATGCACACTGTTTTTGCGCAACAGATAATGACTCCCAAATGCTTTTCTCTGGTTTCATATGTTTTCCTCTGCGGCTCACCTATGAATCAGCATGTACAGTGACACTGTGCCTCTTTGTTATTGGCCTGCTGCTAGAGGTTATCCATTTATGGTGGCCCCTGAGGTTCACAATAGCTAAAGATAAATAGCCCGGAGGGCTTCTTATCAAGGAATGGGTGGATGATCAGCCTCTTCAGGCAGAGAGGTAGAAAGGCAGAAAGCGAAAGAGATTTATATGTTGCAGGTTAGATCTTTTTCTGACCTTGTTACGATGCCGAGGTCCTGAAGTGAAATAAGGTTTCACAGTATCTCCTCTTCTTTTAAATGGTGATGTGTCACAGCGCTGAATCATCATGAACTTGCCTGCGGTCACCTTTATAAATATTTGATCTGTATCTGGACTAAACTCACACCCTGCCACTCAGAGGAATCACACATTATGCAGCACCACATGACAGCGGTCGTCTGCTGCAGCAGAATATCTTATTCTATCTACGTGTGTGCCTGTTTTTGTATTTTTAGAGAAAATGAATCTGGGTTAGACTTAGAAAATATGTACCTGTAGGCAACTACACACCTGTCATAACGAAGCATTGTATTCTTAATTTGTAATTTTATAAGAAACAAAACTTTACATAAATTTACACATAAAGTACATAAAATTATGTAATATTTTTATGTTAAAATAAAAGCTAATGTGTAATTAGGACATTCATTGTCACTCTGGCCTTGGCATGCCAGAAACTGTGCTATGTAACTTTGATAAAAGTCTTGTATGATCTGTGTAATGCTGTCTATGTTATATTTATGCTAAATCATGTAATATTACCTTCCAAGCTCAGTCCACATGCTTCTTTTACTTTCAATAATGGGTCTGTGTCTCTCAGCTTGTCCAGAAATGCATGTGTACAGTGTGTTCTTTGGAAGTAGCTCAAATTTCTGTAGGTGTAGGTCACATAGCACTACCTTGAACTAAAGAGAATTTGCAAGATGATTAGCAAAATGCAAGAATGCTTTCAAAAGTTAATCAAGCTGTTATTACTCTCCAACCTATTGTTAGTATAATTTAGACAAGATAAAAATAAGGCAGTGTTTTATCAGCTAAAAAACGGCTAATGCTATTTCTTAGACGATCCAATTGAATTTAATATAACATTATGTAGTATAGCTACTTCAGTGCTTTAAAATCATTGTGACCACTGACCACTAATGAGAAGAATAGCGTCTCTGTCTGCACTATGCTAACTGCACTATGTAAGTTTGGCAAAGGCAAGGCAAGTTCTTATATAGCACCTTTCATACACAACAGTCATTCAAAGTGCTTTACAAATTAGGAAAATGCAAAGAGATGTCAAATTAAAAAATGAAAAAGAATCTGAGTAGTATTAGTGTGAAATCCTGACATATTACTCTGTGACTACATATGCTTCTTTCATTTTCAGTGCTGGTTCTGTATCTCCCAGCTTGTCCAGAAATGCATGTGGAGTGCGTGTCCTTTAGGGGAGGCTAAAAGGGCTTATTTCACTTGTTAAATATAGGTAGAGCCCAGGAGCAGAAACTACCAGTGCTCAGATAATGCTGCTTTAAAGCATACGAGTTTCATACAAGCTTTTTTGCCTGTTCATACCAGAAATGACCACTATAGAATCATTGCTGTTTTTGTGTTACATTAGCATCTAATGAAAACTAACAATGGTGACTAATCAGATTTCCACCTTTGTTTTTTTTGTTTTTATTACTGCACCTAAACGCTACATAAAATTGGATTTTTTTTGTTCTAAGATTAGCGTGACCATCCCATCGATCTGTCTGATATCTCATTACTATTCTGCTATACTATTTCTTTCTTTCGTTTTCTCTTATTTTCTTTGTTTGTGTGTGTGTTGTATGAAGGAGGTGAGAAAAAAAAATATATATATATATATATAAAGATGTATTATAAAAGCATGTGTTTTTCCTCAGCATTACTTGTCCTGTTTGCCCAGCCTTGTTACTTTTTTTAAGTGGTTTAAAGTTTCCCCCTGAAACAGGGGGATTATGTGTATAACACCAAATCCTGACAACATATAAAACCAAGTGGACATGTGTGCATGTGTTTTCCACAGTGTAAGCTGGAGCAGCAGGCATGTCTCACAGGGAAGGAGCTGAGTGTGAAGTGTGCCGGTTCCTGCCCATGTTCCCCCACAGCTGCGCCTAGCACAGAAACAGACAGCAAACACGGTACGTAGCCGTTTCAATCAACACACAACTACTACAGTTACTACAGCCACTACTACTGCTGCTGCTGCTCCTGCTGAACTGCCCCACATTAGCACACTACAACAATACTTAAGCCACTCCATGAATCATTCATTATTGCACCTGCAGGGGTAGTGTTTTCCTGCCAGCTGAGTCTGCTGCGGGTCAGGTGTTTTCAGGAGCAGCCCATCGCAGTACTGTTTTGCTATTAGCCATTCACTGAACTCTCAGAGAAGATTCACTCGGTTGCTTCCCAAGAGCCTGATTTGCATAAGTCATGGCGCGCTGGGACTCTTATCTAGTCCAAATGCATGTGGTTTCCAAATGAAATTGACCTACTTTGCAAAGCAAATACATAGAAAACCACTGGAGAATATTATGATATATCCCATTGTGTATCAGCACCTATTGTTTCACTCACTGGTACTTTGGGGAAGTTTAAAAATGCAATTAAAGGAAAGGATATGAAACATTTTTTGTGTGTGTAATATTTTTTAAATACTTTATAAATGTACCACAGCTCCAAAATGTAGACAGTAAAAAAATGATTGCTGGTTTAAGTGAGTATTGATTTTGAAGTTGAATAGCTGACAACCTTAAGACAGTAAATGACAGAAGGGGCAGAAAAAAAAAATTTAGATGCATTTTTGAAAAGGATAATTAAAAGACACTGTAAATGAGCATTTATATTTAGTCTCATTTTACCCTTCATTCCATATGAGGGATTGGAACCCAGTAATGGCCAATGACACTGTGACTTCCATTCCCTTCTATTCTAAAGAAATTAATCAAAAATGTCTAACATGTTGTTATATTTGCCATAGAAACCAAAGGCAGACGTAGACTCATATAATTAGATTCTAGACCAGGGGTGTCCAAACTACGGCCCGCGGGCCATTTGCGGCCCGTTTCCTTTTTTTGGAGCGGCCCGCGAGGTATTTTAGAAATAGAATGAAAGTTGGCCTGATGTTAAGCAGGTTTTTATAATGTGAGATTCAAAGTTTAAATGCTAGGTGTCAGAAACGGGCCAAAGAGTCGGAGAGGGTGCGCATTTCTAGCGCAGAAAAACGGGGCAAAAGAGTCTAAAAGAGGAGAGGGTGCCCATTTCTAGCACAGAAAAACGGGCCAAAGAGTCTAAAAGCGGAGAGGGTGCGCATTTCTAGCTCAGTAAAACGGACCAAAGAGTCTAAAAGCGGAGAGAGTGCGCATTTCTAGCGCAGAAAAACGGGCCAAAGAGTCTAAAAGTTGCCGTAATTAAGGAATTTTATATTAAGAGACATCATGAAATTAAACATCAATTTGAAAAATCTTAGTTTACACAACACTGTCAAACATAAAGATAGTAAATCAAGTAAAATGCTGTGTAAATGAAATAATCAGGAAAAAAAGTATTATTTAAAGTGGTATATTTTATTATTTGTTTTATTGCAGAGTGTGGCCCGTGACTTCAAATATATTTCTCCTTCTGGCCCCAACAAAATAAGTTTGGACACCCCTGTTCTAGACTAATTCTCAGATTGATTAGATCATGCTGGTCAGTTTATGCTGATCACAACTTTGTCCAGAGTGTATGTCAATGCGACCAACAACACAACATCATGTGATCAATAATGGTATGATTAACTACAGCAGCTATTTCTTTGACAGCTCACTCAACTACTTAGCTACTCCATGTAATACAGACGGTCTGTTCCAGCTAAAGCTGTCAATCGCTTCTTTCTTATTGTAACTCTGCCTTCTTACAATTTAACAGAATAGCACTTTAAATAACACTGATTTCTTGGAAAAAATTTACAGTGGTGTGAAAAAGTTTGGGCACCCCTGATAATTTTCATGCTTTTTCTTTATATATAATTTTCTGTTCAAATCAGCAATTTCAGTTAAATATATCATAGAGAAGACAAACACAGTGCTATTTGACAAGTATTTGAAGTTTATATGATTTACAGAAAGTGTGCAATAATTCTTTAAACAAAATTAGGCAGGTGCATAAATTTGGGTCTGCTATACGATATATTTAACTGAAATTGCTGATCTGAATAACCAATGATTTATAAAGGAAAATCATGAACATTTTCAGAGGTGTGCTCAAACTTTTTCATACCACTGTAAATGGACCATTATTTGTACAGACCAAACTGTGGCAATTAGTTACAGTAAAAGTTTAGCGAAGAAAAAGGGGAAATAAGCTGTTTTGTAATTGAAACATATGGGGATTTGTGAAGCTAGACTTTTTCAGTTGCATATTGTGCTGATTATGCTGTTCTAGAGTAATTGATAGTGGACGACAACCTTTAGAGTCCGATTTCTGGACAGGGTTTAAACCTAGTCATTATCATTTTTTTCCTAATTTCAGTTCAAAATGTTGTGTAGTCCAAGTCTAGGCCTACTTTCATGAAAACTGACCCATAGAGTTATGGTATTGCATTAAAAGAGAATTAATGTGATTAATGCATACCCTTGAATAATGTCACATATTTTGTGACATAAATTACTTAAATGATATTATTTCAGACCAAGTAAAAACAGGATTATATGCAACTCGAGATTCTTAGATTGCACAGTAGATTGTACAGTAAATTCATCATTAGGCCATTATCACAGAATACATACATGACATAGTGATGATAAACTATGCTTCTGCTTAGAGATAGCCTCAGGGCATTTTTCTCCTCTGACATCCCCCTGGGAGCTCAGAGTTCTCCCTGGCTTTATTGATTTATCAGCCGTACACTGTTTATCTCTCTCTTACTGTCTCTCTATCTCTATCTCTTTCGCTCTTGTTTATTATTCTGACCTTGAAATGCTGTTTTAGGGGTCCGTAGATAGCACTATGATAATATCAGGGGGAAACAAATTACTACTTTTTTATTTTGGATATTTTTATTTTTTATTTTTTAGCAGTTTTACCCAAACTTCTTTCATCTCTCTCTGTATAAAGCTCTGGAAAAAATAAGAGAGCACTTCAGTTTCTGAATCAGTTTCTCTTATTTTGCTATTTATAGGTATATGTTTGAGTACAATTAACATTGTGGTTTTATTCTATAAACCACTGACATTTCTCCCAAGTTACAACTACAAACATTGATATTTAGAGCATTTGTTTGCAGAAAATGAGAAATGTTCAAAATAAGGAAAAGGTACAGTGATTTCAAACCTTAAATAGTTCAAAGAAAACAAGTTCATATTCATGAAGTTTTAGGAGTTCAGAAATCAATATTTGTTGGAATAACTCACATTTTTTATGCATCTTGGCATGTTCTCCTCCACCAGTCTTACACACTGCTTTTGGATAACTTTATGCCACTCCTGGTGCAACAATTCAAGCAGATCAGCTTGGTTTGTTGGCTTGTGATCACCCATCTTCCTCTTGATTATATTCCAGAGGTTTTCATTTGGTAAAATCAAAGAAAGAGCTGTGTACATCTCTATGAAATTTCTTTCTTTCTTTTTCATCTTTATGTCTCCCTTTTTCCATCACATTCTGACCCCTCTTCTACTCTTTCACTCTTTTTCTCTCTGTCCTCCCTTAGAGAGCTGCACCGGCCAGGACCTGGCAGATTTGGGGGATCGCCTGCGGGACTGGTTCCAGCTGCTCCAGGGCAACGCCAAGCAGAACAGCACGAGCAAGCCTGCAGCCAGCTCTGCATCAAGTGAGGCCCCACAGCTCTGGGCTGTCTGCTCAGCCAGCGCTTTCATGCTGAACAATGTCACACCAATGGGCTTTTGCACAGGCTGCCTAAAACCACAATTCACTGATGAAAAGCATACAACACAATTAGCATCGTATGTCAGACTGTTTGCAAAGCATGTAAATCATTTTAGTTGTGCTCAACTTTGTTGCCTAGTTGCTGTGTCTGTTCACATTTAGTCCTAATTTTCACTTCAATCATGTTGTGTTGAGAATCCCAGTCACAACACAGTGATTTAAAAAAAAAATTATAATTAATTTTTTCTTTTTTGTATTTTTCTCCATACAGTTTTGGACCGCACTCTAGTGGCGACCTGCAAGGACTCCATCGGATGGATGTTCTCGAAGCTGGACACTAATAATGACCTGTATCTGGACCAGGCTGAGCTGGCTGCTATTAATCTGGACAAGTACGAAGTGTGTATTCGGCCTTTCTTCAACTCCTGTGATTCCTACCGTGATGGCAAAGTCACAACAGCCGAATGGTGCCTCTGCTTCTGGAGAGAGAGTAGGTTGTCGCTTACAAATTTCAGCATACAATGTAGATCACTTGTGCACAGCTCCAGGCCTGGAGGGCCAATCTAAAAAAAATAAGGCAACTTCCAAAGTTTACTGGAAATTGGCCCGCCAGGACTGAAGTTGTGCACCACTAGTGTAGATGGTGTACAAACCTTAAGTAAAAATGCCTCAAATGCCCCCACCAGCAGAGATAACTGACAAGGAGAGCTGACAAACGGCAGGTTTAAGTTCATTTTTATACTCTAGTCACATCATTTAAATGAAATAAAATGCTTAGCATCGTTTATGATCAGTAGGAGTATGCATACTTTTCTATCTGGGTCTAGGATAGTAACGTTAGCTGAGCAAACATAGCCTTTAGCCATGCTGAAAGACTGTCTGCGTTACACTATGCAAATTTCACTCACATATACATTGGAACTGAATAGCACTGCTGAGAAACATTTATAATGACATTTTTACTACTTATGTACATTTATGACTGCAAGTGCACTGCAAAATTCCTGAATAAAATGGCACTGCTGAGGTAAATGTATTGTGCTTTGTTGGTTTGTCCAAAACAAATCTTCAATCTCGTCAATCTCCCAAATCATCACATTGCTGATAGCATGGACCTAGCATGGTCTTAGCTTGTATTTTTCAGCTGGAAAGAGAAAGGTATTCAAACACTTAGCCTTTAGCCATGCTGAAAGACTGTCTGCTTCACACTATGCAAATTTCACTCATATATACAGTAGCAATGAACAGCACTGCTGAGATACATTTATTAAGACATTTTTACTACTGAGGTACATTTATGACTGCAAGTGCACTGCAAAATTCCTGAATAAAATGGCACTGCTGAGGTAAATGTATTGTGCTTTGTTGGTTTGTCCAAAACAAATCTTCAATCTCGTCAATCTCCCAAATCATCACATTGCTGATAGCATGGACCTAGCATGGTCTTAGCTTGTATTTTTCAGCTGGAAAGAGAAAGGGATTCAAACACTTAGACTTTAGCCATGCTGAAAGACTGTCTGCTTCACACTATGCAAATTGCACTCAGATCTACAGTAGCAATGAACAGCACTGCTGAGATACATTTATTAAGACATTTTTACTACTGAGGTACATTTATGACTGCAAGTGCACTGCAAAATGCATGATTAAAATGGCACTGCTGAGGTAAATGTATTGTGCTTTTTTGGTTTGTCTATGACAAGTCTTCAATCTCCCAAATCATCACATTGCTGATAGCATGGTCCTAACTAGCAAAGACACTGTAGAACTTTTTTGGAGCTAATTTTAACCGAGTTAATAAATGCCAGGTTGCCAGGGCTGCTCTTGGCCCAGCTAGACAGGGGCATGGCCCACACTGTGTTCAGCTCAGCTCTAAGAGGGCGACAGAAGGGGGACACATGGCAGGGAAGCAGCGCCAGTACTGCTCAGCAGTCTGATGGAGATTCAGCCCACTGGTTTTTAAGGTTGAGCAACTAATTGTGTTTGAGGAAGAGACTTGAATGCCAGCAAATGTTTAGAAAACTCGAGCACATTAGTGTCTGCAGGGGCCTGATGAGCTTTTGAATGTGGCGTGTGAAGAGCAAGGACATTATATGTTCTTGAGAGGTTTATTTTTGTATACTAGTTTCTGTAGATAGCCGAATGCATTACAACAAAAATATCATTAGTGTGTGAAATTGATTAGTTATAGGTTTTAGATCATTTGGAAGCTCTCATCTATGGATTGTTGCATGGCAGATGTTGCTAAAACCAATAAAAAAGAACACTTTAACTCACTAGATGTTTAATAGTCCACGAAATGTTGGTGGTGACAGTTTTTTGTTACAATCTTTTTACATTTTTAATTCACAAATACACAAATCAGCCATAATAGCCACCTGCCTGTAAGTGTGTGGTTTCCCATTGTACGAACAAAGCAGCTCAATGATCCATCAAGGCATAGACTCCACAAGACAAAGCCAGCATCTACCTTTTCAGCAATTTGTGCTACAGTAGCAATTATGTGTGACTAATTAGGCTAGACTATAGTCCCCACACTGATCAGTGAGCCATGATCAGTTTTGTATTGTGTTTAAACTCCAAGCACTAGATAGCACTGTTGTTCGCTGTCTTGAGATCCCACTTTTCTGATTGGATAAAAAGATTTCTTGTACCCACATTTTATAAATACGTTTGTGTGTTTTTATGCGATTACATGCAGGCCGGCTCTTGTTTTTGATTTTGTTATAGTTAGTGAAAAAAACAAAGAGTACCTTAAATTTGGGAAAAACAAAATACAAGCCTTTATTCAATTAACTGTTTTCCTGTTTTTCAATTATATTTTTAATGAAAATCCAATGACCAAAAAGACCAATATGACAATATGTTGATTTAATACCCATGAATGGTGAGCATGCATTACCAGTCAAAATTCGGACACACCTTATTCAGTGTTTTTATTTTTTTATTTTTTCCACCATTGTAAACTAATGATAAAGTCTTCATGATTATGAGGGAACACATATGAAATTATGTAGTAAACTTTTAAAACGTTTTAAACAAAGCAAAATACTTTATGAAGCTTTGTGTGGCTCGTATTTGTCTTATTTGGGATTCTGTTAACTTGTGGTTTCTGAGGCTGGTAGCTCTGATGAACATATCCTGTGCAACAGAGGTAACTCTTGGTCTTCTGTTTTAGAGTGGTTCTAATGAGAGCCAACATCATCTTCAACTTTAGAGATTTTTCAGATTGACTGACCTTAATTTCTTAAAACATTTTTTTTTCCTTACTTAGTTGAGTAGTTCTTGCCATAATATGGATTTTACCATTTCTCAAATAGGGCTATTCACTGTATACCAACTCTAAAAAAATTCAAGTAATCAACTCTTAACTCCAGGCACAGCTGTTATCTGAAAGCTATTTAGGTGACTGTGCCTCATTAAGCTGACTGAGAAAATGGCAAGATGTGCAATGCAAGAGGTGCCTACTTTAAAGAATGTAAAATATAAAACATTCTGGTTTGTTTAACATGTTTTTGTCCATAGTTTGGGTGATGAAGTATTAATATGCACTGCAGGAAATGTTAAAGTAATAATAAAAAAATACTCTTAAATTAAGGTGTGTCCAAACTTTTGACTGGTAGTGTATATCATATTATTATTGTTCTGGACAATTCATAGCCCTAATATGATTTAACAATCTACACAAAGAACAGGCAGCTGCAATCCTTCATTGTAGAAAGAGTCGTAAAGTGTCTCTGGTCTTCTCCCTGGCGTTGACAGGACTCATTCAGTCTGCACTGGATTAAGCTTAATTGGTTTTCTAAATATAATCAGACACAGAGAGAGGAATTCAACCATATGTGAGATGTTTGGATTACAGTAATCCGAAGCTGTCATCTCCTTCAAACACACTCTGGCTAGAGAGCAGGAGATGAGACTGAGAGAAAGGGACATGCTCTGTGCTCCTGACCTTGCCTGGTTTGTGGTGCAGGAGTCGAGGGATTTGGGTTGTTCCAGCAGAGGAAATGTGTTATTCGTCTGTGATATTGATGAAATCTTCATCCACTGATTACAGAGGCGTGTGTGTGAGTGAGGAAGTGTAGATGTAGTGTGAAGTGTGGGTGGTGGTGTTTTGTTCAGTGAGGGAGATACATTTTCTATGAATGAATGAGTGGATGTAAGCAGAGCATTATGGATATTGTGAACTCTATAGTATGTGGCAAATGGGTCCTTTGTGTGTCTGAGTGTTTATAGCCTTTAGTAAATCACTTTTAGTAGGTTTCTTTTTATCTCTGTATGTGTGTGTAAGTGTGTGTGTGTGTGTGGGCACGTCTGTGCCACAGAGAAGGCATATGTTCCACCCGGCACAGAGCAAAATCTCGGCACCACACACACACACACATGCACATACACAAACAAACACTAGAGCAGCACTGCTCTTGTTTTGTGTGATTCTGGCCAGGCACTCTCATCTCTCCCGGGGCGGACGCAGTTGCTTTTGGCCTGTCACACTTTGTCTTTCCTACGTATTTTCCCCGGCGGAGGGGAAATGGCCATCATAGGGCAAAAACAACAGCACTGTTGGTTGTTGACAGCCTGCTCAGCCTGGAACACTCTGGGACTGTAACCAGACAGCCAGCCAGGCAGAAGCCCACCACACGTTTAAGAGTTGTCCAGCCTAGTCATTGCATGAGCTTTGTAAACTGATTGACCTTTTATATGTTATGTGGGTTATATGTTATTTTTTTCAAAATAAAACGTCATTCTAAAAGGCCTGTATTTGTTCTGTAAGTTGTAAGGGGTGTTGTTTAGTGAGTGAGGATGAATACTGGCCAACATGCTCATGGCAAGGCGATATAAATTATTGTTAGACTGAGTTTGATTGATGCCTGATAGTGGATGCAAGATGGATAGGACATTCATTCCATTCCTGAAGATGTAAGAGAATATTAGACTTTTCTTGATCTGCATCAAGAATATAAGGCAATACCACCCACAGTGGACAGCATATTGGTGGTGGTGATCGGTGTGAACCAGCACTGACTGACTAGAATATTCTGCACAAACAATTGAATCACATTCTCATACCTTGCAGGAAGCCCCACATGCATATCCCACTTGTCAGTGCAGTATTCTATAGCATCCCACAGACATGCCTAAAGTCATGGGATATCAGTTTACAAAAATGTTAGAGTAATATGTAAAAGTAATGTCAGTTGTTTGTGTTTTTGACAAATTCTTCATGTTCAGTAAATCACATATTTTCCTTCGGAATGGAATGTGTTGAAGCATGATTTGATAGAGTGTCTACAGTGGGAGTTGCATGGCGTAATGCCGGTTTGATCAGGGGCTGCTGGAGGAACTGAGGGTTTGGTTGGAGGAGATTAGAGCTGCTTCCTTCTAATGCTCTGATTGTTTTGTTCCTCAGAGCCTCCCTGCCTGGCTGAGCTAGAGAGGATCCAAATGCAGGAAGGAGCCAAGAAGAAGCTGGGTATGTATGAATGCAAGAGGTGTGTGATGGTGTGTGTGTGTGTGGAGGGAGGGGGAAACAAACCCTG
This sequence comes from Astyanax mexicanus, assembly GCF_023375975.1. Classification (NCBI taxonomy): domain Eukaryota; kingdom Metazoa; phylum Chordata; class Actinopteri; order Characiformes; family Acestrorhamphidae; genus Astyanax; species Astyanax mexicanus. Next base: position 33,879,313 of record NC_064414.1, on the reverse strand, counting down.
GAGAGAAGGAGTCAGGCGAAGGGAGGAGAGTGAGCTCGGGTTAAAGTGTGCAGGAGTGATTTCGAGATCAGGCCCAAGCTCTAACATAAATCAATTAATTGCTAATGCTTAGAGTGGGAATGTAAAACGAATAGATTGTAATGAAATGATTTGATGGTGGACATTTAATAAAAAATAACACAAAAAAATGCAGAATTAAGTTTTTGGAATAATTTTTGTTAGTATAATGTTTGACTCATGACTATTTTATTGGTCTCTAGTACTGTTCAGAGAAGGCGTTCTGTTAAACATTGCTGTGAGGATTTGATTGCATTTAGCAACGGGAGCATCAGAGAGGTCACGGTCATACAATAGTATTATCCCAATTATCCCAATAGTATTGGATTGAGCACTATTCATTATTCCAGAAAGCATAGTACTCTGGACGGCTGAATACTGGGGGGGTGGGAGGGGGGCTTAACACCCCTCCAGCCCATGCTGGCATTAGGCATGATCAGTGTCAGCAATGGATCCAACTTAAAATTAAAGTAGCTGAATGCACTCATTAGAAGGGATGTCCACAGACATTTAGGCATAATGGGTCAGTTTCTCAGACAGTAATTAAGCTTGAATGTAGACTAGATTTCCTTTCAGAGGAATATCTTCATTTAAAATGCTGTGTGATCCAAACCTAGGCCAAATGCATGTCCAGGAAACTGCCCCATAGTGCAATCCTTAATTGTGACAAAATAGTCCATTCAAATACAGTTTTATTGAAGTGTAAGTGAACCCAATCATGGCAAATTTGAACATTTAAACCCCTATCCAAGGAAACATGACATAAATAGATGATTATACGAGAAGGAGATACAGAAGATAAACTAGGATAGGAAATGACTGCGGACAGATAGAAAGAGGCAAAAGTCAGGCTAAAGATGAACTGATCAAACATCAGAGGTGGTGCTGGAGGAGTTTCATTAAGCAGATGACAAGCACGAGGCTGGGATTAGCTGCTAATCAGGCACAAGGATTAGAGCGGAGCGGAGCTGGCTGCCGGCCGTGGGCAGCGCTGCATGTTTGGCTCTGCCGCCCTCAGGACTCTCCAAGGACATGCTGCAGCTACAGCGGCCAACCAGAGCCGGCCAAGCACGCACATGCCCCCTGATGCCTCGCCACAAGCTGCGCCGTTGCCATAATCGGCGTGGCACAGATCCGTTCTTTCCTGCACCTCCAGCCTACATTAAACAGGCGATTCTTGGACGTGACCTTGAAACCTGCCTGTGAATGTGAGCGTGTGACGATGTATTGATGACAGAATATTTTCTGAATGTATTCATATATGCAGCGAGCATAGCACTTTATTACTGTATGCACAGCCATTACATATCGTAATCAGTTCCAAAGCCCTTTTCAAGGTTGTTCCTCACACGCTGAAATGAAGGCTGTCATTCGACTCCACTACATGACTTATTGCCGCCAATATGCGGACCGCTGTGCAATCTCGCCCAGTGCGCAATGCTCATTTGATATTTCTGATTCATGCAGGACATGAAATCTAATGTAAAACATGCATGTCGACTGAAAGCGTGTGCGTTTGTCATGTTAGGTGCCTTCATTCCCAGCTGTGATGAGGACGGCTATTATAGGAAGCTGCAGTGCGACCAAAGTAGGGGGGAGTGCTGGTGCGTAGACCAGCATGGAGGAGAGCTAATGGGTTCCAGAATCCATGGCAACCCTGACTGTGGTAAGTGCACACACACTTGCAGACGCAAACACACATACAGCTAGACAGACACACACAAACACACACACACACAGGAAGGACAAGGCCCCTATTGTTGCGCATGCTTAGATCCACAAAAACATCAGTCACTCCTCTGACAGAAGACCAAGTGTTACATTCATTAGACCAGGTTCATTTCCATTCCAAAAGAGCAGTTGTCTCACTGAAATAAAGGTCTGCAAGATGAATTACTACTGGCTGTGCCCGAACCTGCAGGTGATAAGAACAAATCCCCTGACTGGACTTAAAATAGCCATTAAACAGACCAACGTCAAAGTCAAAGCGCTTGTTTGTTGTGCCTGAGCAAGCGTTTGAGGTAGCATTTAGCTTTTATCATGATCAAATTGCTCATTTGACGTTCATGGAAATTACGTCTCTGTACCGTAACATTTTGAGCTGCTTTCACTCTCTTACTTGTCATACACTGTTATGCCAAATGTCATGGAATGTAGGACTAGCATGTGTGGCTTTATGCATTTAATCAGTGTATTTTTATTGAGTAGCTTGCCTGTTTGCTTACACAATTTTTTTATTTCTATTTTTCTCCTAATTTATCAGCCCAATTGTCGCACCTATTCAGCTGCTAGCCAGCTCTATATCCCCATCACTAGTGATGCCTCACAACAAGGAGGTTAAAGCCAATCACTGCCTCTTTTAGAACTGCTGCTGATGCATCATAGGCGAGTAGCCAATGCGCGCTCGGAGGAAAGCGCAGCGACTTCGTTCCGATACATCGGCTCACAGATGCCTTGTGTTGATTGGCATCACCCTTTGCAGAGAGCAAGGCCTATTGTGCTCTCTCAGGGCTCTGGCGGCTGATGGCAAGCTGCATGACTGGGATTCATCACAGTGACCTCTCGATCAAAGTGGCAGCGAATAAGTCCGCTGGACCACCTGGAGCCACTGCCCAGACATTTTTAACCAGACTCAGATGATCACAATTATTACCACTCTCAGCGCTGTCCACTGTGGGTGGTAATCCCTGCTATGATGTATTTTTTTATACACAAGTGACATTGTGGAATGAAGATTGTTAAATGCCCAAACAAGTTTGGAAATGAAATGTCCAATTCATCAGGCTTCACTCAAACTCTTAATGCTGGCCGTTGTTAAACCTCACTCACAAGGTAACACCTCACAACTTGTACAGGTGTGGGCATTCCCAAGCTGTTCCCTGAGGTAACAATTCATGGTCACAGTAGTCCTATTTTCCTTATTTTTTACTTACACAGACGTCGCAGTTGCTGCCATTGTGTGTAAACCCTCAAACTGTAAAATGTTTTTTTATAGCATATAAATAGCAACCAACAAACATCTTCAAGAAATGTTGTAAGATGTTTGATAATGACCTTCACCGTCTCTTCCAGATGAGGTAGCTGGTTACTCGGGTGATTTCGGCAGCGCTGTGGGCTGGGAGGACGAGGAGGAGAAAGAATCAGAAGACAATGGTGAGGAGGCTGAAGAAGAGGAGGGGGAGGTGGGGGAAGTGGATGATGGTGGATACATCTGGTAGACCACATCACAAATGGCTGCATGGTCAAATATAGCTTTCCTCTGGCCACTGGTTCAGAGGCAGCTCCATCTCTTGCCGACACAAACCTGGTGGAACCTGGAGGGTTGGACATCTTTATACTGCACTCTGAACAACAGCATTGACTTGGGGGGATTGGGTGGCTGGGTAGTGATAGCTGTAGTGAAATTCTGGGTTTGGGGAAGAGTTTGAATAATGGTACTATAAATACTTGTGAAACATCTTTTCTTTTGTTGTATGTGCAAGAGTGTGCTCTCCTGATAACGTCTTTAGCATCAGCAGTCACAAGCTCAACTCTAGAAGCTCGATAAAAACGGACAAACTGGAGCTTAGCCCATGCTGTACAGTGCTTCATCTCATCTGTGACGTTGGACATGTTGTGCCAGAAGCATAACAACTAAAATACACACATTTACCGCTAAGTATTTGAAAAAGGTACATTTTAGCCTCAGCGTTTTAGGGTAGCCTACAGATCTGACTAATAAAACTGCAAGTGTAATAAGGTGGGAATGCTTCAAGCCTAATACATTTAGCCTAATTCTTTTGGAGTTGTCATTAGTGTTGTCCAAACAAGAACAATGTGAACTAGAGTCTGGTCACTTCAAACCATCGGTATGTAAATTTTTTGGACATAGATGTTAATTGAATTAATATTTTAGCAGCACTGTAACTTTTCTGATTAGGCCACAGCAGAACTAGAGCTCACTAGAGAACGAGAGCCAAAGGCTAGAGCCAAAATTACCCTGAAAGCTGCAGCCACATTTCTGACGACCTGGTTGCCAACACATTATCTGGCTACCAAAAGCCTCAACATAAATTGATAACACTGCAGAACCTGTCACAACAAGTTTAAGGCACAGTTAAGACTAGCTCTAATGGGACAGTATGGCCTTAACATTAATTCTTAATTTTCAGCGTAAGACGGTTCTTCAAGTGAACCAATACCTTTAAGGCTTTCCGGCTTCAACATATATAATATTAAATCCCACCGAAACTGGATATACTAAAGCTTATTTCACTGTAAACACTTTTTTGACACAGAACAACTCTGAACCCTCTCCAATACTTTGTGCTTTCTTATATGAAATGGAGTCGCTGATCCTTTCGAATTCATTCTCCAGTCTCTGATTTCTCTCATAATGGAATCTGCTTAAGCGAAAGTAGTTTAAGCTGAAATGCATTACCTCTGATGTCACTATGAATACAAGTATGAATAGTAGTGTGGAGAATTTGCAACCTGACAATACTCCCACCCGCAGACACCCAGAGGGACCAGTCTGTCTTTATATCTGTCTGCTAAACAGATCCACCCTTCATCTATGGTGAAATATGAGTCTACTGTACTGTTACTAGGTGTAAATATTTCTGCTGCAAGGGTTTTAAGTCTTGGTTTACAGCGCAAACAAAAATCCATTCATGTACCACACACTCCTCGCCGTAAGACACTCCACTCTTAGTGTAAGCGCCATTTCCGTGTTTTTTGGGATAGAAATTTGTCTTCGCAGGTTTCAGGATGACTATGGTGTTGGTTCATTTAGAAATCATCATGCTCCAGTGATTTCATGCATACAAAAATACTTGAGGCATTTGCAGTAAACTCTGTGCAATTAGTGTCGCCCACTGAAACAATGATGCCATACTTAGACATCCCCCTGAGAGCCCAGCTCTGAAGAATGCCTTTCTCTGTCTCTGCTCACCACCAAGGACATTAGGGTTGCACGTAATACTTTACATGCAGAGCTTAAGTGAGGATGAATTATAGATTTTATCTGGTACGGTAATGCATTCAGATAGACCCAGGCTGGAAGCTTTAAGTAAGTTTTGGAGAATGCATCTTATTTAATGTTTTTTTTTTTCTTCTCAGAAATAAAAAGGTTCAGCAGGAAGGTGTAAATCAGTTGACTTTTTTCCAAATATACAGCTAATATTCGTCCATTGACAGTGAGTTTGTTTATGTGCACTTCATAATCCTTACTGATTAAGTATTTCTCAATACCCTTATAAGGAGTAATCCCAGATTTCTCAATCTGTGCATGCACAAAAACAGACCCTGGTAGCAAAAATAAACAAGCAGCATTGATGGCAACACTTTAGAGGCAATGCTAAAACTCAAGGATTTAAATAATCTTCATCTTCTAGCTGACTGTGTGTTCATAATGTGTCTCAATGTGTTGAATAAAAATGTGAATTTTGTGTTTTACTTAAAGTTTGTCACATCTTTTTCTGTAAGATTAATGGCTGGTTGCATTAATCTGATCCGATTATTGACCCAGTTTTCCAATTATCTGTTGATACAAGTTCTCAAACTCAGATGTTCTGCAGTAATCAGATTATGAAATGCATGTAAACGCACTCAATGACAATATGTTATGAAGAACCTCAGATAAGGTGTTCGATTCGATTAGAAGACAGTCTCACAAGTAGTCAGATTGTGAGATCACTGTTTTCATGTCTTTCTCAACAGTGCCACATCTGATGCTCTTCAATGTGGATTTGCTAGCCTATGATTATACTGATCTGTAAACACCATTATTGTCAATACTTGGATTCTAAAGATGAAGTGTATTTGCCCTGGCAGTTGCATTATATTTGCATTTAGTTGCATGTTTTTGTCCAGAATTGTCATCTTTTGCCTCAGTATGATTATAATTAAAGGCATTGGGCCCACATACTGTATTCTCCTGGACTCTCAATCATTCAGTGTGCCTGAGCTTAAATTTTTAGCAATGTCACATAAGCACATGGCTAGCCATATCCTTTCTGACTGATACTTATGGTACAGTAGCAGGCAGGTAGACAGAAATTGTCAGAATTTACAACGATTAATTTTTGTTTAAACTAAATCAAGTGTGGGAAAAGAAATGATTTTTTTTTTGTTAATTGCTCATTTAATCATGACTTTACAGACTGTGCCAAAAATAGTTCGATAAACTCCATCTTTATCTTGCTGAGGAGAAAAAAATACAGTGAAAAGTTTGGAGCAATTGTAAACTTTTAATGAGGCACAGTTACAACATGAAGACAGAGGCCAAGAAACAGTGCAGACAGTGCACAGGAAAATATGACACAGTGTCTCCACTTGCAAGCCTTTATTATGACTTTCGTTCAAGATTATAAACAGTTCAGCCAGTTAAAAATAGACTGTGTTTGAGGTCAAAGCTGTTTAACTGACTAATAAAAGTAAGTCATCCAAAACAGCAGTTATAATAATAAAGGTTCTGTGTCTTCAGTCTCTGAGAAATGCCCCAGGCAACATTGCAGAATGTCCCTGTAAAGGCTTCCTTATTATTTACTTTATATTTCAGACAGTTAAAACGGTTACTTACAGCAGAAATAATATTAAAGAATGATGTCAATGAAGAGGCATTTTTCTTTGATCAATGTTTCTCAATCCTGGGCCTAGAGCACTGTGCCCTGCACATTTTATTGGTTTCCCTGCTATAATATACCCACTGCAACTCTGAAGTGGTGTGGTAATGTTAAACCATTCTGCAGGGCATGATGCCTCCAGGACCAGGGTGTAGAAGCAACTGGCAGCACTTATAATAATAATAATAATAATAATATCTTTAGTGTCTGCACATTTTTTATGATTTATATTACATATAATTATAAAATTCATTTTGATACTTGCTAATAAATGCAACACACAAACTGCAACAATACTAAATTAATTTTTAATAATATTATGAATTTCCCTAAATTATTACTGCTCATGTTTACATCCCACATCAATGATCTGTCATTAAAAAAAAAAAAGACATGTGGGGTCAGCACCTGTACTCATTTTCTCTTTAGCCAATGATGATGTACGTATGCAGCAACAAGGTAAATGAGGAGACAGAACAGACAAAACAGAGGAACAGTAGAATTTTTTCATGTAATATAGGCCAACTATTACTTGAGGCAACCCAGGTGTATTTTCTTCTCATTATAAAATTACTTAAAATTAGTCTCTTTACAAATCTGTTTAAATAACATCATGATCAATTTATACCTAATCAAAAGGTATAAATTAAAGCCTTTAAAATATTTACTTGAAAGTCAGAATAACTTGATTATAACTTGGAATGTATTTTTCAGGGCTTCAAAATGGTGCCACTATGTGAGTGCTTGGCTGCAGTTTGATCCATGTGATGGCACAGTCATTCATGGCCAGGAGTCCCAGAGAGCATAAGTGCCCTTGCTCTCTCTCTGGGTGGGTGGGATGTCATCTCCACCTCCCCATACCCCCACCAATCCCTCAGCGTGATGCTAGTCATTTGTGTTAGGGGATGTAAAGAAATAGCAGCAGTTAGCACTCTTCTCCAAGTGTTTTTCTTGGCTTTTAAGTGAAAGTGTGTCAGCGGGTGTCTCGTAGACTCAGAGGAAACACATGCTAGCATTTCACCTCCCATAGGTAGTATTGAGTGATCGGGGATAACCTGGCTAGTTGATGGGAACTGAAAATTGGGGAGAGAATTATGGGGGAAACAATTTTCCTTTTCCTTTCTGTTCTTCCAGATTTTACCTTTAACATTCAAAAGTAGAGCAGTCTGTCCATGGATGTTGCAGTGGGAATGTAATTATAGGCATTAGGCAAACAGCCGGGTGAACATTCACAGTTTACTTGGAGGTATCTGAAGTCTCCACACTTTCCTAACCTCATCTTCTGCACTGTCCAAGGCCTGAAACACAGCAACATTTCCTGTCTCTGCAAACCCGTCCAGTAGTGGCTCCAGAACAGACACTGGGATGCTGAAGTTTAAGTGGGGATACGTAACCTTTGCTGCAAAGTCTCTTGTATTGCTGGACACGATACCTGGGTAAAAGCATGTTAGAAAAACATTTTAAAAAGGCATATGGATATTTACAAATTTGGGACTACATTTAAATGCATATATTTTGCTTTGAGGGCCAGTGTTAGGTAAACATTTATCTCCATCTGGATTATAATAAATCAATATCTAATTGATGGTTTGAATGCCATTTATGAATAAAATTTCAGTATTACCGTACATAAAAAAAATCCAAGCTTGATCATGCTGACCATTTTTTCCAAGATTTTACCCTTTTCCAAATTTTACATTGGTCAAATGACGCCCTCTACTGATCAAAATCAGAAAACACAGGATATTTGTTGTCATTCCTCCCATACATGCTGCTATAAATTTAAACCTGAATGTCACATACAGAATAAAAGGAATTTTGAATAAGCTACGCTTTTTCCACTGTTCACAGTCATGTAATGAAAAAGTACTATGCAGCATTAATTGAGACTATTTCAATCATTTAAAACTGTAAGTTACCTAACAGCTCCCCAGTGTTGGCACGTATAACAGCCCCACCACTGGCTCCACACTGCACTGCACATGTGGTCTGTAACATCACTGGCCTGCTTTTCGCTGTGATGACTCTGGACAGGATCCCTGAAGTCATTGAGGGGCCACATGTTTTACCTAAAGCTCCATAACCCAAGACAACCACATCCTCACCTACAAACAGGCAGAATTAAGCACACAATATAACAATGTATTACATTTAGGTACACTTTATAAATATATTTTTTATTATAGTTTATTATGTTTTAATATTGTTTATACAGAGTTCTTTTTTTATCCTGCATACTTTTAAGCCTGTCTATTCTAAATCCACATTTAGTTTAGGAATTTAACAGAAATGACACAGAAAAGCATGATATCAATGAAATCACTGGCATACATTTTGCATTCTAGAAATCCTTATATGTGTACGCATACACTTACATATTGGTGCATTCATATTCCAGAACTTTTTTAAGCAATAAGGGAAAATACTTAGGGAGAATAAAATGACTGAATAATCTAAGAAATCTTTTAATTGTTTGTAAAACAAAATGCTCACTATTTTTTACAGATGTTGTGAAATTAGCACAGTTTTTCTTGCATTGCCTCGTTACCTTCCCACATTCCCCTGAGCAGAGAGAGACACTAGTTGGCTAATTATCTAATGGAGCAACAAAAAATAAAACTTAAAAACTCCTAAATGTCTTTACGTAAAGTAGAGCAGTTTGTATGCAAAGAAGGATGCTACTTTAAGCTAACAGGGAAATTAATTGTACAGACAGTACATTTTATCACATTTGGCTAAATAAATAACAGTCACAACTACACTGGTTTGGAAAACCAGTGGTGGCTTAATATTCCTAAAAACAGGCTCTGCAGCTGCAACATGGATAATAAACTAGGACTGAGGCTTACTTACAAAACATAGATGTTTTATTTATCGGCTGAGCAATTTAAAGTATTCTCCTTAAAGTTATTTTTTATTGATTCTAGTAAATTATTCCGGCTTACCAGGCTGAAATCGTGTAGCTAACTGTGGAACCACAACATCAGCAAATGGCTCCTGGAGCTCCACCACAGCAATGTCATATGGAGATGATGCTTTTGTAGAGAAGAGGACCCGACCTTTCAATGTAAGAAGCCTGAGGAAAGAAAGGCAAACGCAACCCACTGTGAAAATGTGTTTCTTCTTGGAACTGCATTATGTATGTCGCAAATTTTGATTAAAAAAATATATATATTTTGTTAAAAAAAATTACGTGTGTAACTACCTCTCATTGACATTGACTCTGACAAGAAGAAATGCTTTTCCATCGACCACATGTCTGCAGGTTAAAACTAGACGAGGGTTCAACAGAATTCCAGAGCCCCACAGCTGGCCACTGTCAACTAAAACCACTGTGAGGAAATTCCCATTGCATAGCTTTAGACTTGAACTGGAAGATACTTGATGGATGTGAGTGGATGAATGTGTTGAGATGTCTCTCAGTGATTGATGAGAAGTTACAGCCTGTAGTATGCGTTTCAAAATTAAGTGAAAAGAGCACACCAATGCCAGCCCAATCCATTCATTTGACTTCCAGCATAGTGGGGAAGTGATGAGACCTACAAGATGTGGTGTGTCTCCATCACTGACAAAGAGGCCTCCTCCTTCTGTGCCAGGCAGACAGCGGGCATCGGTCAATATCAATGCATTTTCTTCTCCGGCCAGATTACTCACAATGCCTTTGCTTAGAGTGCTCATGAAAAGATCTGGACAAAAGGAACCAAAAGGAGATCCACAGGCAAGGACTGAATGCCCCTTTCTGAGGGAAGAACTCTTGATCCAGGGTATGGTATCATCTAGTGTAGATGTAGGCAAGCCGGACATTTTCAGAACAGCAAACCAGCTTAGAAAAACTGAGTCAATGAGAATGTCAGCATCTTCATCTCCACCACTGTAGAAGTTCCACTTTTCTGCTTCTATGAAGATTTTTTGGAAAGCTTTTTGAAACTCTACGCAGTTCACCATCATCAGAAGCTCAGCAGTTTGGTGCAGTCTGGGGTGTTCATTCTTTACAGTCGTGTTTGCTATCACATCTGCTCGGCCTACAGAAACTCGCATGCTGTTTTTAAAGCTGCTAGCATACAGAATTGATACATTTTGATTAATGCATTCCTTGTCAATTAAAAAAGGAGAAAACACTGTTCCACTGCACAACACTATGCCGGACTTATCGTTTAAAATAACTCCACTGCAGCTCAGTGGATTCTGCTGCTCCTGTCTGGAGCTGCTCTCTGAAACACTGACAATACAGCAGCTCTGCTCCACTGACATGTTGTTCACTAGCTACTATTAGCCAGAACACTGAGCTGCCACCTGAAATAGCGAACAATACAGATTGTTTAAGGTCTTTTGTGCCTCTGTTCTAGTTTGTAATGCTGTTGTATTGAACAGTGTGTCTCATTTAGAGCACTCACAATGTTCACTAGTTAGGTTAGCATGCTAAATGACCTTTTACCCCCTTAAATTAATGAATAAACTACCCTACAGTTCCCTTCTCCTTTAAAACAGACAGAAATAAACCCCTGACAGGCGCCACGAGCGTCCAACAGCTTTAGCTGGTTTAGTAATTTCAGTTATTTCAGCAAAGATTGACCTAAATATTAAATTCTGAACGCAGAACAGAAACTCTTCAGGGTTTTGGTTTGTTGTCAGTCGTTTAGAACACGCGTGGCGCGTCACTGTGTAGCTTCTATCCCATTGGCTTGTCGGTCTGTGGCACCTACTAGTGTCACGCTTTTTCATTGGACCTCGCAACACGACAGAAAAAAAAGTTGAAAATAAAAGGCGAATACCAACACGTCAAATATTCTATTTATAAAATGTTTTTTATAAAATGTCACCAATAAAATAAATTGTAAATAAATAATAATAAAAACTAATACTTAGAATTTCCTAAAAATCTGAGCACGTGGTGGTTTTGTGTATTCTGTTTTAATTTACATTTTTATTCCTATTTTTAATTATTTGCTATTTTAAAATTGTTTTTCGTCTTTGCTGTTTCCTTTACAATTTTTTTTATAAGAGCAATACATACCCTTATAAAGAAAATGCTAAGTCATACACTCATAATTGTTTTGCCATTTGCTTCAAACGTGTGAAAAATTTATTTTGGGCTAGTTTAAGCTTCTGAAGGGCGGGTTTTAGACCGACTTTGGGCTGGACATTTTTGGTGGACCTGGCAACCCTGACGCTCTCACACTCTCGCTGGTCACTAGGAGTTAACATGGCACCCCATCCAACTCTCTGTGGATCTGAAAAAAGAATTGTTGTGGCTAGAAGAAGACTGCCAACAGCTGGAAACTGAGCGGCAGTATGGTGGCTAAGACCATACAGTGTTTGAATAGGACAGGTCTTGCCATGGTCGACGAAAGAATTTCAGTGCACATGCTCAGTGTCATATCTAGAGGTTGGCTTTTGAAAATAGACATACAATGTGTTATTATAAATAAATATTTTATTATATGCTATAAATATTGGACAACACACACATTCCAGTTTATTATCATCAACCACATAGACACACAAAGACACATACTCAATTAAAAACTGCTTATTTAGAATGTATTTTTATTGACAGGAGAAAGAAAATTAACATGCCAAGAAAGTGGTACCACATTTTTTTATTATTAACATAAACATATTTTTAAGTTTCAAGTCAAAATCTTTACACAACGTGTGCAAATATTGTATAAAGTGAAAAGTGACTGTTAAATATTACATTCTTTTATTGCAGTTCATCTGTGGGTTGTCACTCTGCTTTGTATGTACTCTCGTATCATAACTGCATGTAAATGTTGATAGTCAAAAAGTACTAATTATTGCACGAATAAATCAAGTTTAACTCTGAAAAGTTGCTAAACTGCTATATGTACATACATATAAGGCTGCCTAAGTAATACAAAATGTAAACTACTTTTAAATATCAAATAGTAATGTCGGCATTTCAGTGTTAAACGTTAGGAACTGAATTTGGTTGCACAAGTGTTATAATAAGCAATGTGTAAAGCATCAACATGTAATGAACAAAACCACTGGAGTAATTCTACTATCAGCATTAAGCCACAGATGTATTTTTTAGTCAAATTATTGCACTTTCCTTCTAAATAAAATGGAATTATTATGGCACAGTGATTATCTAATCCCGACTACTGACGTAGTTGCAGTTAGATTAATATTAAGGCACACTGGATATTTAATGGCTGGGTATGTAACAGGCTTTAAAGATAAGAGCATAAAAAGTACTAAATAAATATTATGTTAACTCAAAATGATCCTGCTCCCATATGTATTCTTGTACTTGCATGCAAACTACATCATTGGGTAATAGTTTCTAAGATGAATAATATTTTTATAATAAAGGATAAACATCATCCAAAGCACATTTCACCAGCATCACATATGTTTCTATTTATTTAGAATAGTTCTCTTTATCCTGAGACAAGGCTTTCAATAAATAAGGGTAAGTGGGTTTTGGACAGCAAAATGTTCAGTAGCACCGATACTGAGATACTGACAATCAATCAATGTATTGAGAAAGCCATCTGAAACCTTCCCCGTATCCTTGCCTCTTTAATATGCTGCACATGAAAACTTCCATTGGCCTCAGGTTCAGCTCTTTCAATGACACATTCCCCTAAAGGTCAAACACAAGGAACAATTACAATTCTTATCAGTCAATTAAAAAACTATTGTGTTCCAGGAACTATTTTAAACAAAGATAAATAAGGAACTAAATATTATGCCTATAGCCCAACCTTGGGATTTATTAATATAATGTTTTGTGAAATATTACCTTTCCTGTAGTGTGTCCATAAAGACCAAACATCCCCCTAAGTGCATCTTCACTGATTGCCTCAGGTCGATCAATTTTATTTCCCAAAATAAGGATTGGCACATTAGAGATGGTCTCATCAGTCAGCAGAGCCTATGATTTAAAACATATTACAGAAAACAGTTATCAAATACCTTTTCTGAAGTAGGTGAACAATAACTTAGCTAAAAGCAGAACATAAATAATCTTACATTAAATTCATTTTTAGCCTCAAGTAGACGCTCATGGTCGGCACAGTCCACAATGTAGACTATTCCATTTATGGCTGGTAAGTAGTTCTTCCAAACTCTTCTTGCTATAGTTGAAAAAAAAAAAAAAAATTATTTATTTACCTTAATGACCCACACTGTAAAGTCCAAACATCCAGATGTATAGCATGGTAACTGACATTTCTTGTTTTCTTTATAATCTCATACATTTTATTTCTATTTTAGCACACAGAAAGTTTTTATTACAGAAATCCTGTGCTTACCTTGTGCGTGTCCTCCAAGGTCAAATGTTGTAAAAGTCATCCCAGCAATTGTCAGCTCTTCTGAAGCTGATGACATGAAATGAAATAACATGACTTGTCATTTATTAGGTTTTCTTAAGTTAAGATTTTTTGTATATATATGCCTTTCATCACATAGTCGCTCCCACTAAAAAGTCAAAACCAATAACCACTTACTTGGATGTAGTGTTGGAACAGGCTGTCCAAGTCTGTCATCTTTGAGCATTTGTAGTAATGTTGTTTTTCCTGCATTGTCTAAACCAAGCAAAACCAGCTTCCCAGACTTTTTGTAAAGTCCTAAAGAGAACAAATAAAAGCAGTGTGGACAATTAATTACAACATAAAGTTGAATTGATGCTTTATTACATGAAGTGGTTAAAGTGTAAATGCCTCAGCCACTAACTATCAAAATATCAGTGTACATTTAAAACTCCCTGGTTATTCATATTTGTGCAAGAAACAGTGCTGTCTATAAGTTGCCACAACACCTTCATATCCTGCAGTGCTGAGGATTATGAGGTGCAAAGACTGCAGTGTGTTGACTATGTGAGGTGCTAGAAATGTTTTTTGCAGGGTGCCATAGAACAACCACTTTTGTTCCCACAAAAAGCAATGTTTGTAATAGAGATGCGTGAAGAAACGTGTAAAAACGTGTATGTAAAGAAAAAAATATATATGTTACAAGCATATATGTTGCTTGGTTAAACTTGGTTAAAGTACATTTCTGGCAAATTATTATTTTTTTTTTTAACTTAAGCTCATTTTCTCTGTCATCTTTACACAATCCTTAGTGACTACACTTTACCTAATAACTGTAAAACACCACTGAATCCTTTGTAGAACCAGTCCAATAGGAAAGACATTCTGATGCTCCTCTCTTAAAAACTGTAAAACAAAAACAAAACAACAGATAATCAGAAACTCTGCAACAAACCAACATGCTAAATAATTACATATCTGACTTAGAGTACAACGTATAGACATGATCTTGATATTGCCCATTATTTTTAATTAGCGAGAGAGCCCATTAACATTTTTAAATGTATACTCACCTTATTATGCTATTATAGGAAAATTATCTTAAAATGAAAATATTTTACAAATCATAATTTGTAGGAAATAGAATTGTCTGAAGAAATTGCTTTCTGTGACAGGCATAGATTAGTTTGTTCTCTTTAAACCAATACAATACTGTCAGTGTACTATATTGACCAGCTAGTCTACAATAAGAGTAAGTAGAGTTTTAGATGTAATTAAACCTGTCACAACATCATATTATTTTGAACTTATCATACAAAACAAACACATAATCTCAGTAATTATTGCTGACCTAACTATACTACCCACAGTGCTAACCCAGCTAACAATTTTTGGTTAGTAAAATGTTTTCTAATCATCACAGGTCAAGTTTTATGAATGACAATGTTATGTATTCGTGACAGGTGTAATACCAGCTAACCTATCTTAGTTAGCGTATATAAACCATTAGCTAAGCTAACTAACCTCCCTGTTTAAAAGAAAAATAGCTGTAATGCAAGTAAGTGTAATGTGTAAGCAGATCACTAACAGCACTTTCAGCACAAAGCCTTTAAAACGTTCAACATGACCGCTGCTGGATTATGGTCCACAATGCTCACGTGTGTTAGACGCATGTTTTATTGATAAAGAAAAACGCAGAGCTGTGATCAGCTCAGTTTCACTGCTTCTCTGCGTCCTACACACAACTTTCACAACTCCAGACTATTTATACAGGCGGGTACACTTAGAGAGCTATACAAGCTATCTGACCCCGAGCAGCCATGGCCTACAGACCTATCTGTCACTCAAATGACGGAGAAATTTCACTGTGAAGTTTTCAGAGGGCTGGAAAATAGACCGTTTAAGCTAACCGGTGTTCTGACGAGTTGTGCTACCCTGTCAAACTGTGCTACCCTAGTGCCAGGATTTTTGTCAGTTGTCTGCCTGACATTACACCAATAAATCTTGAGGATTTCATTTCAAGCATTAAGTTACTTTTAATGTTTGAAAAGCATAATTGTAACGTTAATTGTAGAAGAAAATAGATTACAAAAAAACATTTAAGTAAATCTGCCAATATCAAAATATAATGAAGAAAATCATAAAATTGGCTCTTTCCTGAACTTCATTTTACAATCAATATTTTCCTGAATTCAAATCAAACAGTTATTTTCCTCTAAACCTTTAGTTTAACTTACTTATGTTTGTCTAGTTTTTACGTCTATTTTCAAACATGCAGAATTTGGGTTGATTCCTGTTATTTATCTGGAATTATTAAGTAAGTATATTAAGAGTAGAGAATGGACAGACAGCATCTCCAAGTGTCCTGTACAGGAGATTTCAAAGCCCTCACATTTTCAGAATCTAAATAAGTTATTTTACTGCAGAAAAAAATGGTTTTGTTTCATCTACACCTGTAGCCTGTATACGGGACAAGGCATTTTAAGGGGTTAAACCTAATAATACCAGAACAAAATGTGGGTATTATTTTTGGAAAGCCTGAATCAATATAATAGGGTACATTTAAGAGAAAATAGGTGATCAGAACCCGTTTTTTCATGGTCTTTTTATTACTTTGATCAATAACTACCATTTACACATTTTAATATAAATAATGCCCCAGGGGGTATGGTTGTTTAACGCACCCAATTAAAACAGAATTACCGTAAAAACTATATATAAAAACTTTCTTTAAAATGCTGATCCGCGCATGCGCCCTGGTGGTAAGAAGCACATATCGACAGGTAGCACAACTCGACAGAACACCCAGCAGAATCTAGGCTGGTGCTGAACTGTGGTAGCCTTTACGTGAAAACATTCACACTGAATATAAGATAGCGAGCCAGCTTGTTCAACGTCTGACAACAGCCAGACACTGTTTAGCCATGAACTAAACAAGCTAGCCAAGCAGTAAAAGTCACTTTAGTTAGTAAACTGTAGTAAACTGCCTAGAGAACAGCTCATTCGCCCTCAAACAGATAATTTATAACTTACTATATATAAAAATATAAATGTTTCCACACTGTGTTTAACTTCGGGGCTTCTGATAGATCAGTTATTTATTTAGCTTAGCTGGATATTCAAATACAAACAAAATCAAACAACAAAACCACTCACTGTAGATAGATATAGAGAAATAACAGTAAAACATATCACATATCTAGTTAAGTAACCTAGTAGGATTTGTAACCTACTAATTTAAGAGCGTTTTAACTAATTAACTAGTTATATTATCTAGCTATGTAATCAGCTAAGTTAACTAGAAATACAAAGTGACCAAGTTAAACACTGACGTGGACTAAAGTCTAACCTGAGTTTAAAACAAACACTTTATTAGTTAGTTAATAAACAGCACTCACCTCTCTCTCTCTCTCTGGGACACGCAGTCGGCCTGCTCGCCTGTTTAAAACTGTCTTTCTGAATGTGTTTTAACTGCTGATTTTGAACTCGAACAGGAATAGTGTGATCCGGCTACTGTGGCCAATCTCTAATATAGTTAAAGCTCCAAGTAAACAAACCGCCGCTGTACAGCCGCAAACAGCAGTACTGAGGGTCAGGCTGTGAACAGCGCCCTCCTCAGGCAGGCAGCTCAACAGACGTGGAAAGTAGGAGAAGCCTCTTTTTGTCACAGGTATTTCTCAACCCTGCTCCCGGAGGCCCACTCCCCTGCATATTTTAGTGTTTTCCTGCTTTAACATACCGGTTTTAACCCAATAATGGGCTGGTTAGTGCGGGCAGGTGTGTTGTAAGCAGAGAAACACACTAAAAAGTATAAATGAATGTCTGCCTTTTTTATTATCACTGTACAACAGACAATGATATCAAAGCAGCTCCTTTCCCAGTGCACTATATACTGTACTATACAGCTCTAGAAAAAATTAAGCGACCACTTCAGTTTCTAAACCAGTTTCTCTGATTTTGCTATTTATAGGTATATGTTTGAGTAAAATTAACTACGGACAACATTTCTTCCAAGTTCCAAATAAAAAAATTGTTATTTAGAGCATTTATTTGCAGAAAGTGAGTTTAAGAGTTCAGAAATCAATATTGGGTGGAATAACCCTGTTTTATCACAGTTTTCATGCATATTGGCATGTTCTGCTCCACCAGTTTTACACAATGATTTTGGGTAAATTTATGCCACTCCTGGTGCAAAAAAAATTGAGCAGTTCAGCTTGGTTTCATGGCTTGTGATCATCCATCTTCTTCTTAATTGGTTTTCAATTTGGTAAAATCAAAGAAACTTCATCATTTTAAGTGGTCCCATTTTTTCCAGAGCTGTATACATATTCTTATAAGTTCATATTTTAGTGCCACAAAATATAAAAAGCAGTTTTAAATTATGATTTCATTTATTAAGGGAAAAAGCTATCCAAACAAAACTGGCCCTATGTAAACAAGTAATTATGAAAAATTAAACCACCCCAAAAGCAAATGGACAACTCACCCAAAAACACATCTGAAGAGCAACAGGCCACACCCACCTCAATTAAGGTCACTGTTGTTGATTTAATAATAAGAAAAAGACTGGACAAACATGATATCCATGTGAGAGTTCCAAGGCAAAAACACAGCTGACCAAAAAGAACAAAAAGGCCCGTCCTATCACATTTGCTCCCCCCGCCCCAAAAAATCATCTTAATGATCCCCATAACTTTGGAAAGTGGTTTATGCTCGAAAACCCGCAAAGTGGCTGAATTAAAAAATTCTGCAAAGAAGATTGGAGCAAAATTCCTCCACACAGACTCATTGCCAGTTATCACAAACACTTGATTGCAGTGTTATTGCATGTTATTAGGTTTATAGGCAAATCTTTTTTTACATAAAGCCAGGTTGGGATACATACATTTTTATCTCTAATAAATTAAAATATAATTTAAAAACTGTCTGTCTGATATGTGTTTGTTGATCTGAAAAAGTAAGTATGATAAGAAAAAGCCAAAACAAAAAAAAGGTTTTTTTGTACAGCAAGTGTGGTTATTGCACATTATTAAATATTTCACAGTATTGTTCAGTAATGACAAAAGACATCTGGGAGTTGGGGGTTAGACAGTGAAATCAGTTCATATGTGAACTGGACCAGGGCTGAGAAACACTGGATTAAACTATTTGTTGTTCTCCCATTTAAGTGCATAATTGACTTTAAACAGTACTGTACTAAGTCAGCACTGTACAGGTTACTAAAAACAGTAGCTGTACTACATAATGTACTTAATAGTACAGAGATATCATCTGGATACCAATATACTGATTAATTTTAGCTTTACATTTGTGATTTTAGAGAAGTGTTTTCGCTGTGCCTAGGCATGCTATCCTAGGCTGAAAGTTCTAAGCAAATTGCAGTGTGTCATTTGTTAGATGCTGTTAGATGGTGTTTTAAAAAATCTAATATATGTTGAATTTCTACCTGATTAATATTAACAATTTTATAAGGTGTAATTTAATGGTGTATGGTGTGACTTTGTGTTAGGTTTATAAGATTACTTCAGGGCCACATGCTTTCTAGTTTTCTGAAACAAATTCAATATCATTTGTTACCTGGTGTGTGTTTTAAAATATCATTACAATTAATATTTTTCACCATTTCTAGTCTTAGTATATGCATGTACAGGTATATGCATGTACAGGTATATGCAGATGACACACAAAACATATTTGCTAGTGAGTACACTAGTGTGAACACTTACACAGACTTCTATTTAACTCAATTGTAATAAACACAGATAAAGATAAAAGAAAGACAGAAATCCAACAGAAAAAAGCTTTATTAAAGCAACCATACAGTACCTGAGTTTGACCAGACTGTTGATTTCACTGTTTTTATCTGTTAAACAGCATACAGTATCTAATGACACCATGATTAAATAAATGAAAATCTAACATGAGACATATGTTAACATCATACGGATACTATGACATTTCCTACAACCTGTAAATTACCCTTTCCTGCCTATGCATACATACTCTAAACAAAGGAGAACAGACTGGTCCATCCATGTTGTTTTGTTCCTATTGTTCCGTCATCATTTCTCATAATAAAACCATTTGTCAACTGAAGAAGAAGAGAAGACAAAAAAAAAAGATTACCTGTCAAGTCGTTTTTAAACATGGTTTGCATTTTTCTCTTATCTGACAATTTAGCTTTGCTTAGAATCAGAAAGTGTAATAAAGGCCATTAAAAGCTCAAAAAGTCTCACTAGATAAAATCTGCCTTTTGCCCCACTTTCAGCAGGGCTTTCGAGAAATGCAGAACAACTGGCCAGAGTTGCAGCACTATATTCTGGACTAAAACACCACTAGGCTGCTATAAACTAGTTCTAATACCAGAGAAACCTGCTCTATGAGCATTCACTGAAAGTGTGATTCATTATTTTAGCAAACAGTTAAGCAATCAATTTCAAATTACATGTATGAAAGAATGTCTTACAATGACAAATATAAACTGTGCTTTTTTTGGTTTGTTAGGGTAATAATACATTACAGATTAAACAGCCAAAGAACCCAAAATAAATCTCTTAAAAAATAAAAAATAAAGATCTACATACCTGAGTCTGGAACGGACCCTGCATCCCCACAAGGAGAAGTCTAAAGTGTGGAGAAAAAAAACAACAACAAAAAAAAAAACAAATAAGTTTTTATGTACTAGTGTAGTATAGTAGGACAGGATCATTACCAAAACTAGATAACTAATAAACCACAATAATTGCCAATATGCCTACCATCAGTAACTGGCACTGAGCAAAGGGGATTTTTAAAAGCCATGCAATAAACACCTCACAAGTTACTGGCAACTATTAAGCTTTAATGGAGGCAACAGTGACTAGGACGACCATGAGAGACCACAGATTCCCTCCAGAGTTCTAAAGTTAAAATGCTTTTTAGTAAAGTAGCATCACTTAAATGATCACTTAAAATGATCCTAGAATGTAAAATTCTGGCAACTGTATTAGGCTAAAGGCTAACCTAACTATAACCTCTTTATCATTGCGCTGAGAAAACTCAGTCTTAACTCTCTACCCAGCAAGACTTGGGTATAATTACAGTGTGTTTGTTACAGTGTTAAAACTCTAAAATCTGATTTATGTGAGCAATTGCTGTGTCATAAACCAACCTTAATTACATTAATTGTAGTTAGGGCCTCCTTAAGTTAATTTGATGCTGTAGCTCATATATTAATTTCCATCTGTGTCTCTTAACAAGAGCAACAATTTTCAGTCTTTAACTGTGACTGTGCTGAACCATTGATCACTGCAACCTCAGCTTTCTACTTTTTTTGTTTGACAAAATCTACGAGATAATATTTTTCACTGATGCTCCAGCTCTGTATCTCTAGGACTGTATTCTTGTATTCACTGCATGGCTGCCACTAAATTAGCTGATAACATATTTGTTTCTAAACATTAGCATCTTTTCATGTTTGAGCATTGTCCTGCTGGAAAAATAACAGTCCTCAGAGTTGGGGAACATTTCCAGAGTAGAAGGAATCAAGTACAAGCAAGGGTGCAAGTACACCTCTGCAAGTCTCCATTTAAACATTTGATGGCCGGGTGTTGAGCAAAGCTGGAAATTGGACTCAAAGAAAATTAACTTAGTCCAGTCCTCTATAGTCCAATTCTTATGATCTTTTACAAACTTCAGCCTGGCTCACCTTTGCTTCTCATTGAAGGAGGTCCTTTTTTTAGCTTAAATTTCTGGCTCTAAGAGATTGTTTTAAACTGTTATTTCCATGTACTTTCCATTTGCCATTCTTTTTATAGGTCACTTGATCACATCCAGCGGTTGCTGTCTGACAATCAATCTCCAGACTTGAAAAACTTTTGAATGTAATCATGTACGATGTACATTGGATGGTCACAAGCCATCAAATAAAGATGAACAGCTTGAATTTTTATGTGCCAGGAATGGAATAAGGTCACCAAAAGCAGTGTGAAAGACTTGTGGGGAGCATGCCAAGATGCATAAAAGCTGTGCATCTTTATCGTTAATTTGACTAATTCTCATTTTCTGCAATTAAATGATCTAAAATGCAATATGTTTATTTGGAATTGGGGAGAAATGTAATCAATATTATACAATCCGGTGTGAGAAAATGTTAGAATAAAGTGAAAAAAAAAAAAAACTTACACTATCAACAACTGCTTTGGCTTCCTCCGGTGAAAAGCAGAACACACTACCTGCCTCTGACACGCAAGTGTTTTTACTGTATAAAGGAAAAGATAAGAGGAAATTAGCACAAATCAAGACAAAATAAAAAGCCAGACTGCATTGAAAGCATTTGTGAGTCAGTTCCTTATCATATGCCTAGAAAACAACACCATCTGTCACAGAATCTGATAACAATACTCACTCTAATAAAGACTAAGCTATGCATTGTGTCTGACGCAGCACTTTAAAGTGTAACTAAGCACTTAGCAAACACAATATACAATTTAATACCATTAGTAAATTATTAAAAACATGCAAGCTATGATGTCACCACTGTGCTTAATACACCTGAATAATGACAGTGTAGTAATAAAACTGCATCGTGGCACTATTCATTTAGAAACATGAATCAGCCCAATTAATTCTCTGTAATCACTGTTTTATTACTACTCAGAATATTTTCTGTAGCATCAAAACGTTTCTCTGTCAGCATCAGATCTCACTTTTACAGGACTTTCAGATATACATTTTAAATACTTGGGCATTTAAATTCAAAACACATTCCTACAAGTTACAAAACAAGTTACAACATATAATATAACTGTTGCTGAGCTATACTAAAGGAACAAAAAGAAGCAACAACAGATAGTAGAACTGTTACTAAGCCGTGATAACAATAAAAAGTAATAACATCAGACAGTAGAACTGTAACTAAGCTGCAGCATCTGACTGTTCCATATTAAATGGACACTGTTGTAACTGAATGACAGGCTGGCATTTGTTTAATCTGTTTTTTGCCCCCTACACTGTGTTACTACTACAGTTTCCACCACACATTCTCTATTCTTCAGATCTCTCATTATGGCTCACAGGTGTCCCCTAGTGGGCAAGTTTCCACAAACCCTTATAAAATGATGTGAGCCTATATATAAAACAAACAAAAAAGTGGTAAGTGTTAAATGCAGGGCAATACGTTATATAGATGATGACCATATAAGTGCAATAAACCATCCAACTCTAATCTTTACTACCCTTTAGATACAAAGAATGCAATACATATTAGTTAAAAAAAATAAAAATCAATAAAAAATGAAAAAAATAAATAAATCTTACCAGTTCAGCTCTCCTGCCTTGGTCTGTTGTGAGATAAGTGCTTTCCAGAACTCATGGGTGCTTTTGATAGTCTTAATGGCAAAATCCTGTAAACAATCAAATAATCAATCAAACACATAAATAAATCATTGTGCAACAATGCATGGGGTTTATACTGAAACTGAATGTTATGTAGAGAAGGTAAGAGTATTGATTACTGAAAGAGTAAACAGTACAGACAACAATAAGATTCTACTGATCACAGTAATATAAAGAACAAATTAAAATGGAGAGTAACAGAGTAACTGTGTTTCCCCCTACTGTGAGGCCTTTCAGGCTAACCGTGGCCTTTCCTCTACTCACGAGGTCTCTGACCCTGCAAAGTGACTTTTTCTCTGTGCCTGGGGAGTTGTTCCCCCTGCCTGTCGGGGAGCTGTTTGTGTGGTGGCAGTATGTTTAATAAAACATGTTTTTACAACAGTAGCTCATATGCACCTATGGAAAAAAAGAGACCACTTTAATGCCTGATTTACTTTCTATGATTTTGCTATTTATAGGTACATGTTTGAGTAAAATGGACATTGTTTTATTCTATAAACTATGGACAACATTTATCCCAAATTTCAAATAAAAATATTGTCATTTAGAGCATTTGAGAAATTTTATAAAGTTTAAAACAATATTTGGAGGAATAACTCTGTTTTTTAATTACAGTTTTCATGCATCTTGGCATGTTCTCCTCCACCAGTCAGCAGGGACGTGCAGAGACCTTTGGAGGGGCAGGTGCTCAAAGTCAAAAGGGGGCACATCGAGCAGGAGTGTTTCTCAAGGAGTGTTTCACGGAAATGTTGGGAGTGTTTCTCAACCCTGTTCCTGCATATTCCCACTGTTCTGTATATTTTAGAGCCTTTTCTGCTTTAAAGGCACTTAATAAAGTAAGTGGTGGTATGATGTGTCTAACACACTGCTGGATATATCTAATTATTAATTTATAAGGAATAAGGCTAAGGAATTTTAACAGGTAAACTCAATAAAGGATTGTTTATTAGCTGATTAGTTGAATCAGGTGGAAAACACAATTTTAGGGCAGTGACCCCTCTCACACTAATTCTCCTCCACGCTCCGCAAAACCAGCAAGCTGATTGGCTGTTTCTCCTGAAAGGCAGGACTTTATCCTTGAACCGGCACCTTAACTGGCTTAAAGAGCTTTTCCATTGACACAGCAGTCAGCGGCCTGTCTCCTGATTAATACTGTTTCTTTTTTGTTCAATATAATGCCTGAAATTTACGGGAAAATATTAATACGTGAAGACGGCGGGAAAGAGGGGTAAAATATGGTATTTTCCTGGCCAAAATTGGTATGACTTTCACACATACACGTACCAAAAAAACAATAAAACAAAAGGGCACTTTTAGTTCTTTTCCACCAAGATCTCTAGTACTTGAACCAGTTCCGTTTGGGCTTATAAGGACCGCGGTGCTTTTCAGCAAACGTTTCCACCAGTTTTACTGGAACCCTCAAAATGTCACATTTTATTATTTTATCTTTTATTGGTGGAAACACGGTGGTGAACTGTTCAAATTTAGATGTCGGTGAAAAAGCGATGTCGGTGGAAAAGCACTGTTTGGGCAATAAGAGCCAAAGGGGCAGGTGCTCCAGCTCCTCCGAACGTGCCTGTTCCAGAGGTTTTTACATTTGGTAAAATCAAAGAAACTTATCATTTTTAAGTGGTCTCTTAATTTTTTTCCAAGAGCTGTATATTTAAGTACCTATGCAGAATGACATAGCTTTAGTAGCTTTGCTAATTTTTGTTTACTGCACACAAAGGAGTAGGCCATACCTTGTCCTTGAACTCTCCATTAAAAGCAAACTGGTTTTCAGGCTTTCCATCTGGCACCTTGTACCGTCTAAACCAGTCCACAGTGGCTTCCAAGTAGCCTGGCTTGAGTTTTTGAACATCACCAATATCTAAAACGCACACCATTGAGACAGAAAAGCATTTCTTACAAGTCAAACACTCAAAACATCATATTAGTTCCGATTTCTGAATGAGAAGATTTTATGAGCAGGATTTATAACATTTTGTTTGATTAAATTCACTTACCATTCAAGTTCTTTGCTTCTGGGTCATCAACATTGATTGCAATAACCTTCCAGTCAGTTTCGCCTTCATCGATCATCGCCAACACACCCAAGACTTTCACTTTAATAACATCTCCTCGAGAGCAAATCTTAAAAAACAAACAGTCATGGCTTATAAATGACCCGTACGTATGTGACTAATAAAGAAATACTAACTCTGGTTTATTAGAACAAATAACAATAATAATATTAATAATAATAATAACCTTGCTGCCAATTTCACAGACATCAATTGGGTCATTATCACCACAGCATCCAGTATCACAGTCTTTGTGGCCAGGGTCCTCCCATGTCTGTTACAGGGGAAAGGTTGATAAGATGTCAGGTGGGACATGTCAGTAGAGATTTTTTTAATGAGCCAAAAGTACAACACAAAATAAATCATGCAACATCTGTCTGCAGTCTATATGGTAACAAGCTGCTTAAAAGCATTAGGTTGAAAGCATAGCCAAATATACATGTACATCTAACCCTATTCTATCCATATTTGTTCATATTTAAAATATTTAATGCCAATAAGTTAGATTTGCATGAAAAGTTATTATACTGTATGTACAATACTGTTTGAATGTATAATTGTCAAAGCACCACATTACTATTACATTATATTCCTCTGTAGAAACCAAAAGTAAAAGTTCAGTGCACATGCCTACACCTGTTTATGCAATGAGGAAGCAATGTAATGCATTGTAATTTGAATACAACACTAATGTGTGGCAACAGATATGTTGTGCTAGAAAGCATCACAAAATAGCCACTAACAAACAACCCTTTGTTAGTATATATTTTACTGTAGCCCTGTAGATGCCAGAATTATTTTCAGACAAAGTATTCTACTGCAGTTGGATTATGATAGTCCACTTGCTGTCAGTTTTTATCTTCCTTACCTGAGGGATTGCACCATAGTTCCAGATGTAGCCTTTGTGTGGGAAGACATTTGCCACGTAGCGCAAATTGCCCTTCTTGACATCCTGCTTTATTGGGTTGAGAGGGTCTTTCGTGGCAATCTGTCAAGTAAGCAATTGTTATCTTAAGGAGGAAGACAGCTAACGTCATTAATCAGCTAATTATCATCAAACCCATTTGTATAGCACATGCATAGTCCCACAATAAAGAGAACATTTGATCTTGTGTGTACACTTTACTTTACAAAATTACAAAACAAATGACATTTTATTGAACTCTGCTTAATAATGATTATTAATGATACCTCCATTTTTGCATTTGTCCATCGGGGTACTTCAACAACCATGTGGAAAACGTTCTGTGGATAGAACAATTAAAAATGTCACTCCTGAACAATATCTAGCAATGAATATACTACTTAATTCTCACACATTAATTACCATAATTCCTTACAGTATATAATAAGAATAAAAGATGGCAGCCAATAAAAAAAACAAAAGATATTCTAAGTGGCAGATCTACAGTAAATAGTCAACACAGCAGGTTAAATTTCCTACACTCATTGCACAAACAGTAATAAATAAACTTACAGTATGTCTACATCAAACCAGCTGCTCTCAGTAAATACTGACTAATGGAAACCACAAAAAGAGGTGAAAGTACACTATACCTGAGCTTCATCTGCATACATGGGAATATCATGGAAAGGTGAAATGTATTTCCCATCCGAGTTCTCTGTTCAGAAAGAGAGACAACAAATCAGATTATACAGAGATATGGTCAATTGTATAGCTCATTCAAGTTATAGGTAGAATTGGGATTGGGATAGATTTGAGATTATTACTTATTTATCATTAATATAAACTAATAATGTACTTCTCAGTTTACTAAATAACCCTAACTGGCAACACTGATGGGCCTACATTTTTAACACTTTTTCACACAACTAGGTCCAGTGGTGACAGAACCTGATCTGCAATGATGTTGCATTACTATTGTGAAGGAGTAATTCCAGATTGAGAAATAATGTTTTTTTCACAATCTTCATATGGTGACACACTCCATTCAATTACTAATTTCTATAGACTGTGGTTAAACATCACACACCTTAAATACAGGCCAGACATTTTAGTCACACAGGTGTATGAGCGGCCAATGCTGAAATACCCATCTTTTTAAAATTATAAACTCTTTTTTTTTATGAAAATGAAAAAATATAGTATAGAAGTGACTTACATTTACAAGGGACTTTGGTTAAAAAAAAGCTAAAATAATAAAAATAATAGCTCTGTCATAATAACTATTTATCCTGGACAATATACTGTCTCACAGAAAATCTGTCCCACGGATGGTATGGTACTATAATAATAGCATAATAACGTAATTAAACCCTTTAAAAGAGAAATAAAAAATAGTTTTTTTGCAAATATTCAGACACTTAACCTGGAATATATTAACTATTTAAATATCAGACATAAAGAAAACATAAATAAAGTCAACCCACTGTATTATACTAGGCAATATCAAGGTAAGCAAAAATGACTTAGGTCATGTCTATATATATATTGTACTAAAAATCAGTAATGTAATAATCGTCACAGGCCTACATATAATAAATAAATAATAACAGTATAATAATACAATTAAATCAACATGATATGTATCCCTATTATTTAGAAATAAGCAAACTACAGCCAGATCTGCAGAGACGTGTAATACAGCAGCAGCAGCACTGCATTACAGTCCCCACCTCTGTGTACAGAGCAGAGCAGTCAGTGTATGAATGCTGCTACTATCGACATTAATGGGTTCTTTATTACCCCTTTAGAGTTCTCCTCAGTAGAAGAAGGGGTAAAAGTAGGGATTTTTGTACCAAATAACGCAACACACCAAACAAAACCAGCCTAAAATGTAACCACCCATCTAAATTACATGTTTAGAGTCAGATCCTGGTCTATATCCCACTGTAAACTGCTGAACACATTGTTAATCTGGCTAGGCTTTAGCGGGCAATTGAATGCGACACGTGGGAGGATCCGGCGCAATGACCCTGACTACACACACCGCCTCGTTTCATAAACTTTACAACTTCAGAAAAATGAATGAAAATCCCACTCACTGTAAAACACCCTGTAACTCAGAGTATTCGGGTTTCCTCTCTCTTCAGTTGAGAAGCTCATGGCTGCAGTTTCTCTCCGGTACACTTCAGGCGAGGGATACTTCAGTTGAATGACGTATGAAGAGTGAAGAGTTTGAAACAGACATGCGCACTTGAAGGGAACATACCAATTCAGACAAAAAGCCCCCTACTTCACTTCCCCTAGACACTTCAACAAAGGCCAATCCAGAGTCAAAGTTGCATCTTAACTATGTAAGTGTCTATTGTAAGTCGCTTTGGACAAGAGCGTCTGAAAAATGTAATGTGATGCAATGTTCACATTACGAGGCTGAAGTGACTCAAATCCGATTTTTTGGTCAATGTGGCTCAGATCAGTTTTTTTCTATGGCTATGAGAACGTGCCAATTTTTTTTTTACGTCAAATGTAAGCCACTTCTATGTGTGGTCCTACCCACAGAGCAACACTTATTTAATGAAAAACTTACGTGACTGTAGAACAATTATATTGACTCATTATGTACAAATAAAAGAAAGAAATTAGTAAAATAAATAACACACAAGGCGTCCACTTTTATTAATCTCTGCAATGGGCAGTTTGAAGGGCTTTCCCAATTCTTAGGGTGGAGGATTTCACCCCTTCCCCTTGTAGCTCTGTTCGAAAGGTAGAGGTTACGCTTGAAAAGAAGGGGTAGGGGTAAGTGGTAGGGTCAAGGGTTGAAATGGGATTGGGCCTAAATATCCACAATTAACGCAGTTAAAAGGATGGTCATATAGTTGCGGCCAGTTTGCAGCAACCGTGATTGGCTGGGCAGTATGAGAGGAGCTGAAAACATGCGTTGTGATTGGCTCAGTTTATCAGTAGTCAGTAGAGACAGTAGTCCTATTTTAAAGGGCTCATCTGTCCAATTTCCCCAATTACTGCTGCTTCCTTTTCTTCATTGCTTTCCTCCCCTAGATTCCTCCACCTTCATCCGGGTTAGGAGAGGGGGAATAGGGAAGGAGGAGAAGGAAAGGAGGAGTAGCTAAAGTTTCTGGACGCAGCCAGTGTTTACACATGTGCTGAAATGAGACGCGCCCCTGCGGAACACGTGTTCAGTTCAGGGGCTCTGAGCTCATATCCTCCGCTGGCCCTTTGCTTCCTGCCTGGCGGAGGGAGGGACGGTGCTGACGGCTGGGAGGACGAGTCGGACGACTAGAAAGCCTTTAGAAAGAGACAGAAAGAAGGGAACAGGGCCCGGGGCTCCGCTTTCCACCAGGGTACAACTTTAGTTCCACACTGCTGGGTGCCCGAAGTTAATGCCATGTCGTCCAGTCGTCAGCATAGTGAAAGCAGGGCCATTCCGACCAGGACGGTGCTGATCAACGACTCAACGCAGCTACCTCACGATTATTGCACCACTCCTGGAGGCACTTTATTCTCAACCACCCCGGGAGGTAACGCGTTTACAGCGCCCTGTGTTTATTAGCGATATATATGTCACTGAAGCAGTTACAGGAGCGCGCGACAGGCTCGCGCTCGCTGCTGAAGTGCTGTGGCCTTGCTTTGTCAGGAAGCCCTGCGCTTTCAAAACAAAAACAAGCTCATGCACCGCCTCTGCTGCCGCTGTAAATAACGCGATTGGTTGATCTGCAGCGCAGTGATTGACGAACACGTCCGTTGCATTACAGATAACAAAGGAAGGCCCTGTGTCTGATTACAGCAGCACTGTGATATCTAGCCTTTAGCTTCAGCTAGCTAACATACAGCTCTGGAAAAAATAAGAGACCACTTCATTTTCTAAATCAGTTTCTAAATCAGTTTCTCTGATTTTGCTATTTTTAGTTTTATGTTTGAGTAAAATGAACATTGATGTTTTATTATATAAACTACGGACAACATTTTTCTAAATTCCAAATAAAATTAAAAATGGTCATTTAGAGCATTTATTTGCAGAAAATGTGAAGTGGCTGAAATATAAAAAAAAAAATGCAGAGCTTTCAGCCCTCTAATAATGCAAAGAAAACAAGTTCATTTTCGTAAAGTTATAAGAGTTCAGAAATCTGGTTTGGTGGAATAACCCTGGTTTTTAATCACAGTTTTCATGCGTCTTGGCATGTTTTCCTCCACCAGTCTTGCACACTGCTTTTGGATAACTCCACTCCTGGTGAAAAAACATCCAAGCAGTTTAGTTTGGTTTGATGGCTTGTGATCATGCATCTTTTTCTTAATTATATTCCAGAGGTTTTCAATTTCAGAACTATATATTTTAGTCATATGACAGCAGTACAGTGTTGTCTAGCTAGTGTTATTACATGCATGTTTATTTACAAATTTGGAATTCTGATCCGATATTACACATTTATATCTGCCGATATACATTACCAGACAGAAGTTTAGAACACCCTCAGTTTTTTTCCTGTTTATTTTTTCCATTTAGGCTCTAGAAATAGTTAAAAAACAGGGCTTTTAAGGAAAAGAAATAACAAAAATAAAATGTACATAAAAATGGAAATAAACTGAGCTTTGAAAATAGATGCATTTACAAAGCCCTTTTTGTAGTAACGCAGTATTGGGGCAATATCAATATAATTCCAATATCATCTCACATATCTAGTTTTTAGTAATTATGAAATAAGCTGATACTCACAGTGGTGCTATAACGTATTTGTTCAGTGTCAAGGCTGAGAACTGAAAAAGGAGGGCAGAGTGTTTGGTATGTGAAAACTGGGTGGTTATTTGTTGTCTTCATTGATCCTTTTCAATCCATGTCTCTAGGCACCCGGATCATCTATGACCGTAAATTCCTGTTAGACCGGCGTAATTCCCCTATTGCCCAGACTCCTCCAGCACACCTGCCTGTCATCCCTGGGGTGACTAGCCAAAACATCCGAAATGAAAACAAGAAGAACGAAGCCAATAACTTCAATAACCATGATGGAAAGCCAGGGCCAGGTATGTCTTTTTATTTACGTCTGTATTTTTGTCACGTGTTCATTTGTCCTTTCCCACTAAATCAACCAGTTAACCATATTTAGTTTTAAATACAGTTGTCTTCAATTTCACCACCCACAGCCAGCAGCCAGACATAATAAATGTCAGAATCTAAACATCACATAAACAGAATTTGTCAGAGATGTGAAGCAGACTATAAGTTCTCAAAAAGCACATGACACATTGAAATCTACACAGAGGAATCTTCTCAGGCGTCACTAACCTACCAATTTACCACCAAAAGCAAATAAATAATTATCCTGAAACAGGCAGTTAATGCATAAAACCTGTAAAAAAAATACAAATAAAAATATCAGCACAAGGGTTGCACAACCTGTTTCTGAATACATCTATTAACATTTTTTTTGTTACTCTCTGTACTTTTCCCAGCACGTTAAAACTAACACAAAGAATGTAGCTAAGATCTGTCAGCTGTTTTTCTAAGGCTAAGGTTGTTTTGTTCCAGGTGAAGATGCTCAGTTTGAGATGGACATCTAAAGAAGAGGAACCGACATGAATGAAAAATAACCTGGCACAAACATTTGCGCCAGTGGCTTGGCTTGTAGAAACCAATGTTGTGAGCCCTCTCCTTTAGCTCTCTCTAGCTGCTGGGTGCTAAGTAACCATGGGGATAGCTGACTCATGTTGGCCCGATGGGTTGTTGGAGCCCTGAAAGTTAACAAATGATTCTAATCTGTCTGATTAGGTTTCAGGGCTGCCAACAGCTGTACTTGCGTAAACCACACAGCAAGGGATAAAAGTCTGTATTTTAAGTGCCCAAATCCAACAATCCATGGAAACATTCACTTGCAAAACAGCCGTCAGAGATTGATGCATGGTAATTTTGAATTGTTTTCAGAGATCACTGTTCAGTCAGATAACCTTCAAGGACTGAAATGCTTTACTTTGTGCAACTGTAACTTGATTCTGTGTGAGTCACTCAGATATCTACTCATCAGTACACATGCACTATTCTGTTGCCTCCTTGTTCTCTTTTTTTTTTTTAGTACATTTTTAAAGTCTAATATTTCTAGTAAAGTTTACTAGGGACAGCAGGATTAACTTTCTACATTTTGGCATCAGAACCGAAGAGTCCCGTTTTCATTCCAATCCTTTTATATTAATCAGACATCCATACATGATGTCTATTTTTTCACATGTGAAACATTTTAAGTTCGGCGTGGGGAAATAGTTTTGTAAACATGCCTAAACTGTGGACCTTTAGAGAGAATTTGAATTACGTGGAAACCATTCTAAATATATCTAAAGTTTAAGGTCCCATGTTGAACTTCCCTGTTGATTTGAATATCCATTTTTTTTCATTGCCTTTCTTTCATACAAAAATCTTTTACTAGGCTAAAATAAAAAGAAAAACAAATTTTTGATTGACCAGATTGTGTTAAGCTAGTATAAATATGTTAAAAGCTCTGATTTGATTCATCCTGCTAGCAATACAGTTTGTCCCTACCTTTGAATTGTGAGTGAATCCTGATGATACTTGAAGCATCACCATCAGCTTTGTGGTCACTTGAGTCTACTACACAAAAAAAAAAAATGATGTAGTACTACAAGTGACACCAAACGAGTTGTTTGTCAAAGGTAATGACAACATGCACAGCTGTGGACTGAGTGAAGGGTTGAATATGCATGCTTTTTCAGTAAGTACTGCATAGAAAGGGTCCCAGAACCAGAGCTGGTCTCAAGATGCACTTACATCATGTGTCTAACATATATACGTTACTTCTAGCGCTTTTTACAGGTGAAATAACAGGGAATTGCGTTACATTGTTGCCAGTTGTGACGTCTACTGTCAGTTTCAGATTTCTAACATTTTAACAAACCCTCATCACCACATCAAAGGTAGGAAAGCACTGAAGTGTCGTCAGGTCGATCGTCCTACAGTTATCCATCGCTGCTGATGCTGTTGTGAAGTTTGGTTGGTAGATGGATAGTTTTGAGAGATGGAAAGTTTTTTTTTGATAGATCAAAGGTATTTGAAGCTTGAATTGATTGAACATTTCTGATGCTCCTCTATGCATATGGTTTTGAGTTTCTTATCCTAAGCTTAGATGTCCGCATTATAAGATTTCTGGGAATTTCCTCTCCTCTTTCTTTTGCTTCATGCCTTTTCATAGTGAACGAAGAAGGTTCCGGATATTCACAAGAGATTGTCATTATAAAGTGGCTTACAGGAGAATACAAGTCATTCTCTCTGCTTCTCTCTACTGTACACCTACTGTGCTTAATTTTCTTTTTGTCTTTTTTTTTTTCCTCATAATGTTCTCCTTTGGTAAGAAGTCTCTTTACCCATGCCTTACTTTACTAAGCTTAGCAGCTGTGACTTCAAAAAAAAACAGTTTCTTTTCCCCTCTATTCTGACAGGCCTTTTTTTCCCTGTTGTGGATTTCAGATCAAGATCGTTGGTTTGTTTTATTAGAATATATTTATATTTTTGGAGACATGTTTGTTTTTCTTTTTTCTCTCTCCCCTTGGAGGCAGAAAGGTTTGGGCTTGCAACAGTGTAATGAATGAATGTGCTCAGTGATTTGGTCAACAAAGAAAAAACAAAGGATCTGAGGGCTCATGGATAAAATTTCAGTTAAAGTCTACCAACCTGATTTATTTAATGTAGCTCAAATTATTATTTTTCTTTTCTTTTGTAAATGCCCCTTAAAATAAATGCAAATGAATTGGGGAAATTTTGAAATTATTAGGATATAAGTAGATATGTGCACAATTTGCTCACTGCACTGCCGTAGACTGTTGAGAGCTGTCAGATCCTTTTCTTTTCACCCCCTGAAGCGGCTTTAATGGTTTAAGCCATTAGAATCCATACATTTCCCCATCAGAAACAAGGTTATATGCCTGGATAGGGGCCTTTCTGGTTTTAATTCTTATAATATTACATAACACCGGTTGACACAATGTTTTTTTTTTCTGTTCTGAATTTTGAGACCGTGTTAAATTCAATTGACTTTAATTTAAACGAAATGCCAATGCCAGTGGACACTATTACATCAAAGTCAATAAAAGTTCCTTGATAAGACATCTGTTAAAAAAGGTTTAAATGCATAAAACAATTTGTTTCTAAAATAAAGATTATTTGATTGCTGTGACTGAAATTTTATATCTTTGATGCAGAATGTTTTGAGCTGATGCCATATTCAAAATGTTCAGGTTTTTTTTTTGTGATTTACAGGAAAAATAAAAGGTCACAGGTAAAAAATCTGAGATCATTTTTAAAACTACGTATTCCAAATTGGCTTTGTTACATTTTGTGTGAAAATGTTAAGACAGTTTAGAAAATTTGATTAATTTTAAGATGATGAACACATGACCTTTTCATTATAGGAAAAAAAAACTAAAATCACTTAATTTAAAAATGTATATGAATGAATTTGTACACAGCATTCTTAATGTTGGCACGTACACTTATTTTTAAGAATTAAAAATTGTTCGGTTGAAAATCCTTATGCCACTAACCTTTGTATATATAGTTTTCTACTGTAATCATCAAGGATGGGTTGAATTATACAGTATAACCACTAGATGGAGTGATGGACAGCAGCAAAGTTCATGTCAAAGTCCAGCCATACTGAGATAATACCATAATGTACATTGAAATTATACCATATTTTCAGATCTGGTACAAAGCTCTCAGATAAAGTCTAGTATATAAACTGGATGCTGTATAGATAGCTACTGTATAGTCAAGACCTTATAGTAAGCCTAACGACTTAATACTAAAAGATGCAAAACGTCCTTTCGAATATTGATTAAAAAAATATGTTCACAATCGCAATGAGAAAAGAGAGAAATTAAGCCCTTCTGGAGCTTTTTACCTTTTTTCCATTTCTGGCTTTTCCAGATTAGTGTTGATGAAACTACAGTATATGAAGGACTCTCGAGGAGTGCTCGGTTGCTTGGAAACCCATGGCAACCCACTGTCCAGAGCTCACCAGCAGGCAGTTCAAGCTGAGGGTGCTCTTTATCAACGCTGTGAAAGGCGGCACCGCTTAAAAAGGACTTTATTTAACGCAGACAAAAACCTCTGAAAGATACTGGCAGTAAAACTACGGGCTTTTGTCTGTGTGCACAAAAGTGACATTAGCACAACTTTCAATTCACTGCAACCCAAGAATCAGCAGTGATGTTTTACACAGCATTTAGTGGTTTACTAGTTATTCCCTAGTTCTGCTTTAGCATAAAGCTGGAATAGCTTATTAATAATTTGTCTGATTGCAGTGGGATCAGGAATTGTCTGCTTGTATACAGCTTTTGGATACGTGCAATAGTAGCCATACAGTAAGCGTCCAAACCCAGCTTATGTGGCCAAAATTCTCCCATGGGAAAGCACTAAAATGTGTCCATTTACTTCAAACCAGAACTTAAAACTACCGGTCACATTTTTAGAGCTACAAATACCAGATTTGGCACAGTCATAGAACTAATCATGGAGTCTTTTTTTATTTGTATCCCATTTTCTCCCCAATTTACAAGGCTAATTATCCAACCCACTCATTAGGACTCCTTTTGATGCCTCAACACCAGGAAGGTGAAGACTAGCACATGCCTCCTCTGATACATGTGAAGTCAGCCACCGCCTTTTTTTGACAGGGCTAGTGATGGACACAGCAGCTCATTAGAATCCGTTCACTAAAGATTTGTTTAAAAGATTATTTCACCGAATTGTTCAGTGCTTGGCGCAAGGAGCCTGCGACACTGGGTGCCAGCGCAAATGTGAATCACAGCGTCAGTACGTTCAGTGAACGAATCACAAGTGAGTGAACGAGAGGCCTCAGCCCTGAGTAACAGTACGTTAAGTGAGCAAACCACACAGTGAGTGAACTCATCACTGAGCAACCATCGTTCCCTCGCAATGAGAGTCTCCGCCACCAGATTCGTGGGTGATTCAGGGATTCACAGACCACAGCAATTCCCCTCCTGGCCTGTATTGTCGCTGCTGAGCTGAGAACTGAGAAAGGAACAAATCAGCTGAGGAAGTGATTAGATTCAGTACATTCACTCAAATGATTTATTCATTTGAACAAATCGTTTGCATTTGACACAACACCACACAGCGTGCTCGGAGGAAAGCGCAGCGACATCAGCGATGCATCAGCTCACAGGCGCCTTGTGCTGATTGACATCACCATTTGGAGTGATGTGGGAGAGAGCGCCATCTACTCACCCAGAGAGAGCAAGGCCAATTGTGCTCCCTCGGGACTTTGGTAGCCGATGGCAAGCTACATTACCGGGATTTAAACCAGCAATGTACAGATCAGTGTTGCCAGTGCTTTAGACCACTGGGCCACTCAGAGCCCCCAATCATGAAGTTTTTTGCTTTTTGCAGGCCCCGGTGTGTTATGGGGCGAATAACACAAAATTAACGCAATAGTTACTTTTACTGGTAACTAGTTACTTTTATAGTGGAGTAACTTTTTTTGAAGCAGCAACTAGTAAACATAACTAATTACTTTTTCAAAGTATCATGCCCAACACTGCTCTTGGGCCACTCGTTCTAGATTTCTGGAGATTTTATCTGATTTGCGGGCATCAGGGAAACTTTTTTAATATGCTTCTGTGAGACTTGGGAAGTCTGCATTACACACTACTTTTGTATGTGTAGCTCAAAAAATATGACCATGGGTTGCTTAGATCACGTATGGTATCTGGTATCCTGTATCTTCCTTCCAAATAGCACTGCAATCTAACTCCTCTGGTACTGGTGTTCTGGTATGATCTGACATATACTGTATGATCTGGTAATTCATAATTTGATTCTCTATCTTTTCTCAGTTTCACAGTGTTGTCCATCAAGCTGACAGTTCTATGGTTTTAATGAATGGTATCAGCTTAATTCAAATCATCTCCTACTAGTAATCACACAGCACTCACAGCTAGGTGTGGTTTTCTATTGAAATAAATGTCTTTTAATACAGTGTTTTTTTTTAGTTATTGACTCCTCTCTGCTTGGACTGGAAACTCTCTCCACATGAAAGTGTGTGCTTGGGTGGGCGCTATGTTTCCAGGAGTAGGAGCTTCTGATTGGTCTGAGCTTGTGACAAAGAGTCCACCCACACATCCTCCTCTCATATCAGCACTCTTTGTGAGCTGAGAGGCAGGCCGGATAAGTGCCCACTCCCCCCTTCTCTGTGTGTGTGTCTCTCTCTGCTCTTTCCTCTCTCTGTGTAAACTAACCTTGGCCACAGCAATAGAGGATGTTGGGCCTGGTTATCTTATTGGCTGCTCAGAAGCACTCACATCTGACTGCACAGTTGAGGACCAGTGAAGGCCAGAGAAGAGTCCACTCAAGATGCAAGACGCCTTAAACTGGATAACTTGTGTACTTCATTCTGCTGCACAGGCCAGCAAGGAGGGCTGTATGGAGGTTTAAGTGGAAGGCCTACGGGATAAGGTGAGAACCCTGCTTTATAATATATACCTTTGCTACCAGATAAGCTTTAACAGTATTTAATTTCAGCTTATATATACATACAGCTCTGGAAAAAATGAATAGACCACTTCAGATTCTAAATCAGTTTCTCTGATTTTGCTATTTGTAGGTATATGTTTGAGTAAATTTAACATTGTTCTTTTATTCTATAAACTACACACATGTCTCCCAAATTTAAAATAAAAATGTTGTCATTTAGAGCATTTATTTGCAAAAAAATGAGAAATGGCTAAAATTACAAAAAAAGATATAGAGCTTTCAGACCTCAAATAATGCAAAGAAAACAAGTTCATATTCCTAAAGTTTTAAGAGTTCAGGGTTTTAATCACAGTTTTTCATGCATCTTGGCATGTTCTCCTCCACCAGTCTTACACAGTGCTATACACAAGCAGTTTAGCTTTGTTTGATGGCTCCATCTTCCTCTTGATTACATTCCAGAGGTTTCCAATTTGATAAAATCAATGAAACTCAACACTCAATTCTCACAAGCTTTGTTTAGAACAGTCTACTATGTGAAATCTGTGTTGAGAAATGACACATATGACAAATTTGGTTGAGACTGAGCGGTATAATGCCTTACTATTGATTGTATTGCAGATGTATGCAGATAAATGCAGCTGTGTGCAAATTCTGGAATTTCGTGCACTTTACAACACATGTTGCCCGACAGCACATTTCACTGTGACCCAGTGTGCCATGGCTTGCACTGTTCTGCACGCTGGAAAGTAGAAAGCAGATGTTTAGCACATACACAACATGTGGTTAACAGCAGCTTGCTTGGAAGGATGATCTATTTTAGAGTAGCCTGTGATCTGCTTCTACTTTTTTAGAACATGATTTAGTATCCACTACACTAGTGTACATACAACTACCAACCACTGCTGTCAAAGCTTGTTTAATGTGTTTAATGTAGAATTGCAATAATTGTAATAAACTAATTTACAGTAAAAGTAAAGATACAGTAAAAGATCTACCGAGATCTACATACCAAGGAACTATTGAGCTTCCAGTATGGTTTGGCTTGATCGACCATCCTTTAAGATACACAAAAGAAAGGCATCCATGCCTTTTTTTGCCCTGGCACAAAGGCAGTGGAATGAACTTCCACTGAGTGTCTGACTCCCACTGCTGAATGGCAGTACTCTTTAAAGACCCATCTCTCCCAAAATACTAATACTAGCATTTATCTTCTAGGTATTTATCCTGATTTTTTGTATTCATGGTATCTTTTGATTCTATGCTAATTTCTATGTAAACAGTAAAACATCGCAATTTTAAAAATTAATTATTTGATTATTAAATAAGAACACACCTTACATTGTAAACTTTTTACTTAAAAAATGAACACATAGTCATGAGATTTTGAATGATGTAAGAGAATTCCTTTAAAGTAACAAGAGTTTATAAGCAGTTTTGTCTAAACAGCGGGACATTAAATCATTCTCATATTCTCCATACATTTGGTTGAATGAATGAGGATATGTCAATCACTACCACCCCCTGCCTGCCCCCCCAAGGCTCTGTGGTGCTCATATCCTTCCTCCTATCAGTGTGACACCGAGCAAAAGCATCCTGCGGCTTTTCCTGGCCATATTTAGAGATTTTCTTCATAGCTTTTTTTCTTCTTCTTGTCCTTCACTGCCACACAACAGGAATTTAAATCAAGCCCATTGAAAAGGTCAGCATTTCTCTTGATACCAGGGATACAGTTGCTATACCTTGGATACTCCAGTCAGCTGAAAGATATTTACTGGGACCAACAACTGTGTATTTAAATATGTTTATTAGCTCTATAGTTAACTTGTGGAAAAGCAACATATAGTGCAGCATATCACCCTGAGATCTGGCAAAAAAAAAGAACTAAAAATCAAGCTCTATTTATGTTGGAATCCTACCATACCAAAATGTTTGTAAAGTCAGTTCACTTGGGGCGTGTATACCCACTCATATGACCTTTCAGGTCATATGACCTTTTCAGGACCTTTAATGCTTCAAAAATGCACAGTATTTTAATTTTAAAGAAACAAATGTAGCAAAAAAACAAAATATCTGCTAAAAATGCCATAAAGATCGCCATAAAATAAAAAGTTAAATGGCTGCACTCTGTTAGCCACACCTCCACAAAAAAGACCAGGATGTCATCTTATACGTACAGTCAGAGACTTTATTAATGAGAAGACCATCGACTGGTTAAAATATAACTGGAAGGACTTTTAGGGTTTCTTTTGCTACTTTTGTTTCTTGAAAATAAAAATACTGTGCATTTCAGAAGCCTTTCTGAATTGAGATAAGAATCTCAATCTTAAAATTTGTAAGGCTTTATAAATGCACAGTATTTTTACCCATTTCAAATTACAACTTTTGAAGTGGACATTAGGACCCATTTTACCCAGTTTCCATAAATTGGTTGGCAGATGATTAAATTTGTTTTTTTTTTTATAGTTGTTTATAGTTTAGAAGCATGTTTTGGAAATATTTTAGAGCACACAAACCAGCCTTTAGTGTTCAGATTGGTTCACGAAATTTTATTATGTTCATAAAATGAAAATTCACATAATAAAATAATACATTACCATACAAGGGACTTTTAACTACAATACTTACAGTAAATAATATTTTAAAAATCTAAATATTAAAACCTTTTTGTCTGTGTGTTTCATGTTTAAGGCCGTGACCAGTTACTTTAGATTTGTATGACCCAAGATAATATATGTATTCTATTCTGGACTTCTCTGTCTACTTGTTTTGGCACTGAGTGATGTTTGAGTGATGGTGTGTGTGTGAGAGAGTTTGTGTTCTGGGTCTGTTCCATGAGGGAGGCTGACCTGTGAATGTCTGGAGCCGCCCACCAAGCCGTCTGGCTGCCAGATGTACAGTATTTCTCCCGTGCCCCTCCAGAGCTGCTATTTCAGCTCTGCCACTGTGAGAAACGAACCAGTTAGCCAAATTACTTGAGAGCAGTAGTTTAGCCCTTTGTCTTTGCTGTTCGGAAGCTAGAAATGGCTATGGTTAGAAGAAACATCTAACAGCAGACAACTACGAGAAATATGTTCTGATTGGATCAAATCCAAGCTTTCACAAAACTTCTACAACGATGTCTGAAACAAAGAAGCAAAGAGCAAAGGATATGAGCACAACCAACACAGCTGTTCGACCGTGAGGCGTTTTTTTTTTCTTTTAAGATTAAACAGTAACTGGAATGATATGGAGAAAATGTAGTCGTTTAAATTATCAGGCTTTATGGAGGTGGCATGGCATGCAGGCAGTAGGCAGTAGATTATTTCTACTGTGTGAAAAAGGTTGCTGTTTATTGCCGTAAATATTCTGTTCTTTAAGAAGTGTCATCAAGAGATTAAGTTCTCGGTTTTAAATGGTGAAGTGTTTTGGTCCAGTACGCAGAAAAGTACTTTTATAACGTGCATTTTGGTGTGGTCTCCTTTTAGAGTGGATGAATGTGGTGATTTTAAAAAGACTCTGTCAAGCTCTCGTTTAGCATGAAAGCTCTCTTCAGTTCTAACTCTGATGTGTTTCTTTGGTTTAACATAATGTGAAAGAGCAGATGCAGATATACTGTATCCATGTGTGCAGTAGGTCTTGCATCAGCACCATTAGCAGTTGTTCAAATAACAAAGCAAAGCTGTGAAAAGACTACCAGACCTACCAGAATATCTAAATATTTTGTCCTCACCCCACTCAGGAACACTGCTGCTTTCAGTTTAAAAGAAGCTAAAGTGTGTGTTTTTGTTCTCTCCTGTGAAAAACACAAATCCCTCACTGTGTGGTCTTGTTGCAGCTCGGCTCGGATTATGGGTACCACTGCCAGTGCCGGGTCCCAGCCTGCGTTGGTGGCACCTACACACCAAGCTGGTCACCAGGGTAACAGCATGGCTGAAGACAGAAGCTCTCTCAGCAGCTCTCTACAGGCCCTAAACATTCCTAACAGCAAAGCCAAGTCCATCATCACCAACAAGGTGGCCCCTGTGGTCATCACGTAAGTACTAATCTCGAAATCACAGCCTAATACTGTGCTCTAATTTTGTTCTCAGCTTTCCTGTGTTCCTTAAAATGCCATTTCCACATGTTACACTTGTGTTAAGCCAGAGTAACTGAGTTTTCTATTCAAAGTCTTCCAACTATGTCTGTTTTGGGATTAAATTAGCATGTGGTCACAATGGTTGAAATCACAATGCATTTAAAGTATGCTGAAACTGTGCTGAACAGAGACTAAATGAGGTGTCTTTGAGCAGGTATAACTGCAGAGAGGAGTTTCAGATTCATGACAGTGTCCTGTCAGCCAACTACACAGTGGGACGAATATCTGATACAATGCCTGAGCATTACCTAGTGCTGGTAAGCATGTCTTCATGAAGCTAATTTACCAGAATGCTCTTTAACATGAAAAAAACTGTTGGGTAAAATGTCATAGAGATGCTCTTAAGAAGAATTTGAAAAAATGCATTTGATGACATTGGCTTGTGGCTTCTTCACAATTTAACAAAAAACGTATGACATGGGAAAATGTGAATGTTATTAATGTTTAAATTATTAAATCAGTGTTCTGAAGTGGTAAATCCAGAGATATATGAGGTACCCCTGGACCTCTAGAGATTTTATCTGACTTGCAGGCATCAGGGAGCCGTTATTGATATGCGGTTGACTCCCGCAACTTCCGGGAGACTTGGGAAGTCTGTACAAAGTACTTGAGATCCAGACTTGAGTAGAAGTATTTGACTTCAGTAGATGTTGAAGTGTTCTTTAAGCCCCACAAGTACCGGAAGTATTAAAGTATTCAATCTTTTTTGTACTTATTAAATAGAATATTTATTTGTACTTAGTAGTTTATTGTAAAATGCACTACTCGAGTACTGAAAGTAAAAGTATAGTGTAATGTAGTTATTACTGAAAGAGTTATTCTCAGTGTGACGTGTAGAACGGGAGCACATGCATCCTTCTTATTAGACAGCTTGATTGCTTGATTCTCTCAATGATGAGGCAGCTTGTGGGTGTGTAATGATTTGTAACATTTTTATTATTGTATTTAAGTATTGATGCAGCACATAAAAATTTATTAAAGTAAAAGTATTAAACTCATCCAAATATGTAGTGATGTAAAAGTGGAAGTAGAAAAATAATACTCCAGTACAGACAGATACAGCATTTTAGTTTCCTAATTACAGTAGTGGCGTAAATCTACTTTGTTACTATACATCTCTGGGTACCATTAGGGGGCGCTGGCTGAGAATTTATTTCTTATTGTATGTTCTTAAAATTTAAGATGGGACTACTTATTACGTAAATAATTGGCAATATTTATAAATATAAACTTTAGATCAAGC
Organism: Astyanax mexicanus; assembly: GCF_023375975.1. Classification (NCBI taxonomy): domain Eukaryota; kingdom Metazoa; phylum Chordata; class Actinopteri; order Characiformes; family Acestrorhamphidae; genus Astyanax; species Astyanax mexicanus. The sequence continues at coordinate 33,836,163 of NC_064414.1, read as the reverse complement.
TTGTTGATTGGTTTGGTATAGTACATATTGACAGAAATGACAAAGCTAACTGGTGGCTAAGCAAGCTAGTTTTATTTAGTTATGAGCCTATCAGTCAATTTAAATAGGCTACGCTGATGGTTGTGCTTGATTTTGTAGCATTTTAATGTGCAGTTAGGTTTTTTGGAGGCTTTTTTATTGACTTTTATTATTATTTTCAGAACCTTGAAATAGCACCTTGAATTTAAAACATTAAAAATGATCCATTATATTGTAACTTTTGCATTAAAAAGCATTTTATATACTCTTTGACATCTAATTTAAATCTGTAATTTGTTATTTCCATTATGTTAAATTATTATGATGAATGGACCAATAGAAATGCTCCAAAACATCTTGGCACTGACTTCCACTAGAAGTTAAGAAGGTTATTTTCTTTCATCTGTAAAATTGACATTTTAGAGCGTAGCAGCAAGGATGTTTTGCTCAAGACTAATGGTTTCAGTCACGCTTCCAATTTTTATATGTCTTTTATTGCCCAGGGCGAGTTTTTTATGGTTCAGGATGTGAACAGTAGAGCAGATGTCTTAAACACCACAGGAAGCTACGGGGCCCCCAACTTCCGCAAGGCCAAGGGAAACTACCCTCTGTATGGCATGGGCCAGCCTAGCTTGAATGGCTTTAAGCAGGTCCTCCAGAGGCTGGAGACGGAGGCATATGAGGTCAGTGACTGAGATTTAAACAAAGCTGGTCTTAGTATTATGATACATTACAAACACAGACGTGTGTATTAATCTCAGTAGCACAGCCAAGACTTTCCCGACCTCAACGGACCTTTTTGTTTGTACAGGAGGTGATATTCTTGTGTGTGCGAGAAGAGCCGATTGTCTTTCTTCGTCTGGATAAAGACTTTGTTCCGTACACTCCCAGAAGGAAAGAGAACCTCCATGAGAACCTTCTCCACCTAAAAGGAGGGGTCAGAGCAGAGCAGCTGGAGCTTTCCATCAGGAAAGAGGCAGGTCATAGATTTCATTATATGATGTGTGAAATGTAGCTACCATGCTGAATGAGCTTCCTGACCAACTCCATCAGACTAGCTCTAGATCATCAGTCATTTCAGAGCATTTTCCAAAGTGTTTTTGACTGACATGCTCCTGTTCCTTCCTTTTCTCCAGTTGTGTGACTTTGCTAAACTCAACGAGAACATCTTCTATGTTTATAATAACATTGAACACTTTAAAGATGAGCCACAGCATGTCAGGATTGTTTCTGAGGAGGACATACATGTGACTGAGGAGGTCTACAAACGGCCACTTTTCAGCTTACCTTCTCACAGGTACAATATTATTAAAAAACAATTAAACTTTATTGTCATTAGACTGATATTGGTATGTACAGTACAAGAAAACACTGTTATGCTAAATCTCTGTTGCAGTAACATAGAGACAGGCAGATTGGCTGTTGTTTTGTTAGCATCACATCATGAAAACAAAGAGAACAGTGCAGGTGTAGGTATAGCAGCTTAGTGTACTTACCAAATTTTATGGACTATAAAGAGCACTTAAAATTCTTTAATTTTAGCTAAAATAGACAGTGCACCTTATAATCCAGTGCACCTTATGTATGAATTTTACCTGTCAGGTATTAAGGAGCAGTAAAGCCACTTCGCTGAAGTGCAGCGTTATAAAGAAGTTTCAGTTAATTTTCTCTCTCCATTTCTGAGACTGGAGCAGTATAACCATTAGCCACTAACTGACGTAAAATTAAAATGTGAGTATTATTAGCCCGTAGCCTGCATCTTTCCTGTATTAAAGCAAGTTATGTGGGACAAATCACTAGCTAATATCTCCCTGGCTTTTACTGGAACACTCAGGGTTCCTCAGTGTTGCTCTGTTGGGCGGCATTAGCCGCTAACCGTGGCTAGCGCTAACGATTAGCCGCTAATGCTAATGCACCCAGCCTTAGTGAAAATCTGGAAATCTAAGCTTACTGTAAATAAACAAAAGCGCTTTACTCACCCAAATAAACAGTTTTCAGGAGAGACATCTGTGTAGATTAACATCCATTGCTCGTTTGATTTTAAAATAAAAGTTTTTTTTTTTAATTAAAATTTTTTTTTAAACTTAGCTAAGCTTTACAGGGCTCGCCACTGCTGAATTGTGCGCCTTATGTATGAAAGTAAACCAGAAAGTAGATGTTTATTAATAGCACACTTTATTATCTGGTGTGCCTTATAGTGAGAAAAATATGGTACATTTAAATAGTGATATTAAAGAAGCATTCCATATCATTTGTCATATAATATGTCACATAATTTGTATGTGTATTAAAGTTCATAATGCACTATATTGCCAAGAGTATCCACTCGCCTGCCTTGTATTTGGTGATGTAAGGCTTGAATGCAGCTGCTCAGTAGTGAAAACTCATTCTATGAAACATTTTTACACTCTACTGTTCTTGAGCTAATCTTAAGTCCACATGAAGTTTGTTAGTCTGCAGTGATTGATGACCTCTGCTCACTATGCAAATTAGTATTCACTTAGCCCCCTTTATGATTTTATGTTGACTGAGTGACTTGCTTTATTTCCCAAATTCATTCCTATAGAAGTGATTGGAACCCGAGTTCAATGATTTTGATTGGTCAGTGAATATAGTGTATATATTAATTGTCTGTATGATAGAGATGTTAAAGCTTGCACTGAAAACATAAGTTTAATAAAGTAAAACTTTAATACACTGACATGCTACATGACACAAACTAGTATCAAGTCCCATGACTTTTGCCATGCGCTATGGAAACTAACGAGAGTAGCTCAGTGCATCTAGTCACAATTATTACCACTCACTTGCACTGTCCACTGTAGGTGGTAATGCCTTATTCTATGACTTATTCCCTCTGTGCCTATCCATCTGGCTCTCACTATGAGGCTTAGCTAAAACTTGACAATTCACATCAGCTACCCATAAGCAAGCTGACTAGTGTGCATTCTTACTTGCAAGATAAACAGATAATACCTCACAACTTATACAGGTGTGTGTGTTCATGAGGAGATTTAAATACTGCTATCCCATGGCTTTTGACATGTCAGTGTGTATGTAATATTATTATTATACTACTTTTAAATCCAAGCAATTATTACTTTTTTATAGGTATTACAGACTTCCACTTCCTATAGAGGGGGCACCACTGGAAGAGGATTTCGATGCCTTTGTTAACATCCTCAGGGTGAGAATTTTGTTATTTAGATTCTACACTGTGAATATGACCAATATCACCCATCTTATTATGGATGTACATAACTGTTGAATCTGATTTATCTTCTTATTCTTTTTCTTCTAGTGTTTTCTTCATACTATTTTTCTGCTATGTATTTTTTGATATGCAGTTATACTGTACTTCTAGTCAATACATACCATTTGGGATATACTGATTTATTTTCATCCTTCCTTACTCCCATTCATACCCATTCATTTTCATCCACAGCCAAGGCCCAGAGTTTTATTTGATTGACAGTCACCAAACATGCTCTCCTTCAGGGCAGGTTCTTAACTTCTAATCTACAGCCATATTGGCCTACACTCATCTGTTTGTCATTTTTTATATCTTGTTCCACCCATTCAGCTGCACAGTATTTCTGATTTTCCTTCAGGATATGCACTTTTCTAGTTAAAAATACCCTTCAAAAAGGCACAGTGACAGAAAGTAAAAATATTACGTTTAAACTACAACCCCTCAATACACCAAAAATTAAATATAGCTTATATATTAGGCAGTTAACCACTGTTCAGTACGCTCTTCTTTCCTTGTTGTTTTGCCATAGCAACTTTGGTTTACCATTATTAAATGACATCCTGCAACAGTTAAATGAAAGGAAACGTTTAGAAAGCAAGGCGATTTTACACTGTGGTTCCTTTGATTACTTACATAAAACCCCATTTTTAGATCTCATTAAGGAGCTATATTAAGAGTGTGTGCCAGCTCCCCCACATCTAATGTTCTTTTTCATTCGGATAATTATCCATTTCAAGCGTTTCCACAACATTAGCCTGGATGGTTGTCAGCTAATCTGATAAATGGTGTTGCGTCACCCAGTGCTATATCAGTCTCTGGAAATGATAATAACACGGACATGGATGCTAAACATTAACTCAAGACTGCATGAGAAATTGAAGGCTAATGCTTTCAAAGAACATGGGTTGTCTGAACTGAGAAAGAGAACAATGTTCCTTCTGTTTTATATGGAAGATTTAAAAGCACTGTAGAAACTCCCTCTGATGAAGACTGAGATGTTTTAGATGTGATGGGTGAATTCTTAGTGATTTCCTGAATGTCCATTTGTTTCACACAAAACATCAAAAACACAGGATGCACCAATAACATATGAGAGGCAGACTACGTCACATAACACCACCAGCCGAGGCGTGGTGAGAGGCAGAATGCGTGTATTGGCCCTGTCTATGCTGAGACTAGAGCCCTTTAAATTATTTGTGATAAAGTTTCCAAATGAATTGCTTGAAGAAAAGCATTGATTTAAAGGGGGTGTAGAAGGATGCAAGAGTTACTTAGCTTCCAGTAAAAAAGAAAAAAAAATCTCCCTTCATATGTTGCTTTTACTTCTTTTTATCTCTTTGGCTTAAAGTCACTGTGAGAACGTCTGAGGTTTGATGATTTTGTTAGTATTTGATCACTGAAAATTTGTACAGAGATTTAATACCATGTATTTGAAAATAGGCCCAAAAATAACTGATCTTTTAGATATGGGAGGTATAAACTGTTTGGAGGTTTATATGTATACATAAATGTACAAGAACAGTAAAACTTTTTTTTTTTTAAGCAAACATACTGTGAATTGTACCTACAGTGTACCTCCAATACTGGTCCCACCTACATCCCATAAACACATGTTCATAGGAAATATTTATGATACTAATAAATAATAAAAACTTGTATTTAAAAAATGCATTATGCCCTCTTACCCCCCTGTAGGAAAGCCCTGGTCTGTCAGTGTTGCGAGATGACTCCAGGCCTTTGCCTGCACTGCTCTTCAGCTGCCAGGAGGGGGTGGGTCGGACCAACCTTGGCCTCATCCTGGGTGCATTAATCTTGCAACACCTGCAGAGGGCAGCACGTACATCCAAGTAAGAGTCCAGAGACATATTATTACTCATATGTAGACATAGATGTGTAATAAAGGACCGTTTTTAACATATGGATAGTTCATGATTTAATGGAAAAGTGCAAAATAGGAACATTTTTCTCTCTCTCAGAGAAGAAGACACAGAAGAGGACAGACATCAGCCAGAATTCCAAGTCATTCAGAATCTGATCAGCCATCTTCCCAAAGGTCAACAAGTCCTTGATGAGGTTAGATTATGGTACTATTTCTTTTTTAGCAACAGCCCCACCATTTTAAAGATTTAGCTTCAAGCTTGCCTAAAGCTACAGTACTGTACTCCACTGCCTGGGCCAAAAAAAAGGTCACACATTCTAATATTTAGTTGGGCCGCCTTTAGAATTGATTGCAAGACGCATTCACTGTGGCATTGTTTCTATAAGATTTCAGTCCAGTGTTGCATTGATTTCTCACCAAGATCTTGCAGCATTGATGATGGTAGAGTCTGACCACTGCACAAAGCCTTCTCCAGCACATCCCAAAGATTCTCAATGGGGTTAAGGTCTGGACGGTCGATGATGATCTCATGCTCCCTGAATCACTCTTTCACAATTCCAGCCCCATGAATCTTGACATTATCATCTTGGAATATGTCCGTGCCATCAGGGAAGAAAAAATCCATTGATGGAATAACCTGCTTTATATTCAGTATATTCAGGTAGTCAGCTGACCTTATTCTTTTAGCAAATACTGTTACTGAACCTAAACCTGATCAACTGCAGCAGCAACCCCACATCATTTAGTTAGTTAAATCCAGGTGGCGACATTTTTTTTGACCAGGCAGCGTATTTTACAGTAAATATACAGTATAGTGTTTAATCTTAAAACCATACAAATATAGAGCCATTGATAGTGCATATGTGTGGTTTAAACATATTGTCCTCAAGGTTGATATTTTCCATCTTTTCACCATAGGTTGACAGGGCTATAGAAATGTGTTCGGAAATGCACAACATCAAAGATGCTATATTTGAAAATAAGCGAAAAATGGATGGCATTTCGGAGGACTATCAGATTCAAGTGAGTATGTATCTCATAGCTTACGATTTCCAGTAATATAAGTTGAGTAGAAATAAATATAATAATGCTTTATATAAGAACCAGAGGTTACAGATGTTCCTTGACATCCAGTTTATTTTTATTTATTATTACTTTTTTATTGCTGTTCATTTATTGTTTTACAGGGAAGCAGCACAAAGGGTTATTTCCTCCAACGAACTTTGCAGAGTATTGAGCGTTATTTCTATCTGATAGTGTTTAACGCTTACCTTCATGATCAGGTACTGTAATATACATTGTGTCATGTCTTTTTCCATCCTTTTTTGCACCTTTTTTCTTTACCAACAGTTTCTCCCACACACTTTTTATTATGTTTCTTACACTATTACTGTCTCCTTTTCTGTTTTTACTCTTTAGTTTCCACAGCTGTTTGCCCAGAGTTTCAGTCGGTGGATGTGTGCAAATGCATGGATCTACAGGCTACTGGGTAGTATGGACTGCTCTGAGCTCTCAGCTCCAGCCAGCCTGGTCACTGATGGAAAAAGGATACTGGTGAGGCCCACAGTAAAGAGTTGGGCATAAGTTTTGTCTTTTTGGATTTTATTTAAAATGACCTAAAATCATTATTCATCATATTTAATAGGTTTCTAGTGAATATTTAGCCCCGGACCTGCTTGGTACAGCCAAGGAAATGAGAGTGGCCAACTTCAGGCGAGTTCTGAAGACAGCCGTGTATGGCATGGCACAGCCCAGCTCAGAGGTAGAACATGTTTTGCATTCAAATGTCTTTGCCCAGTGTTCCCATTCTTCTGTCGGGTAAGAAGCTATAAATATGCTGATTCCGTTTCAGGCTGTGTCCATGGTACTGTCTTACCTTACGGATGAGAAACGGAAGCACTCCAGCATACTGTGGATTAATCTTCAAGAGGAAATGGTCGTGGAAGGAAATGGGCAGATGTTCACTCCTCGAGAGCCAGTCTGTGTGGAGCAGCCAATCTCAGTGTGTGTGCATAACCAGGAATCACTTGAGGTCATTTTAGTTTATTTATATCTATACATATTATGTTATACTAATGATAGCAGCTTTAAAGCTGGATGTTTCTGAATTTCTGCATTCCATGTTTAAATATCTAATTAATAAAACTGACCTTGGAGATGACTCCATTGTGTTGTATGGGTGAGCATTATCCTGCTAAATCACTGCCTTTTTTTAAGGATGTGGCTTTTTTTTTAGTAAGGTTATGTTACTGTCCCACAGAAGCTGGAGCTGGCAGTGAAGGAAGACATTCTGAAGTGTGAGAAGTGGCTTGAAGTCACCACAGAGCAGGAGAAGCAGATGAGGATGCTGAAAAGCTGTCGCACTCTTCAGGAGCTCTTTGAACAGCAGCAGACCATCCACCCAGGTCTCACCTACCGTCGTGTTCCCCTCCATGACTGCTGTGCTCCAAATGAAGAGGTAAGTCTCTACTAGGTACTCTGCTAATTTATTCAAAGCATGTCATAGGTTTTTCATATAAATTAAATCTCCATGTTTTTTTTAGAGCAAAATAATTGATCAAAATGCGAAGTTGATGATGTTGACTTGCAATGGCCTCATAGGTATTTGACCAGCTTTTGGAAGCTATGAAGTCTACTCTGGCTGAGGACGCTGGCTCTGCTTTCATCTTCAACTGCAGTGATGGGAAAGATCGAACCACTACTGCAATGGTCATCAGCACACTGACATTGTGGCACTTCAATGTAGGTCATTCAGTCTCCAGTGAATTGTCTCTTATACTACATCCTTATTTGGTGAATTGTTACTTTCAAGATAAAATATTTATTTATATTTTTAATCTCCAGGGCTTTCCTGAATGTGGAGACGAGGAAATTGTAAGTGTCCCAGATGCAAAGTACACAAAGGGAGAGTTTGAGGTATGTTGATCATTTAGGTTATTATTATTTTAAAGGCACTTTTTAATATGTTAAATATGGTTGGTTCAGTATTGCAATTTTTGGAAGTATGGGAGTTTGGCAAGATAACAAACACTGACATGCCACATTTCATGGAGCAGAAAGTAGTCAGGAACTAGGGGGCTCCTGCATTGATTGTAGATTTAAATTGTCTGAGACACTTATCTGTTGTTTGTTCACATGGTCAATTCTAGCCAGACACCGCCAGTCAAATCTTTACCACATACTGTGCTTTCCACGCTGGTTGGACATTTCTTTTTTTTTTTAAATAATTTTATTTCTAATTTTTATCCCATTTTCTCCCAATTTACACTGTCAGTTACCCAACCTACTCATTAGACGCCCCCTATCACTAGCGATGCCCCAGCACCAGGAGGATAAAGACTAGCACATGCCTCTTCCGACACATGTGAAGTCAGCCACCACCTATTTTTGAACTGCTGCTAATGCAGCATTTCCGAGTAGCCAGCGCATTTCGAGGAAAGCGCAGCAACAGGGTTCCAATACATCAGCTCACAGACGCCTTGTGCTGTGTGACATCACCCTTTGCAGTGATGTGGGGAGAGAGCGCCATCTACCCACCCAGAGAGAGCAAGGCCTCATTGTGGCAGCACTAATTTCTTTTTATGACATGTACCCTGCACACATGTGACACTGTGAAACGAGGAATGTTAAATACCTGCACAACTTTGGAAATCGAATGCCCCATCCGTCTGGCACTCACTATCAAGTATCGCTTGCATTCGATAATTTACTTTGCCTTGTCGTGATCATGTTGGCCAGTGTTCGGCCTCACTCACACCCACAAGATAACACCTCACAATTTATACAGGTGTAGGCAATCCCAAACCATTCTCTTTTAGGTAACACTTCTCGATTAATTTTCAATACCGCTTTCCCATAAATTGTGGCATGTCAGTGTAATTTCCACAAATTATTTGCTGATAATTTAAGGTCCCATTTTATATACAGTGTATTTAACAAATAATCCTATCCACAATAACATTCCTAATAATATCGATTTGGGACAAAAATAAGGATGGTAGTCACATTATAATGTGGGTGAAAAGTCTTGTGTGTAGAGATGTGTTTGGAAACATGTATTAGCATTGTCTGTGTACGTTTAGGTGGTGATGCAGGTGGTCAGGTTGCTGCCTAATGGTTACCAAATGAAGCGAGAGGTTGACATGGCCCTTGACATTGTCAGTGAGACAATGACTCCCATGCATTACCACTTACGGGAGATCATTATATGCTCATATAAACAGGTGAGTTTGAGTATGTTGGTGGAGGACATGCTGTCAATGATAATGAGATTTTATTTTACTTATAAAAAATCCTGCGATAAAATGTATTGTCAATCATTATGTCGATTCATGATATTAATCATTACATAGCGAACATGGTTCCTACTGAAATTCTGCAAACCATACATAGCCTAATTTATTCATGCACATCATATGAAATGTTAGTAGACAGCATATGGGAAATCTAAACTGAGATCAGCAACACCTTGCTTGTTTATTCACCCATTGTTGCCTGATCTTCACAATCACATTCACACAAAATGTGAAAATAGGGGAACAGTTATCTGCAGTCTTGCATATAGCAATAAATAAATAATAAATAAATAAATTGGTTTCTTAAAGATACTGCAGAACTCTTTTATACAGAATTTAATTTGTTTATTATGCATAAATATTATGTATGTGTGTTTGGTTTGTGCAAAACATACCCAAACAGTTACATATGGCTCTGAAAAGCAGTTTTCTAGGTCAGAATGTCCAGAATGTCAATTTTCTGTAAATTGGAGTACTAAAATCTAAAAACCTTTTCAATAGAAATAATACATATTCAAGAACCAAGGTCAGCTTTGCTGTGCTGTGAGTCTTGTGTGTAATTCAAAAGGTAATATTGACAGTTTTTTCCTCTTGACATGTTTTCTTTCTTCTCAGATCAAATCAGCGAAATCAGACACTGAATCTCAGCAGTTACGGCTGAAGAGTCTACAGTACCTGGAGCGCTACATTTACCTCATCCTCTTCAATAGCTACCTCCACCTGGAGAAGAAAGACTCCTGGAGACGACCCTTCAGCTTGTGGATGCACCAGGTGAGATCAGGTGTAGCATTCCATGTTTTTAACATAAGTTTAACATAAATTTAACATAAGTTAACGATATGTTAAGGATGGTTGAGGATAATTCAGAGTAGTAGATGCTTCAAAGAACCTGTTAAATAGAAATGTACTAAATCCAAGTTACTACTCTGCAAGTAGGGACCTTAATATTTTCAGTATGGAAAAGTTTAGGAGGATAAGCTATTAGGACAGATACAGGAAAGTGAAACTCATATACTATATAGATTTATTACACACAGAGTGATCTCTTTCAAGCATTAATTGTTTTTATGTTGATGATTATGGCTAATTGCTAATAAAAACCCAAAACTCAGCATCTTAGAACATTAGAATAATATATAACTAAAATATATATTTTTTTATACAGAAATGTTGGCCTACTGAAAATGTGTATTTCCCATATACGCTCTCACCTGGTCACCTGGTCAATGCTCCTATTGCATGAATTACTGCATCAATGCTGTGTGGCATGAAGGCAAAAAACATTTCTGTATTAAAAATCATGTTTTTAATTGAGCTTATATAATATACAAATTTCAAGTTTCAAGCACTTACAAGTTTCCTTTTTTATTAGATGTAAACCATAATCATCTACATTAAAAGAAAAAAAAAAACACTTGAAACAGATCTTTCTGTGTGTAATGAATCTATATAATAAGTTTCACTATTTGAATTTTATACCTGAAAAAAAATAAAGCGGCAATATGATTAGGAATTCGCTGGTTTGAATCCCGTTCATGTAGCTTGCTGTCAGCTGCCGGAGGCCTGAGAGAGCACAATTGGCCTTGATCTCTCTGGGTGGGTAAATGGCGCTCTTTTCCCACATCACTCCAAAGGGTGATGTCGATCAGCACAAGGCGTCTGTGAGCTGATGTATCGGAAACTAGTCGCTGCACTTTCCTCCAAGTGCGCCGACTACTCTGCAGTGCCGCATCAGCAGCAGTTCAAACAGGGGTGGTGGTTGAGTACATATGTGTGTTGTGGCATCAGGGATATTCAGCTGAATAGCATCTGAATGGGTCGGACAGTTGGCCTAGCTAAATTGGGAGAAAATGAGGAAACAAATAAAAATAAATGTATAAAAAATATATATATTTGATATAATTAAAGCACATGAATGCCCTTACATTTTTATTTTTGTTTTCTTCGTTCAACAGGTGGCAGCAAAAGCTGGTATCTATGCCATCCTCAATCAGCTGGGTTTCCCTGAATTTGAAGCTCATAAGGACTCTCCACTGGCCAGTCTACGCCATCGCTGGCAAAAGCATGGTTCTCATTCGCTGCCTATCCGTGGAGACTTTATTTAATGGAATTGTAGCTTTTAACATACAACTATAGTGTGACACAGAAAGAGAACTGGGGCTGACTCACATTGTTGTGCTGTTTATATTATTCACAACTCATCAAACTGAATTTTTTAATTAAGTTCACTCAACTGCTTTGCTGTCTTTCTCTTTTCTTTTGCCAAACCAGTACAGGCTAAGATCTGTATCCTCTTATATATGCACTACACTGACTCTCACACATTCTTCCTGTCAGGTTCTTATTTCTCAGTTCCTGCATTAGATTTTGTTTATTGGTCACCTACTTCTCACAGACAACAGTACAACCATGTACAGCATTTCCCCACAACTGAGAAAGAACATCTGTATAGTATCTCACTAACTGCTAATGGAATTCAATGTAAATATAGTGGAGCTTTTTAAAATCCCTTTGAAAGATTATGGGGTTCTTTCCCAGACAGATACTAACCTATTTATAGACTATATTTTCCTTTCAATACAAAATCTTAATTGGTAATGCAGCGTAGTCCAAGACTGGGCTTAATCCCTGTCTGGGAAACAGCCCTTATATGTTTGCCCCTCTGAAGGTAACAGTAACACTAAGAAGTTATGCTTAGTTTTAATGATAATATTGAAAGGTGGATTTCTTATAGTTAATATTATTATATTATTGTGTGCATTTTTTTTCCTGTAGTTTTCATTGTGTGATGTTATTTCATTATTTTTGCATAAAATAAGCACAACTGTACAGTTTACATCTACCCAATGACACATATAAATACCAGATCTGCACCATTTTTTTCAATCAATAAAAATGCTAATAAAATTAATGTGTTACAAATGGTACAGCAAAACCATAAAACATATATATGAATACAATTATACTATTTGGCTGTGGCAAGAACTTTATTGACTTCACATTTGTGATATAGTGTACAGTAAAGCCAATACTTCAACTCTGCAATACTGTATTTATTTTCTCTATTGTATTATTATTTGTACAGTGCTTTATTCATTCTGATTCTCAAATCAATGATTTTTCCAGAATAATGCTCTAACACTACTGTTAACACTGCTTATACAGCACATACATACAATTTTATTCATTCCAAACAGAAGGAATTCAGTGCATTATATCAGCTGAGACAGACTCACACACATCTTCTCCTGTTGCTGCTATACTTTACAGTTAAAGTAGTTTTCTGCACATCATTGAATTGTCCCTGTGGAGAGCTGTCTCTTCTCCTGGAATTGTCCATTTGCGTCTCTTCTGATGAGCCGTTTTCTTTCTGTTCTGGATGGATACTCGTGTGGAGGTTTTCTCTCTGAAGAGGAAAATCAGAACACTTATAAAAAAGGCATTCTTTTCATGCTCTTGATATTATGATACTAAAGCATCATTACTGTTTTTCAGACCTTAAAAGACTATTATAAACTCTGAAACTGTCAGCTACATTGTCCATATTTTAGAATGCGTGTTGGATTTGGCATTTCTGTCTTAATCCTTGACAGATCAAAAAGTTCTAGGTTGTGATAGTGAGTTATTTATAAAAGCACTGGGGGTGTAACCATATGTGTATTATTAACAAACCATCACAGTATGAAGGTTATGGTCATTGAACAAAAAATTCAGTCCACAAGCCACCCAGATTCTAGAATATTCACAAGTCCCTGAAGGCATTAGTGACCTGAATCAGATGTGTGAGGGTAGGGGAGGAGCTAAACTCTGCAGGGTGGCAGATCTTTTGAGTAAGTGTAACTTCATTGATTCATTCATTCTTTTCCAGGAGTTGGAATAAGCACCCTTGCAGTAAGCTGTAGGCCCTTGGCTCTTTGTTTTTAGGGGGGGTGTCAAACAGTGACCACGCTTTTAATTTAAGCACGTTAGTGCTTAATTAATATACTACAGGCTGCCTCAAGGGGCACTATACAGCACTACATGGAACTGTCTGTTCAACCTAAGTGAAAAGAAACTTGGGTTAGTTTGGTGCAAAACGAATCGTGACTGTTCTGTAGAGTTACACCCATATTAAACACTAAAAATACTCAATATTCCCATGTTTTATATAACACATGCACAGGTCAATAGTCCTAAAAGGACAGAAAGTATTTATATCTAGTATTTGTTTAGGATACCGGATAATAAAGCATTTCATACTAAAAGTAGGCACATAAATGTGTGTAATTAATTAATGTAGAGAGATTTTTTTCAAGTAAGTTTGGACCATTTCTAATATTATACTGTTCTCACAGTACAAATAATGACTTTTTAATGTACATGTAACTATCGCAGTGCTAATTCCATGCACATTTTCATGACCATATGATTTTTTAAATATCAGTGCAGACATGGACAATAAAACCAAAAATCAACTAAAATTATAATCAAAATTGATTACAGTGGGCCTAAAATTAATCTAATAAAAATATTGGCACACAATGTTTAATAATAAAATGTGTGTCAAATCCTAAGAACTCCATTGTGTAGGGCAAAATTATTGAATTAACTCAAAATATAGATTTTCTCTGCTGATAAACGGAAACACAAAGATTTGAAGATAAAATTTTTATGACTTTTTCAAAACTTTCTGGGTATTTTTTTTTACTTATCCAGGCTTGGAAATTGCTATTTTTAAAGTCAGGTTTTTCATGATTAAATTATCTGTATTTCCTTAAGAATTTTAATGTAACAATAGACGTCATATTGAGGGATGACTAGTCATGCTACTACACCTGTAAAGGAGAGGCTCTCTGATGAGCTGCAGACAGTACTGCACAGGTATTGTAGAGAAGTTAACAGTGGTGACGAAGCTGATGGAAGAATTCATCTCTGTTTTAGTCTTTACTGCAGTGCTCATAAATGGAGCCTCCGCTTCCGCCCTGGCACTGACCACTATTGAGAACCTGAAAAAAGACATAAGATAAAGTCAGCAGCACAGTAGATTAGCTTTATTCTAGTTTATAGATTACAAGCAGAATTTTACTTACCCGTTATTAACAGTGCTTTTAGACTCCTGGGTGAATAAACTGAAATCTAAGTCAGCAGACACATCAACAGAAAGACCTCCATGAAAGAAAACCTGAGTTTGCAGTCCAGACTGCAGAATCACGCTCTGTTCAAGGCCAAGATGAAATTCAGATGATATTCAGATCAGTTCAATGATGGGTTATGGGGATATCGGAATAAGAATAAATTGGACAGGTCTATTAAAATGTCTAGATATTTAATGTTTTACCTGTTTCTGATTGATAAGTAGAATATTTCCAGAGAGAATGTTCATTGGTCCGTCGGGTGCTGTAAAATACTTGCTCATTAAGTCAGTATAACCCTGGAAAAAGGTGATTGGTTGAATCTGCACACCCAGAAACATGGCAGACATCCCTGCCATCAGATCTTCTTGCTCTGCTTCCTCTATTGGCTCAGATGCTAACAGTGAATCAATTCCACCCAGTTCTAAAGAAACCTGAGGACAGAAAAAACAAGTTAATGTATGTTCTGCACTTCTTGTGCAGAAAGTGGATAAAACAAAATGAACTGAATAATTTGCAAAAATGTAAATATATAATTTATCTCACTGGCATTATAAATGCTGAACATAAACACAACCCTTGATGATATACCTGCAGTGAATGTAAACTTCCCCCTCTGCTTTGGGTAGAGAAATGGCTGTTACTTTGTTTTAAAGCTCCAGTATCAGAAAAAAGAAATTCAAACTCATATGACGTAACTGTGTCCTTAGCCTCTGCAAAGAATTGAACACATAGCACAATTGATCACTATTCATTTTTGAGAAATCATACAAGATATTTATCATACAAAAACCTTCCAAGACATTCCAATGAGATAAAATGTGTGTGTAAATTAATTCATTCAAATTAATACCTGCCATCAGTCCAGCATATGATGAGGAACAACCAACTCGTCCAAGATGGAAATAATTATTCAGCTTTGAATCTTTCAAAACAGTTAGAATGACATCCCTAAGGGCAGAGATGAGGAAACAATGTTGAGTTCCATTCTTCATGTAGTTTAACATTCTTTATGACGTTCAAAACAGATTGATATACTAGTAAACTTTAAATAAATAAGAAGAACATGGAAACCAACGGTTATTTTATTAAAACATTTTAAGAAATAAGATGCCTTTTAAGATCTTTGCATAGTTGACAAATTCCTTAATATACTTTTTTTAAAGGCAGTACAGCCTAATAAATTCAGATTACCTGGCTGGGTGATTAGACTGCAACAAGCTCGTAACTTTGGCAGTAAGAAACTTGGAGATCTCAGGTTTTTCCTTTGCTATTCTCAGAAGAACTTCTTTGACGTCTGTGTAGAGTGGATCATGCATGAGCAGTATCTGAGCAGCAGCCACTCGCACAGCAGCAGAAAAGGACTTTTTATTTTGCTTAAAAATGTCCCTGACATGCTGTTTAACCTGATGAGAGAATATTCAACAAAAAACAATAGATACTCAATTTGATGTGGGAGGCAAGAGGGTAAAATAAATAATACATTGATAATAATTCACAAAAACTGGCAAAATGTTTAATCTTGTAAAATGTCTGTTACATCTCTATAGGAATGATATTGCCGTTATCAACAATAATGTCTGGTTATTGCAATACTTAATGGTGTGTGTCTGCTCTGATTATGTTAATGCACAATACTTAAAACAGTACAGTACCTCCTCTGTTATGTATTGAGTTGGAAGGTCCTGCAAGGCTGAGAGTACAATGATTGACACTGGTTTGGACTGATCAATATACTGGAGAAGGACAGGGACTATCTCTGGAATTAAGGCACTTTTTAGGGCCAGCAGGTGTGACTTTATTTCTGCTTCATCTTTGGATGAACCTAAACCTTTAAGAATGAGTGTCAGAGCATCCTCCACTTCCTAGAAAGAACACAATACAGAAAAAGAACAGAAAGTATTTAAAGATCAGTCAAATCAAGTTGGGTCTATTTTAGTTTAGATTAGTTTAGGTCCATTTGTACAAAAAAAAAAAACATAAGCAAAAAGAACAAAAAAATTGGCTTATATAAAGCATTCATCTACACAAGATTACAATTTTACAATATTCTATAGAAAACTAAAGACATACCCTTAAAAAGACACTGAATAACATAAACTGTGAATTTGGTAAAGAAAAAAACTTTTCTGAATCAAGTATTTGAGATGTTATTTCAGAAACATTATTAATAAGAAGACCAGCCACTGACTCCAGTATGATTGGAATTTCTGGTGATGCTAATCATGGCCCCTATTCCAAATATTTAAAACTACGTTTCTTGGTCAATTCCTCTATTATTAGATTGGAATCTTAAATGTTTTAAAAATACATAAAAAAATTCTAATATAAAAGGAAAAATAGAAACATTGCTTTTCAGACATTTTACCTGTAGGAGGCACATGTTTGCAGAACACATTTTTCTTATCACTGTTCCCAGAACAATGCGAGTGATTTCCCTAGTCTGGCGCTTTGTTGATGTGTGAGAAAGAATTTTCTGCAACATAGACAACATTAAAAATAATATATATATATATACATATATATATATATATATATATATATATATATATATATATATATATATATATATATATATATATAAATGCTCATTACAATTTAATTATAAATGTGTCTTCATCTCTCACTTACATTGACGACACTGATCAGATGTTGGGATGGCTGAGCAGAGAATGCACAGGCGTAGAGGAATTTTTCCAGCAGTGGGGCTTTCTTAGGGTCTGCAACGTCTATATATGAGATGACTGCGTCCAGCGCAGCAGGTGTAGACGCAGCTGCAGCAGCATCTATTAGGACAGACCTAAAACAGCAGCAGTGGGGAAAAAAACAGGAAAAAAGTAACAGTCTCATCAACTGTAAGAACACAAAACTACACAGCACAAAAGTTCAACTCTTACACTTACACTAATGTGCTGTCAGACTTTTTCAGAATGTCTTTGATTTCATTCATCTTCATGCTGCGCAGGGATTGTGAGAGCTGGAGGAACACCTCTGTGGTTCTTGATTGTGACTTCTTCATTTCATTTGCTTTCAAATGATCAAGAAGTTTAGAAATCTGAAAGAGTTTCAAAAGAATGAAATGTCATTAAGCATATTTCACAAACACACTGCACATTTCAATAGATAACACTCATTTTAACAATCTTTTCCTTTTAAAATTAAACCTATTTTTCAAATCTATTATATCAGGTTTGATATTTATAAAACATTATGCCATATTTCCCTGACATGCCACATGTCATGGGACAGGAACTATTACTAAAGACTACTAAAGAACCTTGAGTTGCTTGTCCGTTCCTATGGTCCATTCTAGCCAGATAAAGCCAGTCTTTATCAATACCACCCACTGCACTGTCCACTGTGAGTGGTAATGCCTTTTGTGATATGATACAGTGGATGTCCCATCTATCTTGCACCCAGAATCAGGCCTCTCTTGAACTCTGATATTTCACATCGCTTTGTTACCAGCATGCTGGCCAGGGTTTAACCTTACTTACAAAATAACATCTTACAACATATATACAGGTGTGGCCATTTCCATGCTGTCCCCCAAGGTAACACTTCTTGATCAATTTACATACTGCTATCCCATGACATTTGGCCATGTCAGTGTAGAACACCATTTGTATTTTTGTTTCTTTATTGAGGTTTTGAGTCTTTCATCATCTGAAAAATGTAAAGCTCCTTTAAAAGCATCATTAAGAAGAACACAGTAATATATATGAAGTTGTAAATTAATTGAAACCTATTTATTGGAGGCAAAATATATAATTTCACATAAAGGCAACTTACTGGGTATCCACTGAGAGCAGACTGTCTGACAGCAGGTAAGGCATGAATTGTATGATTCACATGGCTCCCCTTGAATGAAGCGAGTACCTCCTGGAGCTCTCCCTGGGCCTCCTCATTAGCACCAGATTTTGTTGATAATAACCGCAGGAGCTGCCTAAAATCAGGAGCACACATCATGCATTTCAGTCTAAACAAAACTGTTATATACTCAATCATGATACTGGTTTCTTAAACCATTCATACTCATATTATAAGCTGTGTAAGTGAAATATGCTAAACATAGATAATTTGGTACCACTTTAAAATAAGACTACCTTTATAAAGGGTTTATAAATGGTTTACAGTTAGTTTATTAATGATTACTAATTAGGTTGTAAATGCCTTAAAAATCATTAATAATCAGTTATAACACATATGTAGAAAGGGTAACAATATAAATAAATGGCTATGGGTTCACTATTTGGCAAACAACAGGTCATTGTTGCCTTTTCTACAAATGTGTTATAACTGATTATTAATGATTTTTAAGGCATTTATAACCTAATATGTAACCATTAATAAACTAATTGTAAACCATTTATAAACCCTTTATAAAGGTAGTCTTATTTTAAAGTGGTACTGTTTTTTTGGTTCATGAACCTACATGAACTTCATATGTGGGGTCTCAGGCCCACATAAAAACTAAATCACCAGGTGGTCTACAGTCTACCTTGAAGAAACATGGATTCCAACTGTAGATTGTTCTTCCAAAACCACTGAACGGAATTCCTGTGATGTTACTGATTTTATATGGTTATCGTCCATGATGAAAACTGCTTCAGACCAGCCAGGTGAGCTCACTCCCAAAATCTGTAACCACAAGGCATGAGGTAGGCTTAACTTTTAGTAGATTTTATTACAAAAAAAACCCATATAAGTTTATTATCAGCCTTATAATGGTGTTTTTTAATGTATACAATTACATTTTAAATCAACTAATCAACAATAACTACTAAACATGCAGTGTTTATACCTGGGCAGAGGACATCACGTCGTCGGTTATGCTGTTTTCACAATTCTTATAGTTCTTTACTTTTATGATATCATCCTTCAAGGTGTGATATAAAACCTGGCATCGGCCTGTTGCATCATCCTAAAATATAATGAGGTGTATAAGAAAAGTATAGTACAGTTTATGCACTGCAATGTAAAATGAGTAACAGGAACCTTACAACAGTCAATACCTGAGAATAAGGAAAAAGAATAAATAAAATTCAACTTACTTCAGTGATGAGCCCATATGTAGATTGGATTTGAAGCAGTGACACTAGTCCTTTCTTGAAATTCAGACTGGCTGTGTTGTCCTCAGTAGTGTCAAAAACTCCTTGAATCTAAAATTATCCCAAATGTGTTACTAAATATTTTCATTTTTAACTAATAATCAAGCAATAATATGGCATTTCTTAAACGTTCAATTGAATATCACTCATGTTTTTTCATTTTTAAATTTTGTTGTAATGTTACAATGGAAGTTGTTCTTTAAATTGAGTCAAAATTTCATATTAGATGGACCAGTAGAAATGCTTCAAAATGTCTTTTTTACACAAGTTTAGATTTCTTCCAGATTCCTAAAACTGCCATTTGGTCATATAAGGTTTTTGCATAATAATTAGATACTTCAAAAATACATTATTTTTTTTTTTACAAATAGCAACAATATATATTAAGCTTAATAGTCTTTCATAAGAAGTAAATGCTATCAAAAGCTGATAAACCAAAGAATTGTTACTTTATAAAATAAAGACAATATGTACATGACAATGTATACCCTTTATGTTAAGGTAGAACAATTTTATCCAGCTGAAAATACTGAATTTGCAAAACAGTTTACCCCCAAAATGGCAATATGACTCCCTCATGTATACTATGTATGTTTAACAAGCTTTCTTTAAATTAATAATATTAGTGTTTTGCTGAATGACTGATTTAAATCATATATCTGTGGATTTGGATGTAATTACTATGACATAATAGTATATACTTTTTTTAAAACATAAATAAGTGTACCTTTCCTGAATTCATATGCACAATAACTGCTTCCTTGTAGTCAAGGCCCCCATCTAGCTCCTCCACAGCTAAGGGTTTGGTGGTGGCATCACTTGAATCTGTAGTAAATTTTAGATCTTTAATCTGTAAGAGAAGAGGTTCAGATATAAGACTATACAGATCAGCACAAAATGTATTTAGGTACATTTATGGAAGCATGTGTTGTAGATGTTTAACTCATTTGAATACACATAAATATAGCATAAATACTAAGATGGTATGCAACAATAAAATACATGTTTTAGTCTCAATTGAGATCTTCTCTAAAACCTACTTTTACGTGGAGAAGCTGTTCTTCCTGGTCCTGAGGGTTCCTCCATAGTGAGTGGATCTGAATAACTGCCTCTAGAGAGGTCGTGGTGACGTCTCCAAGATCCACAGATATGGGAGCCAATGTCATGGACGTGCTGTACTCATACTCATACAGGACCCCAGCATCAAAATGGAGGACATTACTAAAGGCTACTGAAATAGCAAAAGAGTTATATATTAGAAATGTCCCTCATACAATAATTATGCACTCTTTCAGGCAGAAATCCAAGCATTACAATCAGATATAGCAGACATAGCATGTGGTTGGAAATAGAATCAAGTTACAGAACAATTTGAATGATAAAATAGTTCATTTTAAAATATCTAAGATCAAATCATACATAAATGTATTCATTTTTACGTCCAAAGTCTATTGAACATTCAAGGGCAGTTTTTCAAACAGGGATTAAGCCTAGTCTTGGACTACACAGCATTTTAAAAGGAGATTTTCCACTGAACGGCGACTATTGATGACTAAGCATAGTACCTGTCTGGGAAACTGACTCTTCTGCTCAGAGAACAAACGGTATCTAGTCAATAGTTCCGCTCTGTATTTAGTAAAATAACTTATTTTAGTGTTATACCGAACTCTTTTTTAAAGCGTACACTTTGAGCTTTTGTATAACCTAAAAAAGACCCTGCACTGCATTCGATCACAACCGCCTCCAATTTTCCCATTAAAGAAATTCAACTAAACTAAACAACATTTTCTAGACAATGTATAAATAAATGTGGAATATCTGAGGTAAATAATAATTGAAAAATGAATTAAATGAAATCTCATTACCCTTCACACCGTCCCTAAATCCAGCAAGTAAAAGTAGACAAAAAGTCAAACAAGTTGTGGGCTTCATGTTCCTCTGCTGGACTTCCAGACCACACTGGCAGTATTACTAAGTCAATTTGACCAAGTCGAAGGTCAACAAATACTTAGTTCAAGTGAAAAAGGAGATGATGCAATACAGAAGCTGAGTATCAGCCAGATATCGCTTTCAGTGCACAGACAAAACGTTCATTCCCCAGTGATTTTTGCACACAAAGGGATTGTTTGAACCGGTTTTACTAATCTTCTGTCTTCACAAAATCAGCCCTTTTCTTTTCATAATAATACATCACAAGCTTTTTCTGATCCATCCCACAAAAACTCTAACTTGAGTCTAATTAGAAACTAGAAAGTTGAACTCTCTGTAGCTCTCTGTAGATAAAAAGGTCACATTTTCTGTGTAATGTATCATGGTGAATGTTTTATCAGCAAGCAAACTACTGGTGTACCTGGCCTGAGATAAGGTGGTTTAGGAGGCCACAGTGACACTACAGAAATTGATCTATTGTGTTGCAGTATTCCAAATGATTTTTTCAGTGCTAAAGTACGGGTTGTTCTTGAGTAAAAGCTTCACATTTACTTATTTGAAAGAAATATTTCTGTTGAAACCTAAAGAAACTATAATAATAATGACAAGAAAATACCTTATTGTCTTTAAAACTGTGCTCTATATACTATTCCCTATGTGTGAAAATCCAGATCACTATAAAGCGCACTTACATGACACAGAATTTTACAAGGTAGTGAACTACTTTTGAACAACACTTTTTTCTGTGTGAGCTGATTAATGTGTGACAGCAGACTACAATACAGTCTGAACATGTAGGAAAGCCTTTAATTTCAAAAACGAAATAGAAAGCTTTTAAAATGGTGGCTGAGTTCAGGACATAGCCTAAAAGATAAGTCTTTTGTGACATTTTCCGTCTTGTTTAGTTTCCTTTTCACTTTTAAAAGAAAAGTACCAGACAAAGCCATGAATTATGGGTATTCCATGTCCAATGGTATATATAGTGTATTTATATAGCACTTTTTTTGTCATCGGCTACCTGAGCACAATTGGTCTTGCTCTCTCTGGGTGGGTAGATGGCGCCCCCTTCCCTCATCACTGTTGATGTCGATCAGCACAAGGAATCTGTGAGCTGATGTATCAGAACCGAGTCCCTGCGCTTTCCTGTAAGCACGCTGACTACTCTGCAATGTAGCCAGAGATAAAAAAAAAAAAGCAGTGGCTGACTTTACATTTAACCAGGTGTTGGGACATCACTAGTAATAGGGGGAGTCCTAATAAGTGGGTTGGCTAATTGTTCTTATAAACTGGGAAGAAAATGATATAAAAATTAGAAATAAAATTCTTTTAGAAGCGACAGAAGAAAATTTCCCTGAGAGCTGAAGGAGAAAGAAAACCTTCTGAGGATTCAAGGCTGATGTATAAGTGGAAGGGAAGCCTGACTTCAAAAGATTTATCTGCATCTGGCTGAACAGTGGATAAAGGACCTGAGGGTCGAACATGCACCAGCGTCAGGGCAGAGTAGAGGTCCATCAAGTTTTGCCTGGATTTTTGGAGAACAAAACAATATGACAGCTAATGACTCTAACAGATCTAATTATAACAGCCTAACCAGGA
Source organism: Astyanax mexicanus (assembly GCF_023375975.1). NCBI lineage: Eukaryota > Metazoa > Chordata > Actinopteri > Characiformes > Acestrorhamphidae > Astyanax > Astyanax mexicanus. Next base: position 33,812,971 of record NC_064414.1, on the reverse strand, counting down.
GAAAGCCAGAAGGTATCTTCTGTGTTTAGTGACTAATCTGAAGATTTATTAGTCCCGGGCCTCTTTCCCGCCAGTGCTCCGCGGTGTAACCAGTGCTGGTTTTATGGAGAGCCTGTCCCATATATATATCAGAAATTACTGCACACCGCTAGAGGGAGCCCGAGAGTGAGTCCTGAATGGGGTGAATGGAGCTAAACGGCTAAAATACAAACTAAAAATACTAATTCACTTGGCAAAGATATAATTTGAATTTTTAAAAGAAGAATAATGTTTATCTTAACAAACAAACAAATCAAATTTACTTTTATATTTCAGTTTTTCTTCAGTAAACAGGCTTTAGCCTGTGAAGGCGCTTGACTGGTTGGTGAGCTGATGCCTATTTTTTTTTTAATCTATTTTATACACAGATATACAGTCACTGGTTCCAATGCCCGAATAGATTATGTATTTATTCTAAATAATTCCCTCAGCTTTCTTAAATGAGTTCCTAGAGGGGCTAACCCAGAAAAAAAACAAACAAACAAAAAAAAAAAACATATTGAACGAGAAAGTGTGTCCAAAAGTTTGGCTGGTGCAGTGTGTTCCATCTATAGACTTATATATAGTCTATGGTTCAATCAGTCAGTGCCGATCAGAAGCTCCACGACTGACCCCCAGTGGAAATAATTATACCTGCAAAGGCCACGTTTACGACTATTGACTATTTTAACTTATATATAATAATTTTGCTTTCTGTCTGTCTTTTTGCATGTAATTCCAACATACATGTCCAAATGAGAACGAAATGTACATTTTATTCATTAAATATTTCTCTGTTATTGTCCAGTTCTATTTAATTTTAATATGAATCAATGTATTTGCTACTTTGAATCATTTTTTATTCTTACCCAAATATATCATAAAAAAGCCTTTTTGTTAAAATTGTTAATAAGTCTCCAAAATACTATTTTTTTAAAGATATGATTAAAATTTTAACAGACATGTGAAGAAAGAAAATGGAAGACTTGAGAGTCTATTATATCAGTATCAGTATCAGCTGTACACAATAAATTACACAATTCAATAAAAAGCTTGCATTCATTATGTATTACGTGCAAAATAAACGAATGAAAAAAGAATTAATTAACAACAAAGCACATGTCAAAGACAAATATATTTGTTTATATATTTATATATTTTTATTTTTATAAAAACATGGCGACTGTATTTAAGTTATGCCATATAATTTCTGTATAAAATATTTATAAGTTTATTAAATTATTAAAGTATTTAATTCTCAGTTAGGTTTCATTTCCGTATGAGTTGTTTCATTAAATCACCGAATTATAAAAAACAAACAAACAAAATAAGTCTGTATGTTTTTGTATTTACAGTCAGGCAGTGCGGTGGCCTACCAACCATCAGGCATATCGCTGGGCGCCTTCAGGCCCTCCTTCCTTTTCCTCGTCCCTGAGCGAGCCGACGCCAAGATGGTGCGTTAATGTGAATCAAATCTAAACAGAATCCTCTATAATCTTACCCATCGCGCGCGGTAGAGTCTCTGTAATGGAGCGGTGTTATAATATATGTAGTTTAGGAGCGCAGATGACCTGTATTAGTGAGAATGAAGGTTTATTAGTACATGTTTTCTTTGGTCCCGTCTGAGCTCGCTCTCTCCTGCAGTGTAGATAGCAGTTCAGTTACGGGTGGTGAGCTGTTTGCTCGTGTTAACGGTGGCTGAGTGAGTTTTGTTCGAGGAGCTGCGTGTGTTTATGACGGAAAAAGCTAAGTTGTATATTTAGTTTGAAATATTGTATGTGAAAGGAGCAGTCTGTTTTGGCTGAATGGAAAAGTAGTTGGCTAACCCTGGTTAGCTGTGTAGCTAAATGTGTGTGGAACACCTGGGCCTGTTGAAGACTTTATCTTCACTTTAAATTATTTGAGAGAAAGAGGTTAAAGAGGCGTGCTAATAGTGTGTTGTGGGTAGATTTAGTTAACTTAGCTCACCTAGCCTTTCTTTTAGTACTGCTGCTGCGTTAAGTTAGCTTAGTAGCTAAACTGAGACCTGTTCTAGTTATTTGTCCAGAAACCAGAGGAGAGCATCTGGTGGCTTCTTACAGCTGTAATCCCTGCTAGCTAGATTTTAAACATTGATTTGTAATTAGCTAGTATTACTGATTAAACAATTAACTTTATTAGCTAAGTGTTAGTACAGGTGTTTTGGCTACAGCAGGAAAGACTTAAGTGTTTGAGAGTCTGTGGAATTCCCAAGTTAACATGCAGAAGTCTCCTGGTTGTCTTGTTAATTATGTTCATCTGTGATATCTTTTGCAGAACGACACTGTCACAGTTAGGACTCGGAAGTTCATGACAAACCGCTTGCTTAACAGGAAGCAAATGGTAAGTTCAAAAGTGTGTGTTTAACTAGATTCACAATTCTCTTCATTTTAAGCTTATAAATAATTTGAGCTGTTCTGTTCTCCTCTCAGGTTCTCGATGTCCTGCATCCTGGCAAAGCAACTGTCCCCAAGATTGAAATCCGGGAAAAGCTTGCCAAAATGTACAAGACCACCCCAGATGTAGTGTTTGTTTTCGGCTTCAAGACTCAGTTTGGAGGTGGCAAAACAACCGGTTTCGCCATGGTCTACGATTCACTGGACTCTGCCAAGAAGAATGAGCCCAAATACAGACTGGCCAGAGTAAGATGCTGCTCTATAGCTAATTGTTTTGTCTTAAATGATGTATTAGAACACACTGCATGTAATAAGTAGGTCCTAAGCAAGTGAGTGGACAAATTGGGGTCGCAGGGGTGTGCTGTGGTATGAAAATTGGTGGTTGGCGTACCATGCCAATTTGCCATAGATGCGCCATATTTTGTCACCTCTTGGAACAAGAATGCTGATCCAGGATTAAGTTAAAATTAATGGAATTATATTAGGCATTTGATGAGGGGTAATCTTGGGTCAGTACCTCTACTGCTTGATGCTTGATAAATGAGGCCTAATGTTGGAGTTTAAAACCCAACAAAATGCTCCTTTTTATTAGCAGTTCCCAATTCATAATGATCATAATTTGGGGTCCCAAAAACTCATAATTTTTTTGTCCCTTAGTTTTCCTTATTAATATTTAACATTATTTTTACTTTAAAATTTAAGCTTAAAATAAGTCCTTATGTTTTTGTCTAATGGTCCATGAGTAATATGATATTTTGGAAGACTTAAGTACCACATACTAAAATACCATGAACTGAATTTTTGAGATACTGTGGAACTGACTGTTGTGTTATAGTAATTTTGCCTATGCACTGCTAAGTAAAGGTTTGTCTTAAATAATGCTCAAAATGTTAATTGTGTCTCTTTTTACCCTCTTCTAAAGCATGGTCTCTATGAGAAGAAGAAGACCTCAAGAAAACAGCGCAAGGAAAGAAAGAACAGGATGAAGAAAGTACGAGGCATCAAGAAAGCCTCCGTCGGTGCTGCTGGCAAAAAGGTAAAGGCAGTTTGCCATTAAATGTACTTCCTTTCCAGGCTTTAGGAATGCCACTTCATTTTGCTGTATTATCATTCACACATTTCTGCTTTGTTTTAATATCATCTCCCCCTCTCATATGTTCTACTGGACTGTAGAAGGTAAACCACTTTAATTGTGGTAGAGTGTCTGGAGTGGAAGCTAATGTTATTATATATCGTTTAATATCTAATAAAACTCACCACTGTGGACTAGACAACATTATTACTTCTGTTTACATCCAATTTCAAGCTATGATAAAAGTTTGTAGTTGTTAAACCTTGCTATCTACCCAGTAGGTAGGGTAGTGTGCTTGTCTTGTGCACTAATTGTCAAGTGGCCTGAAACTAAGATGTAGTGATCAGTTGATTAAAAAGCTTGCTGTCTAAAATAGCTTAAAGGATCAGATTAATGGCTGTGGCTACCTGCGTAGCAAACTTTGAGCAGTATGTCTTGTTCATGCAGTTAAACTGTTGAACAAAGCATTTGCTTAAAAGATGTGATCCTTTTTTAGAGACCTACTCGATGTGTTCAAGGTTACTGAACCAATCTCATTTTCCTTTCATTTTTATTTCCTTTTTTTTTTTTTTTTTTTTTTGCCCTCCCTCTGGATCTTTTCAGAAATGAGGTGTCAGGAAAAGGTAGAACGGAAATCGGCATGGTGTGCTGATTGCAGTTCACTTACCTTTAATTTGAGTGTGTGCATGTTAAAACCCCAGTGTCTCACCCCCTGTAGAAACACAGAACAAAGACAGAGCTTAGATGTTAAGTTTTACACTGTACTTGATGTGGTTGTTTTAACTTCATACTTTTTCTGAAAAGTAAACCAAATGTTAACTCAACTGCATGCTTGCACACAAGTGACTTAAAATAAGAAAATTAAGTCTGAATGCACCTAGATCCCAAATATTACCCTTTCTGTGTAGTAATGTACCTGTAGAGTACATACAGAATAAGAATCATAATCCCTATAATCAATAGAAACCAAGTAATGGACTAGAGTGGATAGAATATGCTTTTAGAATAGCCTTCTGCTGCTGTCTAAACTCTTTCTTTTCTCTTCAACAGTGAGACCTTCAGGGAAGATCATCCTGAAAATGTTCTTGTATATTGTCAACAAATAAATTGTAAAAAAAAAAAAGTCTTATGTTTTCTTTGCATGTTTATCTTTTTATTTGTAGGACCTACAAAGGGCAAAGCAACACATTTTGTTGACTCATTTATTGGATTAAAAGGTATTGTAGTTATTAAAGGCTTGTTTAATAGTAATTAAAGCTAAAGCCAGAGTGACCCTTTTGTACACACAGGACCACCCCAGAGCAAGTATTTTTAGTCATTTTCAGACAGTGGTGACCTGTTGGTGTGGTGCTGCATAGTTACTGGTGGGTCGATAGAAGTGCTGCTCCAGCTTTTAAACACTGTCGCGGTGCTTCTCGACACTTTGTGTTCACTGTAGATGTAAAGTCAGTCACAGGCTCTTTGGTTGTCGCACCGTTGTGTTGCTCATTAAGTTCTTAATCAACGATTACAGGAGACTGTTCTCAGTGCAGTGTTAAACTCTAGCAGCACTCATACTCTGTTCCATTTGTACTTGCAGAACAACAAGAATGACTCAATAGCTCCTCTGTGGGGTCCTGACCATTGAAGAATAGGGTGAAAGGAGGGTAATTAAGTATGCAGAGAAACAGATGGGACTACAGTCTGTCCACTATGTGTTATACCAAAATTGGTCAAGTTGAACTTTAAAAATGTTACGGGAACCTGGATACAGGTGGTGAAACAAATTGATTCTAAAAATGAAGGTAGATGGGGCCTATGCAGGAGTGGACTGTTGGGTATTTTTATATTCCCTATAAAATTTGGCTTTTTTTTTTGCCCTTTTATATTTCAGAATACTTCACAAAAATATGGTTAAGTAGAGCTCAAGAAATTCAAGTATATTTTATTTCCTTTTTGTTTTCTGAAACTGGGTGTTTGTGCACATTTATCTTTCAGTTCTATTTCCTACAAAACACTTAAATTGAAGCAAATCTTCTTGATCATGTCTGATTCTGATGATGACCTTAATAGGCATCACCCCTGGCATAGATACCAAAATATTTTTCAATTTATTGAAAAAGACCTATAGCTTCCCACAGCAGCATTTATTTTCTTTTTGTAAATATCTTATTACAAGCTAGGTTAGGAATATTGCTGCTGTTCTGTGTTGTGATGTTGAGGAACTTTGAAAGTCAGAAGTGTCAACCTGTTTAAGGAACTCTTGAAGGAGGAAAATGTTGGTGGGTGAGACAGCTTTGTGCAAACTGTCTTTTGGGTTCCATTGTAACTGCAGAAACCTGAACCTGCTGTGTGCAAAGACCTTGGTGCTCACCTAGTGATTTATGATTCACAAAAACAGTGGGAACAGGAGGGAAATCTGAAGATTTCATGCCTCTGTGTTCCTACCTCAGGGCACTTTGCGTCTCTTGAGGAATATTTTATTGACAACACAGGTGCAGGAGGAGAAGAGAGAGCAGAGCATAAACTGTATACAACAAAAAAAGACTGAAAAGCACTGTGTGCCGTATGAAAAAAAGACTTTTTAAATGTGGGCTATATATATGATTAATGCTCTTGTCTTAGTGATGTTCTGGATACTTGTGTCCCTTCCTGAAAGGTGATCTGTACATGAAATCTGGGAATGAGTGGTTTAAGAAAAAAGGGTCAATAGCAATATAACATGCCTTTTGAGTCCACAGCCTAGCCTAGAAGTCTAGACGATAGGCCCACTTGCCCATCACTCACATATGTAATTTTCTCCTTTTCTGTATGAAATAAAAGGGTGTCTTGCGAGCCATGCCTAAGTAGCTATTTGATAAATATATCATCTATTTAAATGGTTAAAAATATTGACACACGAGTGACATCACAACTTTTACACTTTTTCACAAGGGAATAAAGACAGTTGCTGAATGTTCAGCAGGTAAAGGACCATTCAGGATATATTTTCAGTAGTATATGATGAAATGATCAGGCTGTGTCATTAGATATTAAGGAAACATGTCAAGTTCAATGACTGTCAATAACTTGTCAGCAGAGATAAGCTAGTATTTTCTTACTAGAACTGTGCAGTGTGGTCTCTGACTCCACCTGCTGCTCATTCACCAACACCAACTCCACCCTTAAAGTTGCCAGGTTTAAAAACACAACAGCAGTCATAAAAGCTTAGAAGCTACAAAGACTAAATTGTTTGCATCTTAAGGTTAACCATGTTTTCATTAAATGCCAATTTCGCTTAAATTGTCCACCCTGTTGTGCAGCTTCCCACCTGAGAGTGAACATATGCATGATGACAGGAAATAAAAAGTGATTATGCTGGGAAAAATGATTAACGAGTAGTCTGAAGTCTTATAAATAATAGAGTCAAAAGAATGAAAAGTCTTTTTTTTTGTTTTGTTTTGTTTAGAGGGCCAAAAGGCACAATTCTGATAATGACACCAACAGTGAATTACATGAATTTGGCTGTATGAAAGAAAACCATGCATGCCTTCATATTATTGGCCGCTCTCACATTGCCCTGGCTTTCATACTAAATTGCAATAGGCCCAATCGTAATACCTTATTGGTTAAACTGCACATTACGCAATGTGAGTGAAAGAGCTGGACCACGAGATCCTCTGAAGAGCATTTCATTAGCATGCCTGTAAACAGTGATTAAATATGCACATAATCAGAGTGGATAACAACCCAGCGTCCCCTAGGATCCCTGAGGTTCGCATTACATTATATTATTACATTATTTATTTGCTCGGCAGATGTCCTTACCCAGGGCAATGTTCAGTAATGATATTTTTACACTGATCATGGCTATGTTTTCAAGGCCGCGTGGAAACTGGCTGGCTGTACTATACTAGCGAGGTAGAAAGGCGCGAGCTGTGCTCGAGCTGCTCACCTGAAGTAATCGCGCACCTCCATCTGTGCTTTGAAGTACAAAGGAGAGTGAGGACTCCGCATCAAGGAAAAAAGCGCAAAGGAGGAAAACAGTGTGTGAGAAGGAGTGCAGCAGTCTACCAGCCTACCTTTCTACCTACAGTACTACCGTCTTCTCTTTACTCCAGTAACAAGAGCTGCCACATGGGGGCTCCTTCTGACTGCGTTTTGTGGCCTGACTCTTTGTAATAATCAGTCACACACACTGCACACAAAAACACATTCCCTGTGGCGGAGCTGATTCAGTATTCCACTGGCTGATTTATGCAGAACAATTCTCCACAGGAATGGCTGGAGCCAGGATGTGTGTGTGTGTGTCTGTGTGTGTGGATGGATGAGGGAGGGGAGGGGGGGTAAAAATGTCTCAGAAAGGGAAAAAAAAAAAGAAAATAATTATCTGTGGTGTCACAGTAGCAACAATCTTTGAGGCTGATGTCAATAAAATATTGAACAGCACAATCACTTTGAATTTGATCTGAGCAGGGCTGGCGGTGGGTCAGGCAGAGCCGCAGGAGTGCACTCGGAATTTTCCGAAAAAACGTGGGCTGAATGCAGAGTGGGAGTGCACCACTGTCTGCAGTCATTTAACATGTCAAAACACTCTGACTGCTCCCTGTCTGCAACCCGCATTCTGCTAGTGGTGCTGTTTCACATGAGCCCCGAATGTCTGAATGACGGGCTCCCTAAATGTCATCCTAACCCATTTCACACTGTTTTAATCTGTAGCTCATGTTTTCTCCCGCTGCTCGTCATTTCTGTGTGTGTCGACAGCAGGAGTTTTCATTCACTTGGTTTTCTGCACACAGACAGGGCCAGTTTATGTCATTAAACTGCTATGTGCACCACACTGCACGATAGCGAACTGCAGCCTCTGCTTATTAAATCTGCATTCCTGCTCTTTTCTAACTAATAACCACATTATATACCAGCTGATCTTGACCTGCAGATGTTCACTGTCATATCTACTGTATTGTATGTAGTTGACATACAGTTAATACACTACTCATACTGTATATGCAAACTCATCTGATGCAACATAGAACAAAGCAAATCCATTAAAATGATTTCTTGTTGCTGAAATTGATGTCCGTTTTTCTCCTGCCCTCAGGGTGGAGGCAATTATCTGCTCATATGATGGGCACCTTTCTTCCTATGTACACTTGGAATGATGTGGATGCCTGCATTGATTTCTTCTGAGTTTTTCTGTTCTGCGTGTTCCGATCACATCAAGTCACAATTATAGAGGTTATTACTGCGAAACGTTGATCTACAGCTCATTAAATACAATGGTTCACTTTTATTTATTCTATCCTGCCCTGTGGATGCAGTAATGAGCTCAATAAAAGGCATGAGCAGAACAGCTCAAGAGTGTTTGTGTATTACTAGTTTAGTATGTTAGTGTTTGTGTATAACTGTTACTAAGATAACAATCTATTAAATATATACAGGCAGTTTATGTCATTTTATGTCATCATACTGCTATGTGAATCTATGTAACACTGCATGCCCACCAAATGGTTTTCTGTAACTAATGACCACATTTAATACATATAGTACATGTAGTACATATGGTTCTTGACCTGGATGTGTTTACTGTAACATCTATTTACATACTTGACTATTGCTACACTTCTTCCGTTTTATCTACACAGCTGTTGGATTATGAACCAAGTAAATCCATTAAAATAATTTCTTTTTGCTCCTACCCTCAGGGCGAGGCAATTATCTGGTCATATGATGGGCTCCTTCCTTCTTGTGTGTAGTCTGCAGTGATGCAGCAGATTGTGTAGTTCCCTTCAGGATTCACTATATTTCTGCACTGATCACTAAAAGAAATGTAATAAAGAGTTATGGTCTTAGTCACAATTATAGACACAAACTCAGTCTAAGTAAATTGAGAAGATTATTGGTCCAAATTTCTACTTCTCAACATTTTTAAATCGTATATTTGCCGCTACAAGAAACACCTTCTGAAGGTGGTTGCTGGTTAAATGTCATTCAATTTATGGGTTCACTTACTTTTTCTGGCCTCCACTGAGAATGGGGAAATACACGACAACTGTTTGTTTGTGTGGTATAGGTTTCATCATATAACAGTTGTATTACATTTTATAAACAATTACTGCAAAAATCCAGACACTTCCAAAAGTGGTTTCTTGACACATGATGTAATGTCAGCTTCAATTTAAATATATTTATAAACTGGCACTTTATGGATCATATGGCAATATCCAGTTTACTACCTATATATATGAGACATAGCCAAATCATTGGGGACTGGTTTTATGGGCAGGCATTAAACCTAGTCCTGACTCCACAGCATCAAAATGGATATACAGTTTTGGAAAAACTCAAAAAATAATGAGTTTCTTGGATTTTACCGAATTGAAAACCTCTGGAATATAATCAGGAGGAAGATGGATGATCACAAGCCATCAAACCAAGCTGAACTGCTTGAATTTTTGCACCAGGAGTGGCATAAAATTATCCAAAAGCAGTGTGTAAGACTGGTGGAGGAGAACATGCCAAGATGTTCAAGGGTAATTCCACCAAATATTGATTTCTGAACCCTTTGCACTATTTGAGGTCTGAAGGCTCTGCATCATTTTTTTTTATTTCAGCCATTTCTCATTTTCTGCAAATAAACAGCTGTGATTTATGTATATTTGGTTCACACATTATAGATGTAAATAATGATGTGAAGTTGCCATTAAGCTACATTAATTTGCACCTATGTCTAATACAGATGTGCAAATGCTCACACACAACTTGTCTAGTCCTTGTACAGACAGACGTACTGCTGATTAAATATGACTCACTGGAGCAAATTAACATGAACTTATTGACACTATAACTAAAGTCAGGTGTAGGCTAGAGGGAGATATACAGCTCTGGAAAAAAAAAACATTCCTTGATTTTACCAAGTTAAAAACGTCTGGAATATATAATAATGACGAAGATGGATTATCACAAGCCACAAACTGCTTGAATCTTTGCACCAGGAGTAGCATAAAGTTATCCAAAAGCAGTGTGGAAGACTGGTGGAGGAGAACATGCCAAGATGCATGAAAACTGTGACTAAACCAGTGACTAAAAAAATTACAGTTTTGGAAAAAGTGTTCAGAAATCAATAGATTTGTAAATATAGTGCCCCAGCATTGAGTCGTGGAGCAGTGGAGGACCATCAATACTTTTGGAACTTTTGGGGTCATGATCATCCAGCATCCTTACTTCAATTATGGTCTTGTTGCTGAGCTAATCAAATCCTCACAGTGATGCTCCAAAATCTAATAAAAACCTTTCCTGGACAGTAGAGACAGTAGAGACTTCAGCAAAAGCACAAAAACACTCTTTTTAATGTCCTTGATTTCAGAAGAAACGATAAATAACTTTTATCTGTATTGTGTATGTGTCCCCATGCATCTGCTAAACTACACTTTTTATTAGTTATTTTTTTAGTCAGTGCAGTGGAGTCTGTATACATAATGAGGCATGCTGGTCTTGCGTGACTAATGTAAACAATGCTCTTGTCCTGATTATATTAACTGTAATATTTATATCATCCCCTGCAGCTCAGTGTTTTATATACTGTACATTAAGATGCTATTAAGATGCTATTAAGTTATGGGATAGCAGTATGTTTTATTTATGATTCATGATGAGTGAGTGAGTAACAAATAGATGGGGCATTTAACATTCCTTGATCCACAGTGTCAAACGTATAATGGTAATATTTTATAAAAGGCATTATCACTCAGAGTGGACAGGGCAGTATGTGGTAATGATCACGATTGGCGGCATCTGAATAGAATTGCCCGTTTGAACAGACAAGCAGTATCACAACATTTATTTCTGTCCAGAGTTGCATTAATTTCATCCCAAGATCTTGTATTGATGATAGGAGATATGAACCCCTCCTCTTCTCCTGCAGTTGGTGGCTGTCAGTTGAATAAGTTGATGTTCAGTCTCCAGACAAAAGGCCACCCAAAAGCAGTGTGAAAGACTGGTGGAGAACACGCCAAGACACATTAAAGCTATGAGTAAATATTAGGGTTATTCCACCAAATATTGATATCTGAACTTTCTTTGCATAAAACTTTCTTTGCATTGTTTAAGGGCCGAAAAATCTGCATCTTTTTTGTTATTTCAGCCATTTCTCATTTTCTGCAAATAAACGTACTGAACGATATTTTTTATTTGGAATTTGGGAGAAATGTTGCAGAATAAAACAACAATATACCTATATACGTATATGTATACCTATAAACAGTACAATCAGCGACTTACATCTATATTTAATGCAGGAGGCACCACAGATTCTTTAGGTCTCATGGGACATATCAATAGTCATGGGACACAATACTAGTTTTTGCCCCTTGAAAGTAAATGTATAAAAAATAATGTAAAGGAAAAAATGCCATTAAGGACAAAAGCTTAGACCGTGCCACAGGAGCCAATAGTGCTCTTCATAACCTCCCTAAAACACAGTTATTGTTATTGTTGAAAATTTAGGATGCATTAGGCTGCCTGTTTCTGAAGCATACAGTTTGTGCCCATAGAAAATATATGCATTTTAGTACAACACAAATGTATATTAAAGAAACCCTAGTTGGGAACCATAGTTGCTCAAGTTCTCTTGAGGCTCTGCTCGGATTATCTTCATACTAGGCTACATAAGTCTGCTGTGTTTTTGCTGGAGTGTGATGTGACATCTGTAGGTGAGATACAGTAGTATAAACCAATAGGGTGCCGGAATGGTATATATTTATACTTCTCATCCAGCCTTGATCAAATTCACTCTACCCGGATGGAACAATTTTTTTAAGGATGACAAGTCTGAATGAAAACCAGCGAAAATGAAACTGAAGGAATGATGCTATTTATAAAATAGAAACAATAGACTATGAAAGTTCAAATAATTGTGTAAAATGTACAGAGTAGAAATAAAAAGTCGTCTGAAAACAAATTACTCCAGTAAAGTATAGATAACCAAAATTTCTTTCTAAGCAAGGTAACAAAGTATTTATACTTTATTAATTGACACCTCTGAGTGTACAGTCATGTGCCAGCCCTATGTTAGTACGTTTCCAGTGTGTTCTATTACAGTGACAAAACCTGGAATTGTGTCACTTCAGCTTTTTATTTACAGATTACGCTATTTTAGTAGCTTCTTCTTTACAGCCCTATCTTCCACCCTGAACAGAGCAGCAAGTAGATAGTCATCTAAGACTAGTGATCCAATCTGTGGCCTTGAATCTGTCAGCAAGCAGATGATTTTATTAAAAGAAATTCTATCTTTTTTTCTCTGACCCTCCATTTAACAGACTTGGCTTTTTCCTCTATCTGTCTGTGAAACTGGGGATATGACATACTTTACTTTGACCAAGTCTTAAGTAGGTCAAACAAGTGGAAGCGTCCTTGGATTCAGCCTCAATACACTGTTGAGAACAAAGCTGTGTGTTCCCCTGTCTCTCTGCTAATCTCTGCACATCTTCCAGGGTATTTTCTTAGGCTGTCCTGGGTAGTGCTCTGCCAAGGCTTTTTGTCTGTTGGCCCAATACCCTGTATGTATTTAAACATTTTAAAATAATATTTTGTCTCCACCTAAAGTTACATTACATTAGGTGCTTTTTGCGCAATGACTATTTAGTACACAACTCTGACACTACTAAATTTGCAGACAAACTGCTTTGTAATGTAATCTTACTGTTTAGGCATCTGGGAAAGTGTCAAACTAAAATATCTTTCCTCGTATCATAGAAAGCATCTATACAATTCTGTACATTCCTGAAAAGGTTTCTTGTATTGCCTTTATCATTGATTACAGCGCACTTTCAATGTGGCATAATTTGCACAGTCTTTTACAATATCACAAGATTTATTTCTGTCCAGATTAGCATTATTTTTTTTCACAAGATCCTGTATTAATAATAGAAGATTTGAAGCACTGCAGTTGGTCACTTACACTTGAATAAGTTGGCGTTCAGTCTCCAGACAGCAGGTCACCCAAAAGCAGTGTGTAAGACTGATGGAGGAGAACATGCCAAGATGCACGAAAGCTTTGAGTAAAAATCAGGTTTATTCCACCAAATTGTGATTTCTGAAAAAAATGATATTGTTGTTTTCTTTGCATTATTTGAGGTCTGAAAGCCCTGCATCTTTTTTTATTTCAGCCATTTCTCAATTTCTGCAAATGAATGCTCTAAATGATAATATTCTTATTTTGAATTTAGGAGAAATGTTGTCCATATTTTATAGAATAAAACAATAATTATTAATTTTACTCAAACATATATTTATAAACAGTAAAATGTAGACAAACTGATAAAAACTGTTTTTCATGTTTGTGGCTTTAAATAAACTTTAGTATATAGAGCATCTGCAGGAATGATGATTTTGAATATGTAACAACTGTTGTTTTGTGTCTGTATTCTATGTCTTATTATTTTCATCCAGAAATATTGATTTTATATGGACTTTAACTGACTATTTCCACTAACAGAACAAATAGTGGGAAACATACTTTCCTGTGGATGTTTTTAAAGCAACATCCAATCGGTTTTCTTTGACTTGTAACAACTTTAAGGTTTTTCACTGATCTGAAGAACAGTTTCACCAAGTGAAATCTAATCATGGTCTAGTAAATAGTTATGATGTTCTTTGTAGACCCAGTAACATTAATAGAGACACTTTAAAGAACCTTTTTTGAAGTGTAGTGTCACAACAAGTGTGGATGTGGATGTGACTGAACATTCCTTGCTGGCCAGTGTTCAGACTCAGTCACAAGATAACATCTCACAAGATATACAGGTGTGGGTGTTCCCAGGCCATTCTTTAAGGTAACACTCATTCACATCCACAAACTGCTATCATATGATGTTTGACGTCAACATGTCAGTGTAATTAATGCAGTAAGACTGTAAAGTCTGTTCTACTCCATCACAATAGCTTTTAGTGGCAGATTCTGATTGTATCCCATTGGGTTATCTTCACTCGTTTTTAGAATCAGAGGGATGTTATACATGGTGAGCCATTTGTTTGCCCTTGAAGAGCAATCTTGCATGCTTCATAACTAAATGTGTCTTTTGATTGGGGCCAGAGCATGTGGCTAACAGCTAGAAAGACTAGAGGAACACTTGAGTCTGGGTGGTTGGAGAAGCAGAGTTGCAGAATGAGCAACAATGGAGCGAGGGAACACACAGGGCTTGCTTTGCTTTGCTTGTGTGGCAATGGGAAAGATGACATAAATGGGGCTTTCAACTCAGGGACTGGTAACAGATGGCGTTGGAAAATGAGGCTCTTCTCAACAGCACTGACGCATGCTCCCAGGGGCTCTCTCTCTCTCTCTTCACTCAGATAAGCCAGTGAGCTCACAGAACCGCTGCTACATGAAGTTGCTGCATCGCTGCCCAGAGAGAGGAAGGGGAAAACAGAGGGAGATGGAGGAGACAGGGATAGGGCGGACGTTTATTATGCAAGGCTGGGGTGGCTCGGCTGGCCGGCTCTGTCAGCTGGGCCGAGGCAGCCATTCTGGCTCTTCCAGACGCAGTAAGCAGATGGCGGGGCTGCGTCTGCTCTCCTCCAGGGGCAGCTGCAGATAAAAGAGAGAGAGAGATAGAGAGAGAAAGAGAGAGAGAAAGGATAGGGGGGTGTCTCTGTATCCTCCATACAGACAGGAGATCACACCAAGCCAAAGAGTCTGTCAATGTCAATGTGTCCCGCTCTGTTGAAGTGCTTCAAACTGCATGTTGGTATTTGTCCATAAAGAGCAGTGGGATGACATCTTTAATACACCACTGTCTCTTTACTCACACACACAGGGCACTTCCAATTGTGATGGGTGAACACAAGCTGAGCTTGTCTTTATTCTTCCCCACTGTTGAGCACTGGTGGGCAGTAGAAAGAAAGAAAACAGCAGTCTCTAAATGAACTACCTGTGATAGATGGAACTTGACTGGTCTAAATAGTAGCGGACGGTAAAAATGAGTTGTATTTTTGGGTACATAAATACTTCCAAGAGGCTTTAACAGAAACAGATGCTTTTATTTGGTTATCTGTGTTAAATTCAACAACATATTTTATACGAGTGAATAAATATGATTAAATAAGAGTGATGAATATGAGAGAATAAGAGAGATTAGTATGAATTTAAATTTAGCATGTCATATCATATAAACAAATCACTCTGTTGACGATTTAAATCACTTTCTGCTTGATGATGTTAGTAAAATGTAGGCCAAAGTAACTGTTGTAGTTCAGTTAAACTGAGTGAATTGAAATTTAATTGAAATTTAGCACCTTGTCAGACTACGAAACCCCTGAAAGGGTGTGGTGAGTTATTATCAGGTAAAAAAAAGCCATGGTATCATTTTCTTAGATAAAAAGAGATGCTCACCAGATACTGGTGGCAAGTGGCAAGCACCAGATGCAATGTGGTGAACACCAGATACAATGTGGATTTTTGGTAAGAGTGTTATTAAAGACCCCCTGAAGGTACATGTTGGTTTTCTTCTTACATAAAAAATGTCACTCACTTGATACTAAGTTGTGAGCAGCAGATACTATTGAGTAAATCCCAGATACTGTGTGATGAACACCAGATATACTACAGTGTTCACTAGGCCACACAGTGTCTGCTAAGCACCACTACATCATATCCCTTTTCCTTTTTTGGGCGTAATGTTTTTTTTTTTATTAACATATTCCTTTTTTGCCTACTGATGTTTTTTATTTGCATATTGCTATAGTTTGTATTATTGTCCCTATATGTTTCTTTACACTCTTTGATTGACTGCTTAGCCACATTGCTATTGAATGTAAAAGTGAGCAACTTTATTAATCTTTATTGCAGAAGACTCACTGTTCATTTTATCCACTCTTAATTATATACTGTACTTCTACATGCTACAGGCTAGCCATGTTGCTTCCATGCCATAAAATGTGACGGACACATGCAATATTATTTTTATGGAGACAATACTTAAAAGGAATTAGCATTATGCTAATCATTTGTTTATGGGTTTTGTTTCTTTTTAGCAGCAATAGTCTAGCATAGCTCTGGTATTAAATTACAAAACTGATTAATAAATGCAAAGCTTTCTTAGGTTTAAAATGACACCATAACTGCATAAACCTAATAATAATTTTGGCCAAATATTTATTTGAACCTTATTCAATGTTAAAGATCTTATCAGACTATGATTTCCCTTTTCTCCTCACAGCTGCTAATTTATTGTGTCCACTGATATAAAAATAACCTCCATCCAGTTGTGCTGGTACTGCCAGTGATCCTCACTTTGTGCTGGTTGCTAGGTGCTAATATGTAAAATGTGCAGGCTTTTAAGGGCCTCCAGGATCTGGCGAATGATTTGCGGAGGCCACGCAGGGCTGGTAGAATTCTAATCATGCGCACTGTAGCCCTAGCCTGGCTCAGGCTGTGATTTGCCCAGCCTAAAACTGCACAATGCATAATGAAAACAAGCTGAGACTCCTCTACACGCTCCACAGTGTCCATGTCACTTCTCTCACGCTGAGCTCAACTCTGCTACATTTACATAACAGCACACCACCATCTGCATATGGTCATCAGATTATCCGTTTCTTTACCTTTTAAGGTCTTTAAACCTTTAAATCTCATTGTTTACTGATGATTTACTCATCATTTATATGGTGGACTGTCTTTTTTCACACTCTCATTTTTTAGGTTTTACCATTGATGGTAAATCTCCCGTCTCAGTTCTGCCTTGGTGTAAAATCCCCCCCTGGAGGAGACGTGGCGTGTGTCTTTCGCTCAGCATACTGCGTGTAGGAAAACAGTGCGAATGAGATCGCAGCATGCGGTGGGCTAGAAGCATCTGTACTGGAAAGGGTCCTCCTGGCTCCCTCTGCTCTGATGTCCTTGTTATTTTCATGGAAGGAGGAGGAAGAGAGCTGGCTGGGGAATCACAGCTTCCGCTGGCCAGCAGATGTCCCTGATGAAGGACTGTTATAAAGATGGCACAAGAGCTGACTGACAAACTGTTAGCGGTGATTGGACTCTAATTTCACTTTTCCAGTGGATCATCAGCACCTTTGGCTATCAGTGGGGAGTGATCAGATATTAGGGTTGTGTGTTCCTTTAGTGTTTCTCCGTTATTGTAGCAGATGTCCCTAAAATTAGCCACTGTGGAAATATAAATGCATGTACAGTTGCAAGAAAAAGTACGTAAATCCTTTGGGAATACTTGGATATCATTTAATTAGTCATTAAATGTGTTCTGATCCTTATCTAAGTGACAACAATAGACAAACACAGTTTGCTTAAACTAATACGACACAAAAAATCTATATGTTTGCATGGTTTGATTGAACACAACATGTTAACACACGTGTTCACATACATGGGTTCACAAATTTTTTCTTGCAACTGTATATTGCAGGGGTGGGAACAAGTCACTAAATTGAAAATAACAAGTTCAAAAAGTCTTAAAAGTCTTGAAGCCCTGGTTAATACTAGGGAATCCAAGTATAAACCAAGTCCACTTTTTTTTAAAGAGGACATATAAAACAAGACTCACTTTTTGCATACTTTTTGTGTGTATTTCCACTTAAGTCTTGACTGCCCCTATGCAAATCTATCCATCCAATATCTGTGAATCAGATAAAACAGTAAGGAAGTGTAAGAAATCATATGCTTCTACAAACCTTTAGGATTGCTCCCTTATTATGACATCACAATAACAAAACCTGCACTGAACCCCCCAGGCACCATCCCTCACCTGTCAACCCCCACCAGAGCCACACCCACTAGATTAGTTGAAGAAACTCCATTTCAGTGATTTCCTTTGAGAGCCTCAGACAGTACACAGCAGGATTTGCCAGCAGACTTCATCTGATAGAGGGATCTATACCTACTGTCTGACAAGTCCAAATAGTAAGTTTTGTGTTTATACCACAGATAAGCATGAACTAGCTTGTGCTCTGATATTTAACACAAGCTAACACAAAAGTGCGGCAAATATATACCACATACATACCTATTCTTACTTGTATAAAAAGAGGTATAATATTTCACAAGTGTCCCAAGTCAATAACTCACTAGACACTAAAAGCCATTTATTTGTTTTACTCTAACAAAGAACTGAAGAACATAATTAGTAATATGTTAACCTAACATTAGTAATGTCATTTTTTTAAAGATTTATTAGCATTTATTAAAACAAAAATAAACTATATATGAAATTACCACATCGAATTTTTCAATGTGATATTAAGTTTAAATCAAAACAATGCCACAATAAATTATAGCATATGACCTGTGACTTAAAATGATTAAAAACATAAAATGAACACTGTGTAAACCCCCCAGCAGCGGATGGCCCACCACACAATAACAATTTCTGGTCAGCAGTGATTTTTGTAGTTGGCCCCTTTTTGCCAGAGATGCTCATGATTAAACAATAAGAAAGAACAGACTGAGCCTGTGTGGACCTGGCCTCTGATCAGTGAACATGAGTTTGGCTGTATTGAAGCTCCTCTCTGGACCCATTCTGTTCTTTTATCTTGCAGAAGCTATTAACACAGACTACAGCCTCAGATATCTTTCACCTACCTGCCTCAGATTATCTCCCAGCTAATCAGAGGCTGAGGATTCAATCAGGTTCTGGATTAGGCCAGATTTATTCACCCTGTACAGCGGTGCATAGTGCTAAACTTCATCTACTCGTGTAGAAATGCTTTCCAATGCCAGGAGCCTTAACAGTGCCAAGATAATATGCAACAGTAAGTTGTGAAAAATGTAAGATATTGTTTAACAAGCTGAATTACAATCATATTATTTTGCCTTAAGTCATATTCAGGCATGATTAGACTCAGATATGAAGGTAGATTTATGTACTGTAATAATTTAAAGTTTATCAGAAAATTTTGTTCCGAACAGGATATGATTTTTCTATAGGGATTGCCCATTTTCATGTCAATAAAGATTATTTTACAGCTGCCGGAGCTCCGGTTAATAGTTAGCGGTTAATGCTGCTCCAGCAGTGCTAGCCAAGGTTAGCAGCAGGCCGATAATACCCACCTCTGCACAGCGAAAGAGCTTAGTGTGCTAAGTGGCTAATGCTAATACTGCTTAAGCTTAGGTGCTGGAGAACTAAACTGAAACTCCTGAATACTCCTGTGTGGCTTTACTGCTCCTTAATACTTGACTGGTAAAATTCATACATAAGGCACAACAAATTATAAGGCAAACTGATGATTTTGGGGAAAATTAAAGGATTTTAAGTGCACCTTAAGCCCTATCAGGACTATCTGGGAAAAATATTTCATACTTCTATTCAGTGATAAAATTCTTGCACCTGGACTGCAGTTGAAAAAACAGGAGGAGCAGTAAGTTTTCCGGCTTTCTCGGTCACATGACATCACGTTCAGTAGCTCCTCCATTTCCACTCGCTGTTGTATTTACGTGGATCTCCGTGGAAACATGTGCCCAAAGTGTATTATGGTGCGTGGCAGTGGACAAATAGTTATTTTATTAAACGCGCGGTGATGAAACTCAGAGTGGGAATAAAATAACCTTACGACCACGGAGTTCAGCGAAAAACAGTAGGTAATTCAGCCTGTAGAGGACGTCTGAGAAAAACACATAAAACCAACTTGGTTTTATAGTCTTTGGAAAATGTAAGCTGCTGTAATCACTGAAAACTTAAATTAAACATATCTGGATATGTGCAGAAAAACTTCTGAATTCAGTATTATATTTTTCTCCCATTAAACCAAGAGTTTGCTAATATATTACACATATTGTCGCTGTCCAATGAAAAACAAAACAGCAAGTTTTCTAAAGTTTTAATGGAAGTCAGTGTAAAAAGAGTTTATTTCAGGTCATTTTTAAGTATTTCTATTGGTCCATTCATCAAGAATTTTTGGCACAGAGTAAGAGACAGTTTGTGTGTTCAAATTATATACTGAACAAAAAATCAATAAAAATGGAAATACTTGTTTTCATTGGAAAGCAACAATATACTGCCTTGATCGCAGCATGCCTTCAGCATGGTGATTAACACAGAACGAACCTCACCTTACATTACCCATCAATGACCATTTGAGGCAGGAAATTATGAAAAAAAATATTTTCATGATTCAGTTTTTTTTTCTTCACATTGTTTGTGCACAAAGAACTGTGGACACTGAAACCGAGGACTGGGAAGGAAACATTAGCTGAGTCCTAAAACTCACTCTGAATGTGAGCTGCATATCTAGATGTGTAGCTGTATACATGTCCTTTACTGACTTTGGAACAGCTTTATATGACACTGCAGCCAAGAAATGCAGCAGCCTACCTTGGCTGCAGCCTAGAATGTCACAACCTACAGGCCTGTTGTTTTAAACAGTCAGTGAAAGGATTTGAAAATATCTCATAATTCTCGAGGCCTTTTGTTAATTTAGCTTTTTGTGTGAGATCTGACTTGCTTGCAGAAGAGACGGTAATCATACAAAAATGTAAGCTAAATATGAAATCTCAGATGATTGTATTTGTATAACAATATTTTTACTATAAGGAAAAACAACAGTGTACTATGAAACTTAAAATTAGTGTTGGGTTATTTAATGAAATATGAATAATCTAATTAATGTGTGAACACAATCCAGTTCATTAGCGGTGCGGAAGAGGCTCTGAATTTCGCATGCAATTAAATGTTGACTCTTTTGTGTCATGTTTAATTCATACGGGTTCATTGTTCCTTTGTTGCGTGCTAAACTTTTCTAGAGGAAAAACTGGCTTAATATGTCAGCGGGTCTCGGTGGCATTCGTTTTGTGTGTGGCGCGGACGTGCTCTTGTAGATTCCATAATGGATGTCTTCCGCCTCTGATATTGTATTAGCAACTGCAGTTCAACTGTAATGGCTACCATTATTTTCATTGTGTTATAAATCACTGTCTCATGAATGATTTATTTCCGAAGTGCATGATGCATCCTGCAAACTGAGGATTTCTAACCACTCCCTCCCCGGACTATCGGTCATTGCAGTGTTTTAACAGCAGGGGGAGCCAACAGGACAACATTACTGAAGGTCTCCAACCATTCTCAAGGGTAGGATAAATCTCTTTCATTAAAAAAATCTACAGCAGTGAATATGCCTATTTGTTTATTATGATGAATCAGATGCTATAGGACATCAGGGAATAAATAACTGTTATGACGCTGCTGCGTGGCCTAGGGGTGATGTATTCATGTAATATGGTTGGATAGGGGATGTTTGGCAGGAACATGAACAGAACAGCACACATTAATAATAATTGCAGTGTAGGTTCAGACGCATTAAACCATCAGCGTGTGGGTTATTTTGTGGAATAAGTACATTAACTTGTACTTTATTTTAAAAGCAAATATAATCATATAACAGTGCGGATTTCACACTTTCGCACACCCAGAGCTATTGATATTTTCCTCACATTTATTACGTAAGGGCCTGAGAATGTCTGCAGAATTACATACTGAGAGGGACCCAATTACTGTAGCTTGTCATCAGTATCACATTTAGGTGTTCCGCAGAAAGAGCTATTCTAGTGAACGTATATGTGCTCGGACCGTCAGACAGGTGTCATTACTGCAGTTCATTTGCAAGGTAAGTGACTATGGGAAGTGACAGTGGTGGAATTAGTAATGCGCTCCTGCTGTCATTTTTATCAACACAGCCTGCAGGGAGGACGTGATTAAATGGATATTCCTCCTTCTGCATTAATACCCTCTGCCCCACTTTCAATTCCATTTACTTACTGGAGCAAAGAGAAGGGAATTTTTACTATCGATTGCATGAGATTCTCATTGCTTCCTTGACATGGCGGCACTGGACATGGTTGCCGCACATTAAGTAGCAGGAGAATGTGTGGGTAAGGTTCCATTTTGGCTCATCATTTTTACCTTTCTAGAGCTCAATTTCTTAGAATTGATGCTTATTATACTTTGGAGTTTAACATTTTTAGCAAGTCCTCCAACATTTTCTTTCATGGCTTTTTGGTAAAATTGTAAAATCCTATTGTTAAATATTACATACTGAAATTGCATTATTATTATTATTTCTTTCCAGGTGTCTTTTGTTTTGTTTTTTTTGTTTCTATTGTTTGAAATTATCTTCTTATGATGATCTTAGAGATGTCCTTGCTATCAATGGTGTCCATATTTTTTTTAGATATATATTTTTTACAAATACAGCACAGATCCAGCTCATAAGCTGGGGAGGATGGGTAGATGGGTGGATGGGTGGGTGGGCTAGCTGGCTGACTGGCTGGCTGGGGGGTTAAAATCCTTCCAAGCCGACTCAACATTATGCTGCAAGAAAATCAATGGCCATTGACCTTACTGCTGCCTTCCTGCTGGTGTGACTGACCACTAGAGAACACAGGTTATCCTGCATTGTCCCAACCTTCAATAAAAACAGCCTCCCTTGTGTGTGTGTGTGTGTGTGTGTGTGTGTGTGTGTGTGTGTCTAAATATCTACGTGCTTTTTTTATTTTGTTATTCTACTAAACCTCCTAATTTGGGTTACATCATGAGGCTGCAGTGTGTGTACAAGCATGTGTGTGGAAAAGTAGCCCACGATCGCAATTAATCCTGAATAAAAGCCGGCCCCCTAATGTGCAGTGGAGTACATCAACACTGATGTTTGAATGGGGTTGGGGGGGTGGTCGCTGGAAAGATATAAATGAATTAAATGGTGGAAAGCGCTGTTTAAATATGGATGCGCAGAGGAGGGAGATGGATGGGAGGTCAAACACTTGACTACTCACTTACCATTCAATTATTCATGGCGAAATGTTCAAATAGGCTACATTACCAACTATATTTACCTGAACTTACATTCGGGAGCTTTCCTCCCAAAACCTGTGATGGAGCATCAGCTGCACGCCAAATGCAGGAGACACTTTGGGGATTTGAACTCCGGACCCGTGTATCATAGTTCTCTGCCATAAGCGCCGCCATATTCATCATTTATGAGGCTCTGATTTATGAGTTGGTGACTGCTCAGGTCACCGGTGTTTCTTCAGCACCATCAGTGGAGCTCAGGGTCTTCACAATGTGAAGCTAAAGACCGCACAGCAAGGGTTTCACACTGTGAAGCAGCATGCCCTTAACCTTTCTGGAGATTGATATAGATATAAGGCCTGCCTGGTTAACACAACACTTTACCTTATTTATCTGAGTACCAATAATGTGCTAGCATTGTTGTATTAATAAGCTGAAAGGCAGTGGATTAATATTTCATAGCATGTGTTCACTCATTCATTGATCATTTGTAGCACGCAGCATTAACAATCATCAGCAAGTACAGCATGTACCATTTTGTGGTGCTGTTACCATTTTTTGGGCACAGCCATTAATTTACAAACAATAAATTGTTTCTGGTGTTACTTTCTTCCTTTCATTCTTATTCAAGTGAGCAACAGTGCAGGT
Source organism: Astyanax mexicanus (assembly GCF_023375975.1). Taxonomy (NCBI): domain Eukaryota; kingdom Metazoa; phylum Chordata; class Actinopteri; order Characiformes; family Acestrorhamphidae; genus Astyanax; species Astyanax mexicanus. The sequence continues at coordinate 33,789,083 of NC_064414.1, read as the reverse complement.
CACATTTTTGTTTTAATAATAAACTCCACACATTTCTTTTTTACAGGGGAGAGGTCAGGGCTGCAAGCAGGCTATGCAGGTGTGCAGCATGTGTTTTTGCATTGTATTGGAAGGAACCAAGACTTAGTAAAAGGGACCCATCCTCCTCTGGTCAACCCGGGCAGCACAAAAACATGTAATGTTAACAGGTAATAGCAAACATGATTTGTTATAGTAAGAATCTTAGGCTACATTCACATTAAAAGCCACATTGCTCAAATCTGATTTTTTGCTCAGATCTTGATAGTTCACATTCACAAATGTAAGTGATCTGTATCTGTGTGTAATGTGAACTAATCTGTCCCTGAATCACCTCAAATACGCACATTGATACGTGTATAAATGCCGCCTTCTTCATCAACAATAAAAAAATCGTCATATTTAGCTTTGTAAAGGTGAAATGGAAGCATTAGCAGCTCATATGTGGAGCATCTTTAGATGGAGTGGAGAGCAAACAGCTGGCTGCTTGCTTTTGCTGTTTTTGCAGCTATAGCTCCACAGCTGCACTGAGAGATGTGTGGGTACGAGAAAGAAGCATGTAGTTTATGCGTAAAAGCAGATTTTTTTTTTCATATTTAACATGTTTACACAGCCATGAAAAAAATCAGATCCAAGCCACATTGAGCAAAAAATCAGAGTCACTTCATCCTGGTAATGTGAAGTCAAGTCAAGTCAAGACGTTTTACTGTCAATACTGCTTATGTACATGACCTACAGAGGATTGAAATTATGTTACTCTCCTTCCCAAAGTTACAAGAACAGCATAAAAATGTAGATAAAAATATAAAAAAATGTACAATACAACAAGGTTGCAAATATAGACATATGTGAGCCCTTGAGGTGCAAAGATGGTCAAAGAATCCAGAGTTGGTCAACAAACTGTGCAAACTAAAGCCTTACGTTAACCATGCCAAAAAAGCAACATCAATCTTCACACACTTTCTATCGAGGAGAAGTTAGGGCTGCAAGTAGGCTGGACCAGTACCAATACTGTAGATACCCTCCACAGCCATGGTAATGTGTGCATGTGTGCAGCTTGTGGTTTTGCATTGTCTTGTTAAAAAATGCATAGACTTCCCTCAGAAAGTCGTCCCTTGAATCGTCTTAAAAGGCAGCGTATGTTGCTCTAAGATAATAATATATTTTTCTGTATTGACACAACCCCAGCCCATACCATAATAGACCAAGCCTATTCCATAGCACATTCATTCATTCATTCATTCATTCATTGCTCTTCTTCCTTAACATGAGACATCATTATCTGAGCATTGCATTTCAGGGGTGAAACTTTGCAGCTTGTCCAAGTTACAACATCAAACTGAGTACACCTTGTACAGTCTTAATGGATCTGAAATGTATGCATGATTCGGTGCCTGCGGGTGTTGGTATTTCAGGCGCAACAACTGATGCTTTGATTCCCTATGGTGAGCAGCCTGCTTCTCCTGACAAGAACCATCAAATGTGTGCTGGGACACACCAGCGCAATGTGCAATGTTAATGTTAAGCGGATAGAGAATATATATATATCTATGCTGTATCTGTCTCTCCGGGCTTATTGGTGTATATGACATTATAAGGAATATACCAAATAATACACCATATGCAATAAAAAAAAAAAAATAATAATATATATATATATATATATATATATATATATATATATATATATATATATATATATATATATATATATATATATTCTGTGCATGTTCTGCAATATACTGTCAACGTATAACCATACATGTCATTTTATAATATTTTATTCCATGCAGGCTTGTTATGTAGTCAGTACTCCAGGTGAGTGTGTCCGCCTCTGCTACAGAGAAGAGCCGTAGTCAGATGTTCACTATGCATGCGGCATTGTCTGCTCGCCTGTTCGATAGCGCTGGCAGCGAAAGGTGACATCTGGTGACTAATGTGCTCCCATGTTCCCCCTCTTCTCTGGGCAGCAGATGCTCTGCACAGGCAGATAGCAGAGAGGGTGGGGAGGGAGGGAGGGAGAGAGGGATGGATGGGGGTGGGAAGGGAAGATGGACAGACACAAAGTGTTTTTATAAGTGTATGCATGTGAGAACCTCAGCTCCGCGCTTCGCTTTAATATTGGAGTGAATTTGGTTGGATATGACACAGTCGAGGACAATCTTTACTTCCTGACACTTGAGTGACAGTTCAAACATATACGGGATCTGAGCTCCTGATTTAACAGTTATGATATTTGATTAAAAACCCTGGATAGCAGAATGTGTAAAATGGGCTGTGGCTCATAAATGTCTGTCCTGTTTTATGTCGTTATCTGCTGTTAGACATCTACTCTAACAGGATTTGAACAGTGCATCTGAGCTCACACAGTTATTTAGTGATTACAAACATGCAGCCAGTGGGATTACAAATGTCCCAGCTTTGTTGTGTAAAGACTAGTTGGCAATATGGCTTAGCAGATGTTACAGGGTGGAAGTATGTCTATCTGAAATGTATGTGAATGAACGAGTAGCTGAATGAGAAGGTTTTGTGGCATTTTGTTGCTTATTTGCTCTCTGGAGATTTACGAGGACTCTCGGGATTTCAGAGGTGGAACCGCTTTTCATAGTATTATGTCATACAGTATTTAAAGCTGATGTCCATAAATTATGGAATTTGCGGGATTTAGGACCCTTTATGAGAATGGGTAATTGCACAGAGCATGCGGAAGAATCTTTTCAAACTGAATGGGTGTGATGCGGTCTCCTTTCTGAGCAGATGAATCCGATTCCAGGTTATGTTCAGTCAGTCAGAGTGAGAGAGAGAGCGCTCAGTCAGAAACGTCACTCGTTTGTTTCTTTGGTTTTACTATGGGTGAATGAGCTACTGAGGTCTGATGGCGTTTTCACACCAGCACTATTTGGTCCGATTAAAACGGACTCTGGTCCGTTTGTAATTTTAGTGCAGTTCGATTGAGCATGTGTGAAAACAGTAATCGCACTCGGGTGCGGATCAAATTAACTGGACCGAGACCAGCTAGAGGAGGTGGTCTCGGTCCGGTACCAAACGAACTCTGGAGCGGTTCGCTTTGGTCTCGAGCTGACCCAGCTATTAAATATAGTCCATTTATTTGAGCTAAACGGCTGATAAGACGCAGTCTAAACTGATATATTAGCCAGATAACGCTAATTACCACAGCTAAGAACAAACGCTGTGTCCATGCGCGTGCGGTCTGTGCAACGTTCACTGCTCACGGCCGCGTGACTCTGTTTACTATGTTTACATCTGCGCTGCACATAGAAACGCTATGTGTAAAAGCGCAACGTTTCAGCGTTCAGTGTAAAAACACAAATATGCGCTGGAACACAGAATCTTCTCACTATATTTACTTTTTTGTATATGTATATTTACTTCCACGCCAGACCACGCTCTGACCAATCACAGGACACAGCCTGCTCGCGTGTTTATTTGTGAGCATTTTGGTGCATTTACATTTATGCCTGTGTGAAACCAGACTAAACAGAGGGAGAAAACGCTCCAAGTAAACGAACTCATCAACTGATTCAGACCAGAGAAACGAACTACAGGTGTGAAAACGCCCTGAGTTTACCCTTCTGAAGTCTCCATTGCTCCCCCAGCTGCTCGCGTTTAGTAAAACTGAGCCGGATTCTCTTTTAGAGGCTGTACGTGTGACGTAAGTGCGTAAAGTGGACGCATTTTGTGGCCTGAAGAAGTCCAGCGAAAAGCGACCCGACTATTAAACACAATACTGTGTCCATTCTCCACTCAGAAATGCTTCTGCTTTCAGTTTAGAAACAAAGCATACAGCAATGTAAGTGTATTATTGTACAACACCTTTTGTACAAGTGTCATAGAAAAGACAATTTGGTTCCATCACAAACAGTTTTTGTAACAGAAAAGAGTAATTGTGAACAACCCTTTAAAAGCTTAAATAACCTCTTCCCTCTTCCATGATTCATGATTCATTATTTAAAGAGTGATACTGCCCTGTATTTGTGGAGTATACTGTATAATTAGTGTTTTATTTAATTAAAGACAGTATAAACATAAAATATTTAATGTGTTGTCTGGTTGTCTTCACCTCATATTATCATGTAGCCCCGGCTAAAAATGTAAAACTCCCTAGTTCTAAAATAGATACACCAATACAGTAATAAATAAAGTCATATAAATTCATAGTGATGGTTTAAAGGAGTATTAACATGGTCATAATAGTCCTTGTGTTTCTGTAAATTGTTTTAAAAGAAAGTAAAAGCAGTACAGAGTACATATTTATTAAATATTTACATATTTAAAGTACATTTATTATTTGAGTTTATGCAAGTAAGTCACTTAAAAGTGATTAAGGGAGCTACTCAGGGAGAAGTACACAGGTGAGGGGTGGAGTACCAGATTGGAAGTGGCCCGCCCACGGGACGAGGGAAAGAGAAAACGGCAGCTACACAGGAGTCCGGGGAGGCGAGAAGGAAAAAGTTCCTCACGGGGTGAACTAAATTCACTAATAATCAGTATTAATTGCCCAACCGGTAATTTTAAGGACACTGACGTCCATACTAACAGTGTATTTGTGGATAAAGCTGGGAAAAAACTTTCTAAGCAAGTTCTGTTATCCCTGTTAGCTTAGCTAGCTCGGCTAGGTATGTTTAGCCTCGTGTATTAGCCTGCTCTGCGCTAGCCGTGAACTCTCCGCTGCAGCGCCGCGTGGACAGACTGTTCTCCGGACTCGCTCGTTATTTCGCCGCCTTCACCGGACACCAGGACCGCAAACACTGCTAACCAGATAGCGCTTTGAGTCCCCTCGTGGCTTAAAGTTCCTCTGGCTCTGAGGGAAACGCTCCGTGCTGCAGGACCACGCGCTCTGCTCCCGTTCATATTCATTGAAACTGAGGTAACGTTATTCTGCAACTTTTTTTTTGGCTCGTTGGAGTGAAGCGGCCGTTACGTTTTAGGCCACAACTCACGCCAGCTCCGAACCAGGCCTGCACCATTTTGTTTTGTTTATTTCTTTGCTAATTCTGTTTGAGTGTATTCTTTAAAGTGGCCCCATATTTTTAATTTAAGGTGGTGTTTTGTTTTACAAACAAACTATAAAAAGTACATTTCTGATTGAGGGTTTAAATATATAACTGACAGTGTAGTTCTAAAAGTAAGAAAAAGGAGTATATTAGCCTAAAATCAATGCTACAACTATAAGCTAAGATATTAATCCTAAATTAAATCTTATCCTCAAATATAATCCAGAGTAATAATACATTAATTGTAATAATTTAAACAAAGATAGTAATTTAAATATTTGGGGTTCTGTTTAGAATATAAAGTCTTGAATTTACATCTGGGTATTTATACACTATGTTTTACTATTGCATCTGAAAAAAAGGTACTATTCAGCTCTGTCTTGAAAAGATATAACTCCATTGTTGATTGAAGCCTGCTATTTATTTATTTTTCTTGTTGAAAGTACTGAAAAGGACAATATATTCTAAGCCTTATTGGCTCAGTTTTGATAGCCCTTTTATTGTGTGTTTTATTTTCTAGTATTTTATTGCTACAAACATAGAGAAGGGAAAGGATAGATAGAACTCTGGCCCTTATTTCTTCCAATTAACTGGGAATAGGGGTTACAATCATATACATGAAGTTTAAACCTGCAATACATTTGTGAAAAGATGTGACTGGTGTAATTTAGAGCTAATATTAAACAGGTAATGTCAATATTCAATTAAATTTTTTTTCTATAGCACATTTTTACAATAAACGTCTTCACAAAGCAGTTTAAAAGAGATATGGGTCCAAGCCTCTTATGAGTAAGCACCACAGTCATAGTGGCAACAGTGGCAAGAGAAAAATACTCCCTCATAATAAGAGGAAGAATCCTTGGAATGAACCAAGACTCCTCTGGTTGAACTGGACAGCACAAAAACATGCAATGTTAAGAGGTACTTATCATGAATCATGATTTTTTTTTATAGTAGGAGTGCAAAGATGGTCAAAGAATCTAGAGTTTAAGCAGCTTTAAGTTCTCGTGGATCTGAGGCAATGTGACCTTCACATTGACTGACTTTCAACTTATTTAAATAGTTTTGCCATAACATAGATTAAAACATTACTCAAATAAAGGCTATTCACTGTATACCAACCAACTCTACCTCTTCAAAACTTCACAACTGATGCTCTCAAACATATTAGGAGGAAAAGATATTCACATAATATTAACTCTTTACAAGTTCAGCACAGCTGCTAACTGAAAGCTCACATTCCTGCTGACTCTACCTCATAAAGCTGACTGAGAAAAGGCCAGAATCTAAATAATACAACTAAATGTTCTGGTTTGTTTTAGACTTTTTTTTTGTTTTACTAAGTAATTCCATATATTTTTCTTCATAGTTTGGATAATTTTGTTACAAGCATTAATCTATAGTGCAGAACAATGTAAAGTAATGAAAACCCAATGTATTTAAGGTGTCCACACTTTAGACTTGTACTGTAAGTTCAAAATACACTGCATAGGACTGACCTACTAGAACCAACTTCAATTTATCTCCAACTAAATTGGCTTTATTCTTTCGAAAAACAAAAACCTGAACTTCTGGTTGATGGCTTTCTTGAACTTGTGAATGTACTCCGTACTTCTATAATTACTGGACCTCTGCAGTTCAGCGTGGAGCCATGGCAGTGGCCTGGCACCCTCTAATGTAGCACACACTCCACTCTGCGTGTCACCCCGACAGCTCGTGCTTAACCTCTCCTCGGCCCTTTTTCACAACTGCAAGTGGGCTTTTTTCCCCCCGTCTCACCCATGAGTGGCCCTGCGAACCCAACTGCATGTGACAGCCGAGCAGACAGGGCCTGTTCTGGCTCCAGCAATGGCCTTGTTGTTCCTCAGCTACTGAGAGAGAGAGGAGTCCAGACAAGGCAGACTTGAGACAGTTACAGCAGCGGTTCACACAATGCCATGTTGTGTCAGACTGGCTGTGCAATGTCGTACTGTTGCTAGACAGCCTCTAGCGCAAAACAAATGCAGAGTGATGGGAGAGGACAGAAGCTGGGGAAGGAAGAATAATTCCATGTTCCCATTACGACGTAATACGGGCTCGGGGATCTGTCATTTTAAAAGGTAATTAAGGGCCTATCGTGGCTGTAGCTAACCAAAACAAGCATGTGATTCAGATGAATACATTGCTTCTTATTTCTCAGCCAGGCATGACTGAGCTGCTTTTATATTGATGCGACTGGTTCTGCATTCCGCTGGAAAGGGACTTATCAAAAGGCTATATTTTTAAGTTACCATGCCATGTCTTTTTTTTTTTCTTTTTTTTCCCCGAAAACACCCATCTTCTAGGAGACAGGGAAAATCTGCAGTGTGAAAATGAATTGGCAGGTTGCTTCCCCTGAGGCCCCCTTCTATCAGTCGGTGCAGTGGGTGACAAAATGCAGCGCATACGCTCCCAGTACAAACCTGATTCCATCTGTAGCCCTATCAGCCGAAGAAATGACATATTTATCAGAGTAGCATGGCCTCGCAGGCGGCAGTGCCACGGTGGCGGCTGACTGGGAGGTCTCTAGGAGTTAACTCGGGCCCCCCTCTCCCTGTCTCTCTCTCTTTTTCTCCCTCTCTCTCTCTGCACACCATTTCTGCTCCCCGAGGGCTCCGCTTGAAAGGATCCCGCATCAAATTGCTTTCTTATTTGTTGGGCTGAATACCTTTGATGGCATTTGTTCTGACAGACTAGATGATATAGAATAATTCCCATGATGATACGTTACACTGCAGCTTGTTGATCTGCATTTCCATTTATTGTTCCAGTATCGTGTGCCAGTCTATTAGGGCTGCCTTTTCGCCACGGCTAGCACGATCTTATCCCCTCCAGATTCCTAAATGAGACAGAAGTATGTAAGTAAACCTCTGCATGGTGGTGGCAGTGTTTGGAGAAGGCTGGTTGCGATCTCTAAACACTGCTCAGATTAACCATGCCCTGGCTGTCATCAGTGCCAGGAGAGAAAAGCTGCACGCTATCAGTGGGCCTGCTCTAGCGTTCGGTTTCAAAGAAGAGCCTGGGGGGAACGCTTCTAATATTGTCTCGGATTCCATGTTTTTCACAAAACTACTGATGCGTGTGAGCCCCGGAAAGGGGGAGAGAGAGAGAGAGAGAAGGAGAGAAAGGAGCAAAAGGAAAAAAAAATTAAAACATCAGACATTTTGAACTATGCGATTGTTAGACCACAGCTAAACTATTCCACCTGGAACCAGATTGGTGCTGTAACACTTCTGATATGATAGGTTACTTATGAACCGTTTTCCACGTGAGTAGAATAAACTTGAACACAACAATTCCAACCAATGACTGTAGAAAAGCATGGACAGTGCAACGTCTCTTAAAAGTAATGCCACCACAGGTTTTAGCACCTCTGCAGGCTGGTTGCACTATAAGTGCACTATATAGGTATAGCTATTCAACCTGTAAACTTAATAAAGGTTGTCTGAGACACTTGTTTTAGTAGAAGGGTTTTAGAGGCAAAGGTTGCAAATTCAACAACATGGTGGACATTTTTTGCTTCATTTCCTTTTTATAAAAGGGAAGAACATGAAACTATAGCGTCCATCAATTATACAGCATTTGGATCCAACAAACCTTGCGGAAATATTTGTTGTTCTTAATCATTAGCAGATAGTTTGTGCTTACTAAATACAAGGTGTTAAACAAAATAAAGCTCTTGAGATACTGTGAGCTGGTACTCATGTTTATATGTACCGTAGATGTGTTCAGCCTGATTCATGCTAGTCATTCATTAATGCGTCCTTTAATGCAAAATCATGTTGATGCTTCATATGAATTTCTGTTGTTGCTACTAACTGCACTATGTGCATGAAAGGTTTGCTTACGTCAGACCACGTGCTTCTTTTACTTTCAGTAATAGTTAGATATCTCTCAGCTTGTCCAGAAATGCATGTGAACAGTGTGTCTTATAGTTGTGGTTAAAAAAGTAAATTGCACTTTTTAGGGAAACGGTGTGATATATGTGTGGGAAGGGAATTGCCATGTATGTTGTATTCCCGGTATACACACAACACTGTAAGTAAAAGAATGGTCGCAAGAACTTTGGAAATGTTTTGTCTCACCTACCTGACACCCACAATAAGGCCTTGCTCCAACTTCTATAATTCACATTGAGTTGCTATGTGCACACTGGCCTGTATTCAACCTTAATCAAAAGCTAACACTCCATTATCATTTTAACCATTGCTAGCCCATGACTTTTATCATGTCTGTGTATTTTCCTCTGTGTTTTTTGCTCTATTTTATCGAAAAAAAACTGACATAAATTAAGAACATCTACATAGTACATCTCTTACATCACTGTGCACATGTGAAAAATGTACTACTAGTTGTATATACAGGGAAAAACGCCCTTGCTCGGATATTGTGCATTGGAGCACATGTTTATGTATAGATGGCTTTTAGTGCGTCATTTAGTGCCTTGTTCATGTTCAACTACTGTCACACACATGCACACACACACACACACACACACAGGCAGTGTTATGTAAGCGGGTAAGACTGGGTGAGCAGCACACAAGGGACGGGCGTGTAAACAGCTGTGGTGTCAGTGAGGAGCACAGTGCCAGGGGTGTGTACATGTGACTCCCTGAGCACTACCAAAGAGAGGCCATATTATCACTCACACACACACACTCAATCACACATACACAGAGGCACTTCACACTCAGAGCCAGCTCAGCTTTCTCTAAAATGGCAGCCCAGTTGATCACTATCCCTTCTGCTTTTGCCCGAATTCATGATCCAAAAAACGGCCAATGCTTTCTTTAACAGCTCACTCCAGTGTTTTCAATGCAGTCTGCAGAATCTAGTCTACAGCAATCTACAGCATTTGCGCTTACAGTGACCTCACAATAAGTGAAGTGAGATTTTACATTTTGCAAGAGGAAAATGCATATCTAGGTTGAAAATCTAAAAACAAAAATAAAACAAAATATGTTGGCACATACAAATTTGTCTTTCTGTCCAAATTGCTATTGATCCATTCATTGTGGACGACCCCACCCATCTCTCTCACACGGACTCTTCGCTCTGATGCCGTCCGGCAGAAAATACAGAAGCATCCAAGCCTCCACTTCTAGTGTTACGGATGAGAGGGATGGACATAAGTGCAGAAATATATATTTATTAAATAAACAAACTAATAAACTAACAAACAAACAAACAAGATAAACCAAAGCTACACTGAAAACAAAATAAACACAGCTAACACAAAACAAGAATAAACAATAAAAGGATTACTAAACTATGAAATCTAGAAAAGGAAAACAAAACTAAAGAAGACTAAACTAGAAAACAGGAACCTAACAAGCAGCATGAGACATGTAACAAACCTGACAAAACTACGGACAGCAAACAAACCAACAAAAGACTAGACAAGTAAGACTTGAAACAAAGGGGCTTATATACACGAGGAGGGAACAGGAAACTGGAAACACTTGAGGATCAATCAAGAGGGGGCGGTGTTACAAATAACTGATGACAGGGTGGGGCTCGGGCGGAGACAGGACCAAAACACAACAGTAGCACATGGCTGGGAAACACATGACCGGTAAACAGAGGGCAGGAGCACAAGGGACCAAATGAGGGAGAAACACAAGACAAACATGGGCTAAGCTGTGACATCTAGACTCTGCAACAGCTTTTTCCACCAGGCAATTCCTCAACTCACCGAGACGGAGCTAAACACCCACACACAGGGACTAAACTGAACCCTCGCACCACTGCTCACACACACACACACACACACACAAAGAATGTACTGAACTCACCCTTCACTCTACACACTCACACAGAGACTGAACTGTGTCTATCCATATCACCAGTATTTGCTGTTTCCTTCTATAAAAAAATATAAACTATCTATCTCCGTAACTGCTGTGATCATGTATGTTCTATATGTTACAGTATCTTGCACATCTCTGCACCTTATCCTCACCAGGCACATTTTGTTTGTACTGTGTCTGTACTGCATTGTACCGTGCTGTCTGTTAATTGTCTAATGTCTGCTGTATTTAATGTGTTTATTATAGTGTCATTCAATGTTGCACATTTGATGCACATTTGCACTTTAAGTTGTCTGTTGTATTGTTCAATGTTACACCATGGTTCCGGAGGAACGTATTTTAATTGCATTATGTTCCTGTACCTAAATTTAACGAGAATAAAATCCTCCTAATTTGACTTGATCATTGAAGTGAAATAAATATACTGTAAGAACCCTCAGCTTCACATTAAGTAAAAATGTCAAAAACAAGAGGTCACACCTATCAAAAAATGATTTTGTCCATATAGATGAAAGGAAGCGTCAGAATGCAGTGCTATTCAGAATATAAAGATAAAGGTTACCAAGAACAATACATTATAAATTATACATTTCTTGAGCTTCACATACAGAATAATGTGTAAAACACGTATAAAGCAACATGCCAGCCATCTCAGCGAGGAGTTGTAGAGGATGTGAATTGTCATGTTGGAATAATGCACCTGAGTGTGTGTTCATTTAAACAGAGTAGCAGTAAAAGAGAAGTATTGGGAAACCCACTCATTCATGATGACTTCCAGATGTCTTCTAGAATCAAGGGTTTAAAAAAATGATCCTGCTTTTGTTGGAGTGGCTTTGTTAAAGAAGCTTGCTTTTGTTGGAGGATTTGATTGCATTCAGCGACAAGAGCATTAGAGAGGTCAGGATGTTGGATGATCCCCACTCCACCTCATCCCCAACTCATACCAAAAGAATGGGCTGTTAAGTAACACTCATAACAAATACTTTAATTTACGCTTAAAACAAGCAGAGACTCTGTTGTACAATTTATACAAAATGATTAAAGTCACTGTTATTGATGAACAAAGAGATAATAGAGAGTAGTGAAACAATTAAATGTGATGCAGTGCAGATGTACATAAGAATAGCAATAATATTTTTTTGCTTATATTGGTCATGGGGATTTTGAATGGGAAGAAGCAGATAAAAAGATGAATGAATAAGCAAGCTTAAATAAAATTCCAACAAGCATTCCTTGAGTAGACATCAAAAAGCCACGTTGCTTCATTTGTTTAGACAACCATTATATCAGCATCCTCTTTTTTCTCAGCATATTGTAAGTCAGTAAGTCGACTCAAGTTAATTAAGAAATCTGCTGCAACACACGCTTTGGTTTTTTGATCAAAATCATCACAGAACACTTCTCCGCCTTTGTCTTTATTGGGAGGATATTAAATGCTTCTTTTCCAGTCGTTCTAAATCCATTTGTTTATTTCGAGAGTTTATTCCTAAAAAAAAATCTGCTTTGTGTTTTTCAGAAAGCAATCTCCTGAAGTGTTCCCACAGGAACACAAACAATGGCTATCATCGTATTAGTCATCATATTACAGCAGGCAACCACGACCAGGAGGAAACGCCTCAGATCTCTATTAGCTGGGTAAAATCTTCTCCTGTGTGTAATTGCAATGTTCCACTTCAAAGACTCCAACAGGAGAGCTGGTGTAGGGGTGAGATATCCTTAAAATACCAATTAAAGTAGCTGAGGGAAATATGACCCCCCACTTCCCCGGGTCACATCTCTATTGCAGGGACTGGATGTATTGAAAATCTCAGCCTTACCTTTCAGCCATGGTTCACAGCTTTTATATCAACACCACTACTTCCTTGATTAACTCGCGCTCGCTTAAGGGATTATAATGTCACAACACTTTTTTTCCTTCCATTTCTCATCCTATGTCTGTATGGAAAAGCTGCAGAATGTTCATTTGATATGGCCAGTAATATTCTGTTTTAAACTGTACAAATGAAATTTTAATCCAGGAAAAAAAAAATAATGTAATTTTACTGACATCTCTTTATCTTTACTGACAGGCCTGTGAATAGGATGTATAAGCCATCTAAAAGCTGCAGTTTCCTTAAGGCATTTTAGTGTTAGGATTATCTAACACTTTATTAACTTCCACAAGTTAACACAATTAATTTGGATCAGCAGGTTTGAGGTTGAATGTTTCTTGATGCTTTGCCCACACACCCATTTCATTATTTCATGTAGTAATCTAACTCAGGGGTTCTCAACTGGTCTCCGCCCAGGACCCACATTTTTTAATTGCCATTAAGAAGAGACCTAGTGTCATAGAATACAAACCAAACAAATGTATGTTTTAAAAACCTTTTTAAACATACATATGCATGCAAAATGAATTTAAGGGCCTTTATTTTAAGAAACTGATGAGGAACATGACAACTGCATTTATACAAGTTACTACAATAAAATTAATAATCAAAACTACACAAAATTAGATTTTTTAGTTCTCTGCTTATCTATGCATTTAGAGTACATTATTAAGAAACTCTCTTTTTCCCCCCAATATAAAACAGAAGAAAAAAATCAGATGAGCATTATTTATTTTTACATTTTTTTAATTGTTTATTGTATTTATTTTTTACAAGCTGTCTCAGAATGTGTCCACGGCCCACTTTTGGTTCCCGACCCACTATTTGAGAATCGCTGGTCTAACTAACTCAACAAAAATGGAGATACAACAGTGACATAACCAAATGCACAAGCACTGAACTGCAATGAACATGCAAGCTATTTGTCAGAATCTTTTATGAGAGTCCCACATACCACTCAGCTATGAGTGTAGTGTAGAGTTGCATTACATCACACCAACGCAAAATGTAATATAGAAAATAATGTAATTAATTCAGAGCAATTCTTACCCCAAATGAAGAACAAAAATGAAATCTTGGCCACTTACAGTCTGTATTGGGGTAATAAAACTGGTAAATTGAGTAGATTTTAGGATCAAACATGTACATTAAAACAAACCGAGCCTTTAACAAGAGGGCCCCAAGCACAGGCAGGAACAGGAAACGGTTAAACTCCCTTCTTGCCACATTTGTCACAGTAGCAGGCCTGATGTTCTCCGGGTTGGTGGCCTGATTTCCATTTGGAGATGAGTCGCTATTTGCCCGTGCTGCCTAGTAACTGTCAGATCTGGAGTGTGATTTATGTAAATCGGCTGGCAGGGGCTTGTGGGTCAGAAGTGATCTGTTGTGAGACCACTGCCGGGCAACTGCACAGCAGAAACAGCAGGGTAGAGCTCTGCTATCAAAATCTCCACTAATAATGGCTGAGGATATTACCCTGCACTTTCCAAATACGATATGTTGTACATATGTTGTGCAATCCTAATCGAACTGCAAAGCTCTGTTCATTAAGAATGGAAGCCTGTACCTCTTTGATCACACTTGCGTTTGTAATTTCTGTGTCAGAAACTGTAACAAACAGTCAAATGAAACACGGATTAGCTGATCTTTAAATAACACTGCCAAGAATTAATGGTATAATGGAAGATCAGGTCGTGACTTACAGATAGCAAAGCTTCAGAAGCCAAGAATCTCTTGGAATATAGCCTGTGCTCCTGAAGCAGTGACTGCTTGATTATTCCAGACTGTATTTGTTTTAAAACAAGATAATAGAACGAAGACAAGTCAGTATCAATAGAAGTGACTGTTATACTTTCCTGATATCATTAATGTGGGCCAAACCTGGTCCACAACTAGAATTTACGAGTTGCCCACATACCACTTGTAATGATGATGGCCTAGAAGTGAGCCAGATGTGGTTTTGTGGGATTATTGAAGAACCCATTCAGTATTTAACTCAGATTTACATATGCTGAAAGAAAATATAGTTCTTTAAACTATACATAGTGTATTCATAATACTAAATGTATTTATTAACATGGCAGTTTGTATTATTTTGTTAAGCTGAAAGCAGAGGCATTTCTAAGTGGGAAAGGGATAAAATATTGTTTAATACCAGTGTGCTGAAACGACCATCCCTGCTAAGCCTAATATATTCCTTCTAAAAACTGGGGTGTTGGGTCGCTTTTTGCTGGAGTTCTTTTGGCCACGTCACGCGTCTTTACGTACTTACGTCACACGTACAGCCTCTACAAGAGGATCCGGCTCAGTTTTACTGAATTTGAGCGGCTGGTGGAGCAATGGCGACTTCAGAAGGGGAAACTCAGAGCTCAGTAGCTCATTCTCTTATAGTTAAACCAAAGAAACAAAGTTTCATTTCTGAGCCCAATGGCTCTATCTATTCAGAATGCACATTCTGGTGTACTTTTCCAACAGGACAATGCTCATCTGCACACTGCTTGAAGGCACAGATACTGTGCCATTGCTAGAGCTGCATCACCAGACCCTTCAATCCTTGATTGAACATATTTGTGGGATTCCTAAAGAAAAGCTATCAACACTTAATCCCTTCTTCAAAATCTGAACTGCTTCATTGGATGAAATATTGCAGGACACCGTTAAGAACCTCTACATCTCCATGCTGAGATGACTAGCATGTTTTGTTAAACACTACTTCTGTGTGTTTAGACAAATAATCACCAAGAGTTACTTATGTGTCTAAATGATGGTAATGTTTTGTTTCTGGTATCTTCTGGTGGCTTTTTCCCAAATAGCACTGCAATCTGACACTACATTCCTTCTCGGCCCCATTATTTTTACAACAATTTATTTTATGATTACTGTATGATCATACAGTAAGTATTTAGTTCAGTATTTAGTTCAGTTGCTGTGCAGTATTTAATACTATAGCTTTCTCTGTCTCTACTGTAGCTATAGCTTTTCGCTGTCACTCAAACACACTTGATTTAGGTCTAGTAACAACTAGATCTGATTTAAAATTTCTGGCAACCCAAACTTGCCCACTTTAAGGCCATCATTTCACTTGCTATCAGAAAGTGCCAGATGTCGGCCAGTTTCAGGCCACATAAATATTGTCATCAGTGTCCATCAGATTTCCTTATACTAAACTGTATCTGTCAAATGCACCTTTGGTATAAAATGATAATTTTTTTTATTGATTATGTTTTTGAGCTGCCATAAACACATACGCTATGGTCGTGATGATTGATTCACTATTGTATGTGAACAGTCAGAGTATGTTTATGTTTTAGGGAAATGAGCCATTCTTTGAAATGCATGTCAGATCAATAAAACACACAGTTCTACACTAACGTACTGCAGTGATGCTTCAAAGAAGTCGCAATATTTTTTAGGGGGGAAAAAACATGTAGGCTTTTCCTGAGACTGGAAATTCACTGTTTGCAGTTGGGTCTGAATCAGAGGCGCTCATTGTGTTGTGTACATCAGAGCTGTCGTAAGCTTCAAGCCATTCTTATCTCCACTCTGCAGCATGGCTTACAGTACCTTCATTTGGATCACCAGCTGAACAAAACTGGGTGAAGCAACTGCAGGAATCATTCGGTTTCATTCCCCCCCTCCCTGTGTTGAGAAATGCCTCCATTTGACAGAGTGAATAATTTATAATAGTTACCTCTCAAAAGCTGCATGAGCATTGAGGTGGGAGGAAGATTCATCTTAGTCAGAGTCAGAGCGTCCTGGTGCACTTCCTTATCAGATTAATGATATCCAGATTATGTGTTCAGCGGAGAACTCTCTGCCAAAACAATCAGGAGAGCTCATGCAGACATTTCCTTAAACAGAGGCAAAGTATCATGACATAATTAGAGCAGCTCGCTCCTTTGTGGCTGCACTGGGCCGCAGAGTTCAGCTTGCTTTGCAGAGCACGACTTGAAACGGCTCGGCGAGGGTGAGCGCTCCGCTAGTGGTGCAGATGGTCTCAGGGCCATGTGTGCCAATGGGAAATTTAATTGCGCTGCATTTAAAAGTATCTGTTTTAATAGCTGGCTTTCTGGAGTTTCCCGCTGGCACGGTTTAATTAGTCTGAATACATTAGGCTCCTGTTGGAGCTCTACCTGCCAGGATTGATCACTGGACTGGGACTACACAGGAGCCATTTGCATTCACACTTGTGGGTCCCGCACAGTCAACCAGCCACACAGACGCGGCACAGCTTTTCTTTAATGCTATGATTGTAGTCCCCGTTTGGTCACTCATTTTCCACAGTGCACTTATGGGTGTTACATGTTCTGTGTAATTTGCTGTAAATGTTTTTTCCCCCCTCTCTGTTTTTCAGCAGGCTTTGGGGAGTCTGTGAGAACAGAAGGGAAGGTAATTGTGGAAAAAAAACACATTGAGTTCTCAAAGGCAACCTGCTGCCCCCTGCCAGAAAAGTGCAACTGGAGAGGAGGTTTATCTTTCAGTATTGACAACAATGCAGCCAAGCATTCTGCCAAAGCAGTGCCGGAGAGGCAGAAAAACAAAAAAGCAAACACAGCTGATGGGATCTGTCCTGCCTTGACCCCAGGTTGTGAGGGCAAGTTGTTTTGTATGGGCTTGGGAGGCTTTCTGATCGGCAGGCTGCGTGAACAAAGCAGATAACCTCAGTCAACAGGCCAATATCACACAGAATTTACAATAAATTTAAAGAAGACTTATTTATTATTCGTACACACTAGCAGTTCTGCGCTCAGGTAGGTTTGAGTATGTTCAAAACGAATGGTAAAAGAGGTATTTTCCAGAATGTTTATCCATGGTTAAATCAGCTTCATATCATGGCTGAATTAATGCCAAATTATGCTTCAGTTTTGAAGACGAGTCAACATTTATTTTGTGCCATTGCTTCAATGTCTTATTATTCAGCATGTAATGAACTAATGAATTACATTCCCATTTTATTCTACATTTTACACTCTTAAAAGGTATGCATTTTCTAGGGTTTAGAAAAGAAATAGGTTTTATGTAGAACCATCAACATGCTGAATCAAAATCAGAAGTAAAACTGTAAAATAATCGCAAGTATTTTTTTTTTTTTAAGCTAAATTGACTTTTTGCCCTAAATCATCTCTTTATGATTCTGCATGCCCATATGTGGTAAAATCGGTTACACCATCAGTTGATCAGATCATTTCATTCTTCCCCATTTTAGGGTAATAAACTATGTCAAGAGTGTGACTTAAAGTAATTTATTCCATATTCCTAAGTGACAATTAAATGAGCCTAAAGCAATTTATTTATAATAGCTTTCCAAGATGGCGGTTAACTTCACTAAACTAATTTTTAGGATTCAGGGGTCATCCTCAATTGGTAAGTGATAAGATTTTTACCATAATATAAAGTTTACTTCTTATTGATAAATGCTACAAGCTATAAATATTGTTTAGTTTTTTAGTGACAGCAAAATTGCTAGGTCCATAAAAGTAGCTAGAATTATTTTCTACAGTTTGTATTAGGTTTATGGTTTTTGGTTGGTTCTACTGCTCAAGTGTATGTTAAAGTACCACATTTTTTGCACTATAAGGCACATTTTAAAATCCTTAAAAAAACGAATTTTATAATCCATTGCGCCTTATATATGAATTTTATCAGTCGGTTGTAAGAAGCAGTAAAGCCACTTCACTGAAGTCGAAAGCAAGAGCAGCATTAGCCGCTAACTACAGCGCTAGCCCTTTAGCTGTTCAGAAGTCAGTATATCAGACTGTAGTCTGTGTGTTTACTGTGTTTAAACAAGCCTATGTGGGACGAACTGCTAGCTGATAACGGCCTGGCTTACTGGAACACTCAGGGTTCTTCAGTCTAGCTCTGTTAGGCAGCATTTACTAGTGTTAAGTGCTGCTACCTGCTGCTAACCGCACTGTTGAAAATATTGGAACTCTTTAGAATTAAAGTTTTGTTTACTTAGGCGCCTCCAGTGGCGACACCTGCTGAATTAGAAGAGACCCGTGTTCATTACTATTGTTCCTTTAAAATGCATCTTATAATCCGATACGGTTTATATATTAGTAATTGTTTCAAACTGATAAAATACATTGTTTCCACATTTTTTTCAACAACACTTCAATAGTGTCTGTCATGTGCCAGCTAACTTTTATCAGATTATATCACGTCCTTGGATTTAAGGACCAGATATGGTGGCTTTTTACACCATTGGAGGACAACAAAAAATAAACAAACAAATGTGACACATGACAACCTGGCAAACCCATGCAAATTTAGCAATGCTACTTGTGCTAGTCCTTCAAATTTTTTAGATCTATACAATTTTGTTGTTTTTTTCTTGTGATTTAATATTAATATTATTATTTAGGGAAAGATTATCCACTATGCAATTCACATTTTTTACAGAATGGACTGTACATATAATAAACTATCAGTTACATGATATTTAGCAGCCACAACTATCTTAATTTTTGTCTAAAGTGTGAATTATCATGCCAACATTCATGGGGAATTTGAGCCCACTTTTATTTGCTGAACTGTTTAGACATATAGGCAGTTATTAATCATATTAATCACTGTTGTAGATGCAGGACA
The DNA here is from genome assembly GCF_023375975.1 of Astyanax mexicanus. Classification (NCBI taxonomy): domain Eukaryota; kingdom Metazoa; phylum Chordata; class Actinopteri; order Characiformes; family Acestrorhamphidae; genus Astyanax; species Astyanax mexicanus. The sequence continues at coordinate 33,769,760 of NC_064414.1, read as the reverse complement.
TACAAACCAATCATATCATACGATATAAATGCAAAATCCATTAGGAATGTAGGTGATGGTCATCATTGCTGTAGTGTCATTTACTAAGTAATGTCATATTTTCTCACCTGTAAAGCTTACTTATCCCAGTACACCCAAGCTGTTTAAAGCCAAATCTTTTCTTTAAACGTAAGGCTGAAATAAACATTTTTAATCATCTTTACCCATTTCTTTTGGTTTTAGCACTTGGGAATAGAGTACTATAGTTTTTTTTTGGTTCGATGCTAAATGTCTTCGTATTTTGCTTCAGTCATGGTTTGAATTGCACTCTAATGACCAAGTCAGCTTCTCCAGAACATCCATCCAGGCTTTTGCAGATCTATACATGCATGAAGGATTTAGTTTCATATAAGGATGATGTATTACTAGGAACACAAGTGCATGCTGTACATCACAATCATCTGATCCAGATGTGGAGTATGGGAATGTGTCAACTGCTCTCTTTTTGCTTTCATAACTGCAACCCAGGCATCCAGTATATAGCAACATAGAAGCATTACAGCACTGCCCTGATAATAAGCAGTATATGATGAAAACCTCATCATCTCCTAGTGTCTTATCACTTCTTGTGAAGAAAAGTACCTGTGCAGCTCTTCTGGATCCACACCATGACTATATCAGTCAGCAGAAAGAGCTGACTGTGGCCTAATTTGGGTTATGAAGTGAAAAAAAAAATGCTCAAAATGAAAGCCTTGCATCATAAGCCTGCGGGCTCAGTTTGGCAGGGACTTCACAGCCGTCAGGACTGCAAAGGCTGAAGTGGCATGTTTTTCCTCCCTGCCTCTATCATGATTCCTTCTGTTTCTGCACCAGAGGCAACAGCTAGCCACTCCCAGGCATCTTCATGGGCAGAAATGCTTACTGCGACTGGAGTCAAAATATAATTGACCTCCAAAAAGGTTTTCCAGTTGATTGTGCTCCAAAGAGGTGCTTGTTGTAGCTAACAACAGTCAAGATATATCATGATCGGTTATACCATATTTTTCACACTATAAGGTGCACTTAAAATCCTTTAATTTTCCAAAAATAATCAGTGCGCTTAATATATTAGTTTTACCAGTCAGGTTGTAAGAAGCAGTGAAGCCATTCCACTAAAGCATTATACAGTAGTTTCAGTTTAGTTCTTCAGCACCAGGACATAAACAGTATTAGCATCAGCCGTTAACCGCAGTGCTAGCTCTTTCGCTGTTCAGAAGATAGTAATATTGGTCTGTAGCCTGCTGCTAACTCCAGCTAGCACTGCTGGAGCAGCATTATCCAGCCCTTTTGCCATTCAGAGTTGAGCATCTTGCCATGTTAAAACAAGTTATGTATATTATGTATTATTGCCCTGGATTACCATAACACTCAGGTTACTCAGTGTAGTGCTGTCACCGTGGCTAGCACTAGCGGTTAGCTGTTAATGCTATGCATTGAGTCTTTAGTGGAAATCTGGAAATCTAAGGTTACCGTAAATAAACAAAAGTGCTTTACTCACCCAAATGAACAGTTTTCAGGAGAGAAATCTGTGTAGATTGACATTCAGCAGTCGTTTGACTTCAAAATAAATATATTTTTAATGAATTACAGTTTTGTTTACTTAGCTTAGCTTTACAGATCTCACCACCTAGCAGGTAAAAGGGAAACTAAACCCCCTAATTTTAGCTGACTCCACCCACAGCATAAATTTGAAAAAGCCTAAAAAATGGAAGGGGTAGTTTGTGAGGGGCACTGGGTGATGTATGGGTTTAAGGTGTAGTTTGAGAGGGGCACTGGGTGATGTATGAGTTTAGGGTATAGTTTGGGAGGGGAACCTTACGTAACAGAACTGTCAGTTTGTGTTCTCCTCTAAGCGTGTCCAGCTGCCGGTTTGGTTCGGTTTAGTTCCCCCCCCTCCACTGGTTACACTGCATGTGAAGGTGGGTCCTAGATAATGAGTTGAAAATGCAAATGCAAAATCACTGCAATAAATATTAATTTATTTTAGTGTAGTGGATGAAGGGATGTACAACCCGACTTATCACGTGATATTGTGTTTATATAATGCTTATTTAATGTTAAGAATTCTTAGCTTGGAGCACTTAATCATTTTAATTATACAGTTTATGTAAAAACATATGTAACACTATGAGTTCACCACTCACCAGAGCTATTCAGTACTGCAGTGTGATTACAGCGCTGTAGCTATTCCCTTTATTTCATTAACCCTCGTTTTTTTATTCACAATGTTTTACCAGCCTCACCAGTGGAAAAGCTTAATTACATGCTGTTCATTATCGCAAGCCTTGTATTTATTTAAAACAACGTACCACTAATCAGCAAGGCTTTCCCCCGAATGGGAGTACATGGATAAAAAAAATATGCAAGTATCAGAGTGAAAACAATCATTTATTAATGCAGAAACTGGTATGAGGGACTTCTTAAACAAATTAAGCACATATACTATACATACTCTGGAAAGGTTAGCCTCGAACATTGCAGAGATAATGTTCCAGAAGCATTCTGAAACCATATTCAGTTATGAGAATAAACTAAGAAATAAGTAAAAATCATCAGATTGATTTGTTCTATGAACTAAAAGGCGTAACATAACGTTCTACTAACCAAAAACTTCTAACTGAATACCAGACTTCCCAAGTTTCACGAAAGTCGCGATAGTCTACCACCTATTAATAACAGATAAAATCTACTGGAATCTAGAACGAGCCAAAAGCTAAAATCAAAGCTATTATCCTTTGGTATCCTTTGGTGTGTGTGTGCAATGTTTTTTTTTTTTTTTGCGGGCAGGGGATTGGGGGGAGAATCCAAGACAGATCCGGGGTTACCTCCCTGAATTTAATTTAAAATATTTTTTTGCAACTTGGAATATCTGGTATACCTGTGTGGAACCTATTATTATTTTAATATATACTTCCCTAATTTACACTTACGTTAATATGTATTCTTTAGTATATAATGCATATTTACAGAAATAAAATGCAACCACCTTACTGATTTATGTAAAGTTAATCCACCTTCTAGATCATCTAAGCTAGCTAATTCTAACTAGCTATCGTTTGCAAACTGCCTTTTTTTATTCCAGGGCAATTTTTTTTCTCTAGATTTAACAACCAAATTTAGGAATTAATCAAGTAAAATCAATGCCTCAGTTCTCCAGCGTCTACTACCATTAAATATCATTACAACTCTACTCAACTGAGTTAACATTCAGTGCTAATATCTTAAACACTCAACACACTGTACAGTAAATGTTAGTATATCCGGTGCCGCTGGGCTTTGTGTGCTTGCCGCTGTGGCCGTGCTGCGTTGTGTTGAGGGGTCGTGATGAATTGAGATCTTATTTCGATGTGGAATGAAAACAACCTGTATAAAGAATGACGGGACAGTGCTGGGTTTTATGAACACACATCAATCTTGGAGCGGTAATGGAAAGCAGAGGGGAAGAGTGTGACAGGCACATCATCTTCATCACCCAGAAGCCTGAGAGCGGGTCTGGAGTGCGTGCGTTAGCGAGCCAGCCTGGCCCCGAACAGCAGGAGCCTTTCAAAGCCTAATAATAAAAGCAGATGTTCGCCTGTGATCGAGCCAAAAAGCAGTGATGTAACAGTTTGCGTTGTGAAGGTGCTCCTCGTAGCGCTTCCCATTGGCTGTTAGCAGGCAGAGAGTTAGGCAGCGAGAGTCAGGAGAGTTAGCTTAGCTCCAAACTCTGAGACTGAACAGACTGTGGGGAGGAGGAGCACACCCTACTCACATTATAATACCTATGCATCACACACACTTACTTACACACACAGTTACTCTGGAAACTTGCATAGTGGCTACTGGGAAAGGTCGCTAATCAGTGCTTTTCACGGGGGCTTAACTTACATAAGGGTGCTCCTATTATTTTTGATAATGTTCATTCATTATTTATATTGATTCTGAAATATATATTCACAGAATCCCGAACACAATCCCTGCAGGATTCCCAAAAGTGTGTTCAGCAATGAAAGCGAAATTAGCCCTAATTTATTGTTCTCTGTGTGAAATATTTTTAGTTGTTCAAACAACATTAAGCTCCGGCAATATCCGCCATGGCTGCTTTCTTTATTGTTAGGCTCCAACAATAGATGGCAATGGCTGATTTAATGTCACACTGCTCCGTCTTAATTCAGGTCACCGTGTTGCGGTTTGTAGCATTTCACAATGCGATGATTAAGTCTTATTAATTTCAATGTCATACGGAGCTGATGTATTTTTACGGATGAACAATGAGGAGTCTTGCAGGCCTCAGTACTACATGGCCTTTAGCAACACATGAATAAAAGAAAATATTTCACTAACTGATGCATTAGGAAAAAGCTGTGTTTGAATTTAATGGTGGGTAAGTGCTTCTTGGTCTAATTAGGAAGGAATATTATTCCTAGCACTTTCCATAACTCAGCATTTTCATCGCTTTTTTTTGTGTGTGTTTTGCGGGGGAAAATAATTAAAAACAATAATTAATTAGAATGGACCCCGAGTATCAATGGTAATGCAATATGGACATCATTATATGATAAATGAGGCGCTTTAAACGAGCCATTGCGAAGTGTACAATTTATCCCATTCCTTCTGGTTGACAGTCCAGTGGTCAGGATATGGGTAGTGAGATATATTTACAGAAGCCTGGCGGAGCACTGAGGGCTGTTTTGTTGTTAGGGAAACCAGGCAGGAGAGTTTTAGAAAGCAGCAGCAGCTCCCTCTTAGCCTGGTGTCCTTTCCTGTACTGCAGTAGAGTGGGTAATGGATCAGACCTGGGCCCAGGAGACCTGCGCCTGAATCAAACCGTTCAATACGTGCCAACACAGGCTTCTCTCTCTCCAAGAAGCAAACAAGGGACTGAGCTTGAGGCAGACACCTGATTTGAAACAGCAGTTACCTGGAATATACAACCATTTTCAAGAAAAAATTGTAGACATCGTTCTTTATACTGTACACTAATTGCCAAAGAAATGGTTGGAAAAATAATATTAAGAAGTGTCAGATTGCAATGCTAGTTTCAGTAAAATAACAAAGAATAAATTATTACACTCGCAAAAGTAGTGTGCAATGCATGTATAACTTGATATGTAACACATATCAAATGTCTTTGCCAGGAGTTTTAGAGGTTCCTACTTGTGTCCTGTGATAATCTATCACATGCAGATATAATATTCACGCAGATTCTGCAGATTTTGGTGGAGGGGCAGAATGTAAATTGCACATACAAGAGCATTCCACACATTTTCAATCAGGGCTAGGTCTGGCAATGTGGCTGGCTATGGTATGGTGTGGACAAGCATTGTCTTGTCAAAATAGTGCACTTGATTGTGCATTAAGAAAAGGTTGGACCACTGGTTGAGTGAGTTCATTAACAGAAAAAATGGGCGGTCAAAGTAACTGTAATGATTGTAATGCATTGTATGACTTTGCACCACACACCATGAAACATGTCATTCTGGACGCATGAGGTGTGAGAGAACAAACTCTTGAACTTGGCACTGATCACACAGATTTGTTGGTCATCTTCAACAAGACATATATGCAGGACTCGTCACTCAAGATGACTCGACTACCCACCAAGTTTCACTCCTGGTGGTTGATTCCTTCTGGGTGTTTTTTTTTTTTTTTTTTGGGACAATGAGTGTAATTATGTATTAGATCCAGAAAAAAAAGCTTCTACAGAAACCCCTGCCTAGGCCCTAACCTGCAGACAAACTGTCAGTAATTAGATTTATTTATATACCCTCATACATATCATCCTCATAAGTATCATCAAACACGCACAGAGCCAGCCACATTGATTCAGTGTGTTGGTGCATCAAGGGTTGCCACGCTAACATGGCTTTGTCTCCTTGCAGCAGAGCTCTCGTATTCTTCACTGTCCTGTTAAGGCTGCTTGCCAATTATTCTCAGCCTCCTTTTCTTTCCAGGATGCAAAAATAAAGGAGTTACAAATAATGAAGTGCAAGTGTACACAGCAGTGTGTCTGCCCTCTTTAGAACTAATTTAAGTCCCTGCTGAATTTGATTACAGCGCTGTGGATTTATAGCACCTGGGATTTCTGGGCTTCAAGTCATTAACATGGAAAGGCACCAAAAGTGATCGCTTTATGCTGTTAAAGGTGCTGTCTGAACACTGTTTAGAGCTGAAACACTGTGCCCACACCTGGTCAGACTAATGGCATTTGCATTAAATTACTGTGACTTACAGAGACACCAACAAATGGTAGTAATGCTGATGACACTAGAAGGGACTTAGAACAATGTTTCGAACAGTGAATGGTTGTGTGGTTAAGACCTACTGAAAACATTTTTAAAAATAATAAAAAAGTAATATTATAGGCTTTTAAAGTTTCTTTATTTTATTTCATGATGACCCAGAGATTTTTTTTTACAGTATTTGACTTAAACAACTTTTTACACATAAGTAAACACAGTTTTTGTTACTGTTCCTTTAAAGCTAATATTTGTAAATGATTGTTCTGAGTGACAGCCAGACTCAAACACTTCTTCAATGTGAATGGGTGGGACTAAACTGACTATGCATGATATGCATATATATCCTAATTGTTGTATTGTTGACCGATGCACAGTGACACCATCTGCAGCAAGATGATGCTGCAGCTCTTTGGAGGTGGTCTGTGGATTGTCCTTGACTGTTCTCACCATTCTTCTTCTCTGCCTTTCTGATATTTTTCTTGGCCTGCCACTTCTGGGCTTAACAAGAACTGTCCCTGTGGTCTTCCATTTCCTTACTATGTTCCTCACAGTGGAAACTGACAGGTTAAATCTCTGAGACAACTTTTTCTATCCTTCCCCTGAACAACTATGTTGAACAATCTTTGTTTTTAGATCATTTGAGAGTTGTTTTGATGAGCCCATGATGCCTCTCTTCAGAGGAGATTTAAATATGAGAACAACTTGCAATTGGCCTTAAATACCTTTTCTCATGATTGGATACACCTGGCTATGAAGTTTGAAGCTCAATTAGGTTACCAAACCAATTTTGTGCTTCAGTAAGTCAGTAAAAAGTAGTTAGGAGTATTCAAATCAATAAAATGATAAGGGTGCCCATACTTTTGCACCGGTCAAATTTTGGTTTAATGCATATTGCACATTTTCTGTTCGTACAATAAACCTAATTTCAATCCTGAAATATTACTGTGTCCATCAGTTATTAGATATATCAAACTGAAATGGCTGTGGCAAACACCCAAATATTTCGAAATAAGAATGATTAAGATTAATAGGGGTGCCCATACTTTTTCATATGACTGTAAGTGTGACAAAGTGCTGGCAATGCACTAATAACTGCAATGCAGGATTGAAGTTACTGTGCAATGAAAAATACTCTGGCATACAAATTTTTACTCCTAAATGTTCCAGGGTTTTAAAATATTACAATGTTTTTTTTTTTTTATAATATTTGTTTAATAACACCTAATCTATACATTAATTGTTAACAATGTGAAGGAGTTTATGGTAAAATTTTACTCTAGATGGGATAAGTATTTTAACTCCCTCAACAGTTTAGATTTAACTCCTGAACAGAGTTAAAAGGCCAATTCCCTTTAACTCTGTCATGTTCGAGTGTATTCGATGATCACGCATATACACTTAAAATGAGTTGATATTAAATCTCGGAGTTTATTCCGAAAAACAGAATTTGCTGTGTAGTATGTAAAAACTGATGTTAAGGACTTTCCTGTTTTTTGTCTTTAGCTAGCTTGATAAAAGGGACCGGTACATAGGTTAGCTAAGGTTAATCATAACACACTGTTATATCTCACAGATACACAATAAGGTCAGTATAGGAAAAATAAAAATCTTCCAGTTAAAACAAGAATGTTCTACTGGTCTATAAAACGACTTGAACTTTTGTAAATCTTTTGTAACGTTTAAAAATAAAATAATTGTGTCACTAAACACTGGTGAGGAGTGAAAGAAGGCAGCTGAAGGAATCTGACAGAGCTGAAGAAATACTGTTTAGGTACCAGAGTATGAATAATGTATAGTGTAGCAGCCAAGGAGAAAGAGAGAGCGAGAGAGAGGGGAGAGTGATATAGGTATTTGTGATGGATTGCATAGCTATTGCTGCTCTAAACAGTCATGTCAAATAAGTTTTACATCAGACCCCCTTATTAAAGGCTTAGACCCCTTGTGCATAAATCTCTAGTGACCCTGGTTAGTTATGAGTCGCTGAAACAGTTAAGTCCCCCAATGAAAACAATATGAGAACTGCATATAGCCTGAAATAAATTCACAACAATTACAATATCATAACAAATGAACCACGCGTACATTTCATGTATTTAGGATGTAAAGCTCGACTGGCTCAAACAGAAGTAATTGTGTTTACATAATTTTACCAGACGCTTTTTGTGACGAGCCTCTCCATCTCTTACAATTATCCCTGCAAATAGGGGCAAATTAGAACATTTGCACTTATGTCATTTCCATCTGAATTGTTTAGAATCTGCTGTTAGCAAAATGTTTATTTTTAGCAGACATGTTTGTTGTTTAAGTACAAATGATTAATGTTTTCCATATACATTATATATTAATATATATTAAGTTTTCCTATTTTGCTGTAATATAGTTACACATTTCAGACTCTAAACTGCTTTGTTACAATATAAGAAGTTTCTTACTAAGGCAGCTGAGAATCACGTCAGATAATGGTTCCTAAAAGATGTCAGAGGGTGCTCTGCTACATCAGAACTATAGATTGAAACTGAACCAAGCTTTTAATTAATACCCAATAGCTAGAAATGCCTGGATCTGCTTCAATCCTAAATGACCGTACTGAACTGGACCGAGACTTCCCTACAAAAAACTAAATTACTTACCTACAGAAAGTAACCTATTACTGGTTAAAATAAAAAAAAATGTTTTTGAATTGTATATTTACTTCCACTAAAATCCACTTTTTCTTGTTCTTTGTGAAATACTGTAGGTCTCTCCGAGTTGTACATAAATGCTGCACATGAAACTGGTTCTCAGCCTTAATTGTCTACAGTATCCAAGAAAAGAAAATGTTCGGAAAAAAACGAGTCAATCAGAAAAAGCTCTGTGTCTATGTCAACCCGTGAGATCATGGCCTAACTCATCTTGGCTCGGGACCGCCCACAGGCAGAGCTGAATCCAGGCTGCAGCAGAGCCGACAGTGTCTTGTCAGCTAAAAAGCTTACAGTGCTGTTTACAGCAGCTAACTAGTTAACGTTAGCTATCTTGTGTAAGTAACTGTAGGTTTAAATCGGATCCCCGGTTGATTTTGCATTTTATCAATACCTTAAATATACGTTAGGGAAGCACGGTTTGACAAGGTAGCACAACTCGATGGTCAAACACTGGTCAAAGCGAGCGCAATTAGCATCGGATTTTATGATATAGAGCGACCTCTGGGGCTTTAACGTGGTGAAACTGCCCAATCACCGAATGACCAAGTCCGAGTTAAGAGTTTAGTAGAGTTAGTTTAGCTTAGTGGCCACTTGCTGAGAGTCTGACGTTAAGCGAAGTTTAAGGGTTGACTTTACCTAGCACCAGGGCTCTCAAGTTTTGAAGTTTGGTGGGAGTGAGATTGGCAGGGGGGGATTGGATGCGCGCTGCTCTTGAGAGCGCCTGGGCACTCTGCCTGAAACTACACCCTCTTTGACTAGGTCTGCCTAACAACAGAGCGATCTATATTCTGATTGGCTCAACGAGAGTACATTATAATATACAGCCGATGGATTGGCAATGTGAGAAATACCATGTGTGAGTGTGTGAGCGTGTGAACTCGCTGAGACTTGAGAACACTGCCATATCTTTTTAAATAAGGCTGTATCTCTGAAAACATTTTGTCCTTTGAGTTGTAGAGCTGTAAAATTGACTGTAGGGGAAGGCAGGTAGCGTTCTCTGCTGCAGTGCTGTTAGCCAATCAGAGGCAATATGTTTGCATGTATGAATATTCATGAGCAAGAGACCACTAATTCAGTGCTTTAAAGCCAGGGCTAAATAGAAATGAGAGCAATTTATTCACAAAAAACAGTTCACATTGCATTCATTCATACTAAAGAGTACATCTAGACATTTTAAAATGAATGGGAAAATTATGGAATGAAACCGTTAAGTATAAGTTGAAAGCAAGTGAAAGCAGTCTTCATATACAGTGTGTAGCATTTCCTACACCTTCATTTGTATGGATTTTAGCAACACTTGGGTATGAGGTTGAGTAGCAGATGCAAAGTTTAAATACATAGTGTTCTGATTATAAACCTCTACTTTAAGAAGACGTCTAATTCAAGTACTGAATTAAATTCAACAGAAAGAACAATTACCTGTTTAAACTGCCTTGCATAATTCTCAGTCTGCTGAAATGTATTCAGTTTTGTGCTCCTCCAGGTTAAGACATTAAAGTTCACTGTACTCATTATTTCTTGAATGCAGTTATATTCAGAATTGCATATTTTTCTATGTAACATTTAGCTCTGTTATGTCTATTGATGGCTTTTTATACTGCGGCTACTGCTACTGTGAATATTGATGGCTTTGACCGTCTACAGGGTAAATGCATTCAGCGTGATTACAGGTTATTTGTGAGGAAAAAATGGATCATTTCCAGGAGCACACTACAAAAGCTGCTAGAAGATTTTATATCACGGTAAGTGCTGACTTTTAGAGAGTCATAGCTGAATATGAAAGTACCAATTAACAATAATATTCATAAATTAGTGCGGGGTTAAATAATAAACAAGATATTCTGTCTTATATTGACGCTGTCCGAAGAGTCTTCAGTGGCGTGTGGTGCTCTTCATATTAGTTAGTTCATTGGCCACGTTTTCTGTGGAGAGTGTGTTCTGTCCGTGCCCTCAGGACGTCCTTGTCTGCAATGTCGAGTCTCCGCAGCTCTAATCTTGGTGATACATGCGCAACCCGTGACCCGTCTCCGCTTTTGGCCGTCTGCTCGCCATTATTATTGGGAACCTTTAATTGCTCTTGACATTCATTTACCAACTAAGGGTACCTCGTTCCCCCATTACACAAGTCCCGTCTGAGAGGCTGGATGTGGCGGGACGCAGGCGGGGAGCGGGACCCTAGCTTTATCGTTTCATTTGTCACTGTTGGGGGTGCATTACAGGGAACACGGGCCACTCTTATCAGACACACGTCATGGGGCGTGGTGAGAGACTGTGGCAGCTCCGTCATAAATCTTCCACACCCACTCTCAGCGTCCTAACCTACACCACTGACTCACATATAAGTGGGTACAATTCACTCAGAGCTTCACTTTGACGTGAGAAGACAGTCAATTGATTTTGTTTAAACTCGTAAAGCTTTTTTTTATCAGTGTGTACTAGAGCTTCACGATATATCGTTTAAGCCTTGTCATCGTGATGTGCGCAACAGTCACATTGCAAAACGTGCAATGTCACCTAAGGCAGTTAAATCAAATGCGTCATGTTGCAAGGTTTTGCTGTCTCTGTGTCTGTGTGAGTAGCAGGCTGCTGTTGCCTGAGAAGCGCAAGAGGGAGAAGGGGCGTAAACACGAGGTAACCACATGGCCTCCATCCACATGGTTGGGTACGTGCTTGTAAATGCAGTGGCTGACAGCCTGTCAAAAGCTGTGCAGCTCAGTCTGACACAGTTTTGCACTGATATTTCCAGTTACAGCTGAATTCATGCTTTTAATCACAGAAAAATGGGCATTTAAGGCCATTCAAATGCCCAATTAAAGAGCCTATTACTGTTGTTTTTCTCGGGTTTTGAGTGCTCACTCAGCTCTCGGTTAGTGATGGTAAAAAAAAAAAAACATTGCAATGTAAACATTTTCCAATATTGTGCAGCCTTAGTGTGTACACCTACCTAAGTCCAAACCAAGCTTCATGGTTTTGTTTCATTGTTTAGGGAGCATTCTTTCTAAAAAACTTTACTGCATCCTGTCATCATCACTTTTGTGGGCTGCATTTTACAATACTTCACATTGATTGGTTCATAAAAGGGCAAGTAGCATGCAGTTCAGCGAGTTGCCTTTCCAGGTGTTGTGCCAAATAATGCATCCCTGCTAGAATCTGACTACCTTCAAGTGCACACACGTAACGCAGTACAGTGAGTAGGCCTGCATGATTTTGGAAAAAAATTACATTGCAAAGGTTTTCTTCTTTCGACGATATATAATGCGATATTTAAAAAAAAAAGCAACAGTAATTAGCCCTTTAATCAGGTATTTAAAGTTTTTTTTAAAGGTAAATAAAAGCATTTTTTCTGGGATTAAAAACAGATGACTTTAGAGCTAGGTAATTTTTTTCAGGTCTTCAGGTTGCACCTCTTGACTTAGTCTGTGGATTTTAAGGTACATTCAGAATCATTATCTGACTGAAGAAGCCATTGTCTTTTTATTTCCAATTTTTTTACAGAGAGCAAAATGCTTACTTCCAAAATATGATGGTAATAATTAATTCATTCTGACCTCTACCAGTACAGAAGCCCTATGCATGATTAGACCCACTCCCTCATATTTAACAGCTGGAGATGTGTTCTGCTCATTGTGACCAGAAAGCGCTATTTTTACTTTAATCACTTAATTACTTTACAGGACTTGTTTTCAAAATGCATCAGGTTTGTTTGACCTGAGGTTTTTGTCTGTTCTCCAAAACAGATGGTTAAAATGATGTAGTGCAAATCAGGCATTAATTGCACTGTACCCCATGGTAACATTGTGTAATGCTATTATCATTTCATACACACAATTATTTCACAGCCTCAACTTTGTTTGAGTCTAATACTGTGTTGTCAATTTTACTATTTTCCTTATGTTAAAAGCTACATAATTCTTGAAGTGAGTAAGTGGATGGTTCTTTGTGTGTAGTTGGTATTGTGCCAATATAATGACCTTATGCTTTAACCTGGAGTTTTCCTTCCTGTCATGAAACTTTATTGTTTGATACAAGGTCAACAGCAAAGATATTTTTAAAAAATCACATTAATATTTCCATGTACACTGTACAATATTTCAGTGGTGTATTCTCCTGCAGTGTTTTGGAAGTCTGCCCACTGTTTGATTTTTGCCTTACTTATGTCTGTGAAATCTGTATTTCTATATCTATATAGTTTTATAGATCTATATGTACACTGACGAGGAATATAAGAATGATTTGGCCCAGTTGAGCAGCTTATTTTGTATGCTGTCTTTTGAAATGCTACATACAGCTCTGCAAAAAAAAAAAGAGACCACTTAATGATTGTCCCTGATTTTACCAAATTAAAAACCTCTGGAATATAATTAAAAGGAAGATGGATAATCACAACCATCAAACCTAAGTGAACTGCTTTGATTTTTGCACCAGGAGTGGAATAAAGTTATCCAAAAGCAGTGTGTAAGACTGGTGGAGGAGAACATGCCAAGATGCACGAAAACTGTGATTAAAAACCAGAGTTATTCCACCAAATATTGATTTCTGAACTGATTTCTGAAAATGTTATGAATATGAACTTGTTTTCTTTACATTAAAGCAAGGGAAGGGAAGGCAAGGGAAGTTTGAGGGCCATGGCAATGTCGTTAGGTTGCACCTCTTGACTTAGTCTGTGGATGTGAATGTGCTGGTAATTAATTGATTAATTGATTGATTTATTGATTCTGACCTTTGCCAGTAATATATCTCAGCTGAAGCTGCCATACATCAGCCGAGCTTGGGCCTTTTCTTCTGATAATGATCTCAACATTTATCAACAAACATGCTTTACATATATTCGGAATTAGGGGTGAGCCATATCATATCGTACGCAGTAATATTGCCATCATTTTTGAATATCGTGAACATTATTAGCCTCTGAAATATATTGTGCCATATGAACCACCCCTAATTATCACATCAGGGTACTACTTTTTTGCTGTTTTTAGCAACAACAACAACAAAAAGAAAATTACACTGTTCTCATTATATATCTACTAGAGACAGATTATATTTGTCCAGTATCATTAATTTTACTTTAATCCTGGATATATGGAGATATTTGAAGTGCTTTATTATTATTATAGATCATTGACTTCTGTTACAAATCTGAGATATTTTAAAAATGCAAAAATTTATCAGTCAGGGGTGTGCCATATCATATCATATGCAATAATAAAATTTCATTTTCATTTTCAAAATTTTTTCCCATTTTCTCCGCAATGTACACGGCCAAATACCTAACCCACTCCTTAGGACTCCCCCCTGTATGATGCAGCATTGCCGATTAGCATCACAGTGCGCTCGGAGGAAAGCACAGCGACACGGTTCTGATACTTCAGCTCACAGACTTCTTGTGCTGCGGACATCACCTTAAGAGTGATGTGGGGAAAGAGCGCAATCTACCCACCCAGAGAGAGCAAGGCCAATCTTGCTCTCTCAGAATCCGGCGGCTGATGGCAAGCTACATAAACAGGATTCAAACCAGCGATCTCCTGATCATAGTGGCAGCGTTTAGCTTTGGAATATCAGTGTTTTGTCATATTGTCATATATAGTATCGTTATCACGAAAATACCTTGAAATATTGTGATATTATTATTTTAGGGCCATATGGTCCACCCCTATTTGGAATACATTACAGATGTGTACAGTAACACAAATGCCTGTGTTCTCCAGACTGTCTATGATCTGAAATTAAAATGCTGCTTGACATCCAGTATCAGAAACCTTAGGAAAACTCCCACATGTAAACACTGCTGGTTCTTAACACAGGGCAGCCTCTTTATCAGATGAAAACAGAAATGGCGATGTTTTTGTTAAGGATTTACTGTTCCGAAGGGAGTCCTTGGATTACACACAAACTACTGTATGAGTCAGGACATAAAGGATGCCGCCAATTGCTTCTCAAAGTGCTTCTTGTTGAGGCTGAAATACTACTTGCTGCCTTGTGGATATTAAAAATGAAATACCGAGCCATTCACTGTACAGGGTCAGCCAGTTCTCTTCTGTTCTTGATTACAAAAAAATAGAGTGCTGAGGATTTCCTGATACTATAATATAGCAGCGTGTCCCAAGCCTGCTTTTAAGTGTAGTCATGTGGCCAGTGGAAGTGAGCTTTAGCCATGCTGTGCTTATCTTTCATCTGTAGTGTAAGAGTGATTCTCTGGAAGCATCAGAATCTGGAAAGACTGCTTTTAAGACAGCTCAAACCGAGGCTTTGATGGAAACAGCAGTCTGTTTCTAGCAGCTTGCTTCTTAAGAACACGGTCTTCCGTATGTCTGTCTCTGTTGCTCTATATCTCCCTCTTGCTCACTGTTTAATAAACATGAATACGGATATATAACAACATAATCTGTTGTATTCCCTATATAATCATTTTATAGATTAACACACTAACACACAGCAAGAAGGAGAAGGGTTCTGTATAGAACCAAAAATGGTTAGTTAAGGAAGTTCTTTTGTGTGCTTCTGAAGGATCTTTAAAAACTGTATACCGGTGGTTCTCAATCCTTGTCCTGGAGGCACACTGCTCTGCACGGGTTAGTGATTTTTGAGCTCTGAACAGACCTGATTCAACTAATCAGCTCATTAACAAGACCTTTCACATTTGCATGGGTGTGTTGGAGCAGGAATCCATTAAAATCATAGACCGTATATAGCTGGACAGAACATCGTCTCTCAAAAGTGAAGCCACCACAGGTCGGGCGCCCCCTGCTGTTCGGTTTCAGAAAGCCGTGTAACCCCACCCATCCCCATAGGTTTCAATGGCAAAACAGACAACTTTCAATCACGTTTTTTTAATATACTGTAATTTTACCTCCTTTATTTAAATGCAACAGCTAGTATAACCTCTGCTTATATTGTCATATTTTTATATCCCCACAGAATTAGTTTTTTAAAACTTTATTCAGCTCTATTCAAAACAGGTGTGGTTATTGTAAAAGGGCTGGTTATGGGCGGGACCAGTAACAGACCGTCAGCTCCGCTCCGCCCCGCTCTGCAGTCTGTGACCGCGAGGCAGCCCTCAGGGGCGGGGTTATTTAAATGAGTAGGCTGTCTCTCCACAGTCTTTCTCCCTCCTCTGGTCTCTACTGCGCAGACTCGGGTTTCAGGATCGCCAACATGGCGGAAGATTTTGGCTTCATTTTCATTGAATGAATGGGAACGGCGACACGGCGTCCATCTTTTTTTACAGTCTCTGATTAAAATGCTCAGGACAGGAGGTGCCAGGACTAAAGAACACTTGAAGAGCCGTGATTTTATATGGATGCACGCTTGAGTATGCGTTACAAAACTAGAAGTGTATTTCCGCAAAAAAAAAAAAATTGTGTGAGGAATGTAGGATAAAGAAATGACCCATAGATCAGTGTGGCTTAGCATGGCTTTGGATTGGATCTGTTACCTGTTCTAAAAGTAAGTTTGGTGGCTGTTGGAACAAAGAAACTCTGTCTTGGACATGTGCAGAAATGAATGGGACGATGAATGAAATGAATGAAATTAGAATTACAGTAGATGGTTATGCAAAAAAGAGTAGAATCTTTACATTTTCTGCAGATAACTTTAAATAGCTTCATTATGTTCAGGAGATCAGGAGATCGCCGGTTCGAATCCTGTTCATGTGGCTTACGATCATCTGCCAGAGTCCTGAGAGAGCACAATTGGCCTTGCTCTCTCTGGGTGGGTAGATGGCACTCCTAAGGGTGATGTCGATCAACACAAGGCGTCTGTGAACTGATGTATATGAACCGAGTCGCTGCACTTTTCTCTGAGTGTACTGTGCTTCTACTCAGCAATGGTACATCAGCAACAGTTTAGTTGGAAAAGAGGCGGTGGCTGAGTTTTCATGTATCGGATGAGGCATGTGCTAGTCTTCACCCTCCTGATTTTGGGGCATCACTAGTGATGGGGAGAGTCCTAATGAGTGGGTTGAAATATGGGTAAAATGTGGGTAAAAATTTATATGAAATAAAATAAAAAAAAAAGGTTTCTTACACAGTATTTATTTTTGTTTTTTTAATGTAGTTTAAAAACTATAGTCCTCTGACCATTGCATTTTGCAAGTTTGTTTAGGGAATAAAAACAGTCAATTTATTCTATAAAAAAATATTTTTGCCATCTATATATTTTGCAATGTATAGGGCTGTGTGTAATGTGTAATATAAATCCACCATTTGAAGCTAAATGTGGTCTAAATCTAACCTTTTCTCTTGAAATCATATATCGTAATAACATATAGCTTCCATTAGGAAATGTCACTGAAACAGACCATGCAAGCAGGAGTGCTGCTGTGTGGTCTGCTCCAGCAGAGAGACTGCATAGAAGACATACAAGGTATTTGTCCATGTTCTCCCTGGAACATGGAGACTGTGCTCAGTCAATAAACATTTATGATAAGTGCAGTCTCCTCTCAGAAAATGTTCTTTTGCAGAGCCTGTGTGGAGCGGCCTGCAGCTCTTCTCGGCTGCATTGTCCTGCACGCATTAATCCATCCAACGGGGAGTTATTCTGGGCTGCAGGAGCTACTCTGTCCCCCACTCTCTTTCGCCGAGGTTCAATGGCAGAAAATCCATAGCCTTTCTAAGAGGAGGAATTCCATTAGATAATAGATATGGAATCCATCTCGATTCTCCACCTTATCTTCTCTTAGGGTGAGAAATCAATACAGAAGCTTCAGCTGAACCGCCAACAATAACAATAAATTGATGGCCGAGTGAGAGAGGGGGAGTCTGGGGAACCGCCATAATGGACAAAACGCTACACTCCTCATTGGTAATGGCCATAAATTAGGCTCTGTTAATTGTGCATGCAGTCCTCCAAATGGGAGAAGGAAAGCGGAAGTGTCGGAGGACAGCTAAAGGGAGATAATAGAGAAAACACTGGGATTTGCATTTAAAAAATGATCGTGCTCTAAATTGTTTTGATGAGGAACTAAGTGCTCGTCTACACAGGAGCAAATATTTCCTCTCTGGCTTTCTGGTTGAAAGAAATGTGTGTAAGTGTGTGTGTGAATGTGTGTGTGTGTGTGTATGTATGCGTGCAGTGGGCTGGGTTTGCTGACTGTTGTGGTTTCCTGTTGGAACGCTGGAGCTGCCAGGTGTGGTGTTTGCTGTGGCTGTTACCAAGCAACACATTCCTATCAGCTCCGGGAGCCGTAAGCAGACGACCCGAGGAGATACCCCATCCTAGAGTTTCCTCCAGTGGCTTCAACTCCATGACCATGTTCTAATCCCATGCTGCCAGTCAGCAACTGATCCAATAACAAAGCCTTCTGGGATTTATCTTGACTAATACAGTATTTAATGTACATCCACTGATACAGTATATTATGTGCTGCTCCATGTTGTCCAGATCCACCCCAGGAATGCTTTGGTATCATTGATGAGGCCATATATTACACCCTGAGGTTTTGTGGCGCTGCAGAATCCGTCTAGCCGCCTTATTACTCCACCAGTGCACAAGATTTCTTGCAAAACCATCGGGTACCCACAATGAATTTTGTGGTGTCTGCGTGTCACTTCGGTATTGATCGAAACCAGATTTGAATGCGAGTGGAGGATGAGAAATGAAATAATGTGGTATACCACACACGCTCCTCATATCAGACCGTGTCACACTGAGTTACTGTACTTAAGCCGAACGCTACTTGTTAAACCAGCGCTCGAGCCGACTCTGCTTCTCTCACCCAGACGCAGCGCAGACGAGTGAAAATTCACATCACAGATTAACAAATTTAGAGGTTTGTGGAAAGCAAAGTGAGAATATGTGAGCATATGCGTTACGTGACACTCTCGTGACTCATAAAAGGAAGCGAAAACAGAACAAATACAAGACTTCATACTATAGAAGTGGTTCCTCAAAATTTCCACACTTCTTTCTAGGGTGTGAAGAGAATGTGCCGCTGAAAGTGTGCGAGAGAGAGGGGGATATAATTTGTTTAAATCCTGAAACCGTTCCTAATAATGGCCATGATTTACTGATGAACGTAACTTCAGAAAGAGGCAGATTCAGATGCTTAAACATGTTATAAGTGTACATATTTATTAATCCTTGTAAATATATTATTACAAAGACTAATACATATATTTACATGTTTACATGCATTTTTTTAATGTGGAATTGCACAGTCTTAGGCTGTGTTTTGCTCAATTAAAAACTAAACCCTGTTTGTTTTTGCACTGTTGGGGTGGCCCAAAATTTGTCACAAAAAAGTCTTCACTTATCGGCTAGACGTGTGAAATAGGAGCGGTAAAGTAAATGCAGGAAAAGGGTCTTTTTTTTTGCATATTTTTCAGTAACTGTGGGAAGTTTACCATGTTAAACCTGTCTATTACTAAATTTACACCTGCCCAAATAAATCACACCAAGTGTGTAATTATGCCTTAGTGTGTATTAAGTATGAACACAGTACAAACCAATTTATTGAAACAAACCATATGCAGAATCGATCAATCGATCAACCTTTACTCAAAAGCGGAGAGAGTGTACAGTTGTAGTGCAGAAAACCGGCCAAAGGGTCTAAAGCGAACGGAGTGTGCAGTTGTAGAGCAGAAAACGGGCCGAAGAGTAATGTTCCTTAGCTTTTGGGAGAACATGACAACTCCAAAGAAACGAAAAATGGACAGCAAAATGCAGAAAATTTCTGGCACGTTGGGATAATTACTATTTTTTTAACTGAGTTCAGAGTGAAGTATTTGTTAAATTCGTCAGGAATTAGTTGACATAATAAAGGAGTATAATATTAAGAGACATTATAAAACGAAACATCAATTTTAAAAATCTTAGTAAACACAAAACTGTCAAAGATAGATAAAGAGAGTAGTTCAAGTAAAATAGTGTGTAAATGATAGTAATCAAGAAAATTATATTATAATATAATTAAATAATTAAAATATTATTATAAGTGGTATATTTCATTATTTGTTTTATTACAGAGTCTGTGGCACGTGACTGCACATATATTTCTCCTTCTGGGCCCCAACAAAAAAAAAGTTTGGACACCCCAGCTCTAAAGTATAAAAAAAAACCCTAATAAACAACAGCACAACTGTAAATCTGCATCGTGGTGCATTTGGGTGGTGTAATTTGTCACTAATCAAATTCAAATTAGGATAAAATACACCTGTAGACAGTTATTGATTAGTGGGAGCTCCCTTTCAGCTCATAAAGAACAGATACAGCCTGATGTGGATGCTGGCCATCAGGAACGGAAAGAGGGTGACTTCTGCAGCAAATACAATAGGCTAATGATTGGCAGTAAATGGGCAGAGAGGGAGCATTTACAATGAAGGCTTAGGTACAACTGCTGGAACAATAAATAAACCCTGAGCGTGTAATAGAGCTGTTTGTCCATGGTCGTACAATTGCTGTGTTTCCTGTTGTTTGCACACATTGGTTGTGTAATTGTGGCTTTTATTCAAGTAGCCGGGCCACCTGGGCTTATGAAAGGCTATACTAAGGGCTAGAGATGTCACAAAGAAATTGATTTCTTTTTTTTTTCGTCTTCAAGACGTTTTCTGTAGGTAAAACCACATACTGTTAGCTGGGTACTTATTCTTATAGGTATTGGCTCTGTACTAATCATGCAGCACATAAGATTTTGAACGCTGTTATCATCTTATTTTGTTAAATGAGAAACGTATAATGATCTGCATGTAACCATGATGATCCGTGATTCGTATCTTTTTGTGTGCCGGCTGCTTCCAGCTTGCTCCACCCCTCACACACACTGCCGTGACTGGAAGCGGTTTAATTAATTACGTCACTGGAGTCTTGTGGAGCTTCATATTGATTTCCGAGCCAGGGCTAGCTTTTGTGTGTCAAAAAAAAAAAAAAGGAAGAAAGAAAGAAAACACAGAGAAAAAGGCTGCAGCTTTCGGTTATAAGTCTTGATGTGACATTACTGACATTACAGCTGGTATTCTTTAGTCTGACAGTCTGACAGTCTACACACAGACCGCATTAGAGAATTCATTATAATGTCTACCATGGCACAACTGACCAATTATGCTCTGATATGTTGTGGCCCCTCGGAGCGTAGTGCCTTAGGACAGGCCTGAAACCCGCCTCATTTATAGGCAGCATCGGAAGAAGCGACAACCAAAGTGGACATTTGTAGAGAATGCAACCGCGTGCCAATGTTGCCACATGTGGCAGAAACAGCTAGCGGAGGTTTATTCTTGTGATTAGGAACAGATTTATCTGTTTGCTTATTTATTTATTTAAAGCTTTTCCCATACAGATTTTACCAGGGTTGTCAGGGCTGTAAAGCATGCTAGATAACTAGCTGTATTCTTCAGCAAACAACAAAGTCATGCGAGCCCTACCAGGGCCCAGCTGGTGTTGTGCAAGTATTAAACAGTGTCAGTCTTCTCAGCTGGTCACAAACATGTCTCTCAATGCACAAACTCAGTATGGAAATGTGTGGGACAGTATGGAAAATGCAAGTAAAACACAAACATACACAATGTTTAAAATGTTTGCTAGACATTTTAGGTGTTATTTGTGTTTTTTTTTATCACATTTCCCCCCCAATTTACACGGCCAATTACCCAACCCACTCATTAGGACTTCCTGTATCACTAGTGATGCCCCAACTGCAGGAGGGTGAAGACTAGCAAATGCCACCTCCGACACATGTGAAGTCAGCCACTGCCTTTTTTCCAACTGCTGCTGATGCATCATTGCAGAGTAGCATCACAGCACACTCGGACTAAAAGCACAGCGACTTGGTTCCGATACATCAGCTCACAGACGCCTTGTGCTGATCGACATCAGCCTAGGAGTGATGAGAGAAAAGGGCGCCATCTGCGCACCCAGAGAGAGAAAGGCCAATTGTCCTCTCAGGGCTCCAGCAGCTGATGGCAAGCTACATGAACAGGATTTGAACCAGCAATCTCCCAAACATAGAGGCAGCGCCTTAGTCCGCTGGACCACTCAAAGCTCTTTGCTATACATTTTAAGTCCAATACATTTCATGTTTTTTCTGGTCAACTTGGCACGGTAAAGCCTTTTTTACAAGACGTAGGATGACAAGAGATTACGTGTTTTAGGTATTATTTTGTCTAATTTGTCCTGCCTACAAAACATTGAGGTGTATCTATTTTCTGTTGTGGACAGATCAGGATCCACACCCTCTTATTCTGCAGCCACGCCCTTTTAAATATCTGCAGGAGGTGGACGCAAATGCAAGTACATTTTATAAACAAACAAAAAAAACAAACACGAAAGCAGATAAACAAACATACATAAAAAAAATAACAAAATAAGAAATAAACCAAGTGAAAGGCACAAGAACCGACAAGGGACACTGAAACAATGGGACTATATTTACACACACACGGAAGTAACAGGGAGACAGGGAACATCTGGGGTAAGGTAACGAGAGGGTGGAGCTACAGATGACACAAGTCAGGAGACAAGGCACAGAAAGCACATGGCTAGGAAACAGTCAGACACAGAGAAAGACCAGAAAAAACACGGAACAGGACGAGAAAGTGACAATGGTTTATTATGAAGTTTATTTTTAGATTTAATACACTATATTAGGTGGAAATATGAATAAGAAAATCTGCCCTAATCTTGGAGTATACCGCATTTATGTTTAATTTATGTTTAATTACTCAGCAATCAGCAAAACATTGCATTTGAATAGCGCTGCCCACACTTGTGCGCTGAACTGCATTTGTTTGAATTGCATATTTGTACGGTACCCAAATGAAGGTAATGATCTGGAACAGCGTTTTCTAGAAGTGAAGAGATTTAGGAATAAAAACAAAAGTGATTTCATAAAGGAATCTTACCTCGATCTGTTCTGTTGATTCTGAAAGGACTTGTGAAACGCTGTATGTCAGAATGTCAGGGCTGAAGAGGACAGTGCTGATATCCAGTGCTAAAGCCTGGGCTCTAGTTGCTAGCTCTTGAAAATCATAAGTAGGCTACTTATGATGAATAGTGAGTGGTGGACATGCAACAGGGCATATAGCATTTTTATGTATGACATTGTGCAGATGGTCCATTAACTGCTTCAATAACTCTAGAACCTTAAATGTCTTCAGACATCTGCTTCCATAGAATTTGCATCATCCTTATGATGTTTTAGCGAGTGTGTTATATGGTGGTAGTAGCAATATTTTATCAAAGTCTGTGGGTTTAGTTTTTAGCTGGTCTTAAATGACGTTAAATGCATTAATTATGGTAAAGGCTTGATGCGATAAATACTTAAAAAAAAAAAAAATAAAAAGCCTTTTATGGATCCGTTCTTTTTTTTTTTCCAAGAATCAAATGCAAAAAAAAATTGGGTTTTAGTGAATGAACAGTCAAATGATTGAATTTTTTGATTAATGTACAAATAATGCCTTTTGTGTTTGTGTTATTGAGCGCATAGTATTGTATTATATTATATTATTGTACCTTAAAGTAAAGCTGGGTCATTGACATGCCTCAGAAACTGCTTTTCCTGTTAATAAAGAGATGCTCATAGCTGTATCCAGTAACAAAGCAGACAGACGTGATCTGAGTTGAGCTGAGTGATCGCCCCTATGCTGTGCTGCTTACTTTACTGGTGCTCAGCCAGCAGATGTCAGTCTTCTCTGTAGTATCAGGGCACGTTCCCAAATGCCATGGCCCTGGAGGGAGACGGAAAGGCCCAAGGGTAAAACATGAGGTCAGGAGATAAAATTCTCTCTAAGTGAGCCATTAGACTGGATTGGACTCAACAGAAGACTCAACACAGAAGCGCTTACAGTTCATTAGAGTGGCATTAAGTACATGTTACACTTGAGGCACTCTCTTTTCATCTAAAGCACATTACTTGATCACCATGTAAATCCAGCTCAAAATAATGTAATCATAAATTACGACGAGCAGCAGACACTAATTTACTCATTTCTACAGTAACAGACACCAGGATCCTGCTGTAAACGCTGAATGTTTGATGGCAATCACGCTTCCCTATTGATTTACCTTGCTGTTAAGCTGTGAAGAAAGGCCAAAAGACTTCTATAAAATAGAAAATGCTTTGTTTTTTAATTCCAGGTCAAATGCATTGAATACACTGCATTTGTACCCAGACACATATTTCAGTCTGTGCAGGAAATCAGAGGAATAATGACATACAGGCAATACATTCAGACCATCTCTCTGTCATCTCACCAAGCTTTTCCACTGCTTATCTGCTATGATGGTGTAAGATCTTGGAGGTAGCCCTGCCTGTCTTTCATGTAGCGTCGAGCACACAGACAGAGAGAGAAAAGAGAGAGAGAAAAAGAGAGAGAAAGAGAGAGAAAAGAGAGAGAGAAAAAGAGAGAGAAAGAGAGAGAGAGGGAAGACCACCCTCGCTAGCAACGGAGTGCGAGTTAATTTCATCCCACACAATGACACAATCTCCGCGGCTGCGTAACAGTCTATTGTGCACCCCCTCTCCCTCAGCCTGGTTGGCAGGAGGCATTAGCATCGCTGTCATTGAATCATCAGAGCCTGAGAGCCATCACTCCTTTGAAGGATTAACTTCATTAGCATGTTTTCATGCCACTTGTACACTAATTGCCCAATTGAAGCGCCCACTTGTTGTGCTGGTGAAACATGCCTGGACTCCCAAAACTGAAGCGAGCACCTCTCGTCTCGAAGGTCTCACGACACGCATGCTTTCTTCCGACGTTCTTCTGAATTAAGGCGACCGATGAAAGAAAGATTTGAAAAATTTGGCCTTAAAGCTAAGTGCTGGAACCCAATCCTGTCTGACTCTTCTCACTGATTCTCACTGAAGAGTGATATTCATTTCCACTTCAGCCTAATGTTGACTTTTTGCCCTGAGCCCAGCAGTTAAGTTCTCTTAACCTTAACTACCCTGATACACCTCACAAGATATAATAATAATGTTGCATAAATACAACCCCAAATTAAAAGTAGTTTTTTTACATTTACTTAGATTTTTATGTAATTGCAGACAATAAGAACCTAATATATGTTATACATAGTTTTATCTGGACAGCTTAATTTTGTTTATTAAAGGAGAAATCCAGGTATGAAATGGATTTAGGCTTTAATGAAACATGAACATGATTAACAAACTTTTAATAAATAGCCCACTTCCATTCAGACCCAACATTCTTAAATACAAACGAGCAACAGGCTTTTAATGCTAGTAATAGCATTAGAAAGAAATTATTTTTTTTACGCCATTAACAACCTCAAAGTAGCTCCACACTTCATTAGTAGAATTTAGAGGGCTCTGACATTTAAATTGAGACACTTTAAAGAGCTTTAAAAAAAGGCACTGGTAGCTTATTAAAAAACACTGTTTATTGCTATCAGCTTCTAGAGACCTAAAAGTGCACAATTGGCCTTGCTCTCTCTGGGTGGGTAGATGGCGCTCTCGTCACACATCACTTCAAAGGGTGATGTCGATCAGCACAAGGCATCTGTGAGCTGATGTATCAGAACCGAGTCGCTGCGCTATCCTCCGAGTGCGCTGTGATGCTACTCTGCAATGATGCATCAGCAGCAGTTGGAAAAGAGGCGGAGGCTGACTTCACATGCGTGTTGAGGTATTACTAGTGATAGGGGGAGTCCTAATGCGGGGGTTGGGTAATTGGACGTGTAAATTGTGAAGAAAATGTGAAGATTTTTTTTTTTTATAAAATTATAAAAGAAATTAATAAAATAAGGTACGTCTCTGGGTCATGATGTCATCTGATGAGCTCAAATTAATATGTAGGATTAGTGCTGGGAATTGAAATTCGATGCGAAAAAAGCACTGACTAAAATGTCAAAATTATTTGGTGCCTGTTTTTATTTTCATTTCATTTTGCAATCTGTTCCCCTATCCTACCTATTCGTTTGTGCTCATCAGTCTACTTATCGTGACTTAATTTTAAGAATTTTGAGCTACTCTGAGCTTGTTAAGGGGATAAAAATAGTGATTTCTTTGCATGGGCAACTCTATGCTGCATCACTAGCATTGTAAGTCTGTTGGGAGCATCAGCTAAAAGCATTGTATTTTAAAATGGTGGGGGCGGGCGCCGAGTGGTCCAGCGGTCTAAAGCGCTGCCACTATGAGCAGGAGGTCGCAGGTTCGAACCCCAGCTCATGCAGCTTTGCCATCAAGCTGCCGGCATTAGAGGGAGCAAAATTGGCCCTGCTCCCTCTGGGCGGGTAGATGGCGTTCTCTCCCCACATCACTCCTAGGGTAATGTCTGCAGCACTGGCGTCTGTGAGCTGATGTATCGGAGCCGAGCCGCTGTGCTTTCCTCCAAGCGCGCTGGCTGCTCGGTAATGCAGCATCAGCAGCAGTTTAAAAAGAAGCGGTGGCTGACTTCACAAGTATCGGAGGAAGCACGTGTTAGTCTTCACCCTCCTGGTGTGTTGGGGCTTCACTAGTGATAGGGGGAGTCCTAATGAGTGGGTTGGGTAATTGACTCTGTAAATTGGGGAGAAAATGGGAAAAATTATAAATAAAATTATAAAAAAAAAATGTGGGGGCAAAACAAAGGTGGGATATTTAACAAGTTTGTACTCAGCTTTTTTAATGCATAATGGAGGGCAAAATATTTCAAATATTTTAATAATTTTGTTATGCATTTGCTGACAGACTAGAGATTATCTGTCTCTCTTTGCTCTTTAAAGGCCGCAAATCCTTTTATGGAAACTGCTTTTGTACTAAATCATGATTTCAAACAGGTGATGTCAACGGATGATTGTAATCACAGCGCACCAAGACACCAATTTTAGACTCATACTGTCTGCAATTAAATAAAAAAAATATATATATATATATTCTTTTTATTTTTATACTATCACTTTTCCTGATTTGAGTTACCTTTTCCTTTTTTAAAACATGTTTACATACTTACAAATCATGTCTACTCACTTTGTGAAGCTTTGAACTGAGGGATGATTGTTTAATGCAGTCATGCTCGCAACATGATGTCATGTACGGAGAGGTGTTCTCAGTCTCAACCTGTCTGCTCATGCCAGCTCTCCAGTAATATGATCCACATCCAAAGGCTCTGAGAAAATGCTGGTTGTTCTCAGACAAGAGCCCTTTTTTTTATTTCACAGGGAGGAGATTCAGGCCCTCAACACAGCCACTGCATATCTCAGCTACAACAAATGAGAGTATTCATGAATTCATGTGAATATTATGTAATAGGGATAACATGAGCTCTAGATATAGACTCTCTTTTTTTACTTGTTTTTTTTCAGGTTTGCTCTTATCTCCTGTTGTTGCTGCTTGATATAATCTGTTCTGGTTTATTTTGTAGATGGTCTTTCTTTCAGGCTTTTATATGATATCCTGTTTTCTGCTTTCAGATTTGCTGGCAGTTGCAATAATGGTTTTGCAGCTTAGCTCTCACTAAGGAAACTGGCCAACAAGTTGGATTTGCCTTTTAAAATGTTTATCTAACACAACAAATAGCAGTTAAAAATACCAGAATGAGCGAATCACATGCATAACAGTTTATATATATATATATATATATATATATATATATATATATACTGTACCAGTAAAAAGTTTGGAGGCACTTTAAATTTAGTAGTCGTTCTTTATTTTTAAAATGTTCTGCAGCATAGATTAATACTAAAGTCATCCAAACTATATTTTAGATTCTTCAAAATAGCACCTCTTGCTTAGATGACAGGTTTGCACCTCTTGGCTGGATTTTCTCGGTCAGATTTATGAGGTAAAGTCACCTGGAATTCAGGCTTTTAGTTAACAGCTGTGCTGAACTTGTCAAGAGTTAATTATTTGAATTTCTTGCCTCCTAATGTGTTTGAGAGCATCAGTTGTAAAGTTGTGAAGATGTTGTATTGTATACAGTGAATAGCTCTATTTCTAGTAGTAATGTTCTAATACATATTATGTCAAAAACTGGTTAACTGAGTAAAGAAATGAAAGCCAGTCAATCTAAAACGAAAATTTCAAGACAGTATCCTTAAGTGCAGCTGAAAAGACCATCAAAAATATCATGATGAAACTGGCTCTCATCAGGACGACCCAGGAAAGGAAGGTCAAGAGTTACCTCTGTTTTATAGGATAAGTTACAGAAACCACAAGTTAACATCACCCCACATAAGAGCCACCAAAATGCTTCACATAGTATTTTAGTTTGTTAATGTTTAAATTTACATGATTTTTTATGTTCCTTAATAGTATGGACGACTTCAGTATTTTAATTTAAATTAATTATATATATTTACAATGTAGAAAAAAAAAACATATAATGAGAAGGTGCATCCAAGCTTTTAACTGGTACTGAATGTGTAATTGTTTATTGACTATATTCTTTACATGCTGAACATGTCAAAGGGTAGTTGGGAAATTATACTCCCATCACGACATTACAAAACCCAAAATGCAACAGATTAGCAGAATCCCTGAGTTGAGGCCTGACAGACTTAAAAGGTTGTGCAGATCAATGCAAAACTGTTTACAGCAGCAGAGCAATAATTTGATTATTGTCATTCTAAATAATAGACGACATCTTCGGCATGATGCCGGCGCTGAATATCCTTTTATATTCTTTCTGCGAGCTATGCCTCGTACACAGAGACGGGTTTAAATGCTTGTCTTACAAATTTTAGGGAGATCCAGATTTTCAGATTAGTCTTCTATTCACTACTGTGAGCCATTTACTGCATGTTACATCTGAGGTATGGCTGTGAAGAAGTATTTAAATGCTCAATGGAGATGACCAATCACAAACAAAGGGTGCTTTATGACCATTAGATCTGGATGTCATGGTTTGTAACTTCATATTTAAGCCCTTAACAACCCTCTAAATGGCTGGAACATGCCAGCGGGTCCAGAAGCTTATTACTCACTTCTTGTAGTCATTGTGGCTTATTACTGAATAATAATCCTTAGGGTCTAATAGGGATGGGATTGTAATGGGTTAAATAAGACTAGAGATTAGAGTACTAGAGCAGCACAATAGATAGTTTTAGCATTGTTAACTTAGTGAGTGTGCATATGCAGTAGTGAAATATCAAATAATGTCATGCACGTCTTGCTACAACTTTAATGCTTGATAAAAAGGAAAATTCAAAACTTTATTTATTTATTTATATATTTATGTGAGGCAGATTTGTAAGTGTGCATTGAGTGTAATGCATTGAAGTTAGAATTATTGATTTGTTGACACTTAAATGAAATAATTGAGTCGAAAAATGTTCACCATCTACATTGTTGATTATGTTGAGTAATCCATGCAGCCTTATTATACAGAATATGTCACTGACTTATATTCATTAAGGGGCACGTTACATAGCAAATTTAGTTTTCCAGAAGTTTGATATACATTTATGCCAATATATATTTTTGCCGTATCAGCCAGCCCTGAGCACAGTACACTAGTGCAATGCTATTACTTGTGACTCATAAAAAAAAAAAAAAATCAGCTGAGCCATCTGGCCTGAAGTTAATCTACTCTTAGAAAGGGAAGAGGACGGAAAATAAATAACCTCCACTCTTAGTTCTTCATTAAGAAGTTCGAAATGAACCTTAACTCACTCTCTCGTCTCTCGTCTCTCAACACCCCCCCCCCCCCCCTTCACCCCCGCCCCCCCCTCTTCCCTTCCTTCGTGCATGGCCTGAGGGAGCAGTTAGCTCTCTCAATGCTCTTGCTCTATTGTGAGCACACATTGATTGCCTCTACCCTCTCCAAAGCCAGCCGAGCCAGTCAGCATGGGGTACAGGCTGTCTGCTTTATCTACCAGCGCTCACATTTTTCACTGAAATAAAAGAGGGGGGAGAGAGAGAGAGAGAGTCTCCAAGAGAGTTCCTCTTCAACTCCTGCAAACAGTTGGCCAGATGCATCTTTCTCTCTCTCTCTCTCTCTCTCTCTCTCTCGCTCCTGCCTCTACTTTCAGTGGCTGGGCTGTGCTCCAAAGAGGATCAATAGTGTACTTAAACGGATTTCTCTTGTGTCTTGTTGTCAAATACATTGCGCACCTCTGCCTTTCTGCGGGGGCTAATCTTTGTACACTTCTGTAACACCTCACCTGCACCAACCCTGCCGCTCCCTTTATCTGCATTTCCGGCCTTGTTTTGTTATGCATTTTTCATAATATCTCCTTCTTATACCACGCTAATGGAGGTTTGGCAGAGGAGCCCATATTTTCTCGGCGGAGGTCTGCGAGGGCGATAGCGTACTGTGTAAAGCAGATAGGAGCTGTAAATAATCTGTGAAAGCTCGGTCTGTGTGTGAAAGCTTATGTCAGCAGAACTGAAACTCTCCTTCCATCATGTAGCATTGAAGCCCCAGCAGCATCAATCATTTCCCCTGTGATTGTCAGGGAATTAGCTGAGCCGAGGTGCACTGTAGCGGTCCGGTTCAGCTCACCCCAGGCTGAGACGCACGCCTGCCTGGCCAAACCTGAATACACTGCGCAAGTCACTTTATAAAAAAGTGAACAGGGAGAGGAGGGAGAAACGAACGACAGATAGAACCGTCATTAGACGTACTGTATAAGGACGTGGTGTAAGGGACATCACTGTCACAAATCTATGCACATATAGATGAGTAATAGTTAAAGACAGTGGTGTGCAGTGAGGCCCTTCTAACCCTTCAGAGAAGGGGTGACAATAATAAAATGCATGTAAATAATTACATCATTTTTAATCAGGAAATATATATCATAGCTATTGGAAGTGTAAGAATTTGTTTTATAAATTAACTAAAATAAAAAACAGCAACTAAT
Organism: Astyanax mexicanus; assembly: GCF_023375975.1. Classification (NCBI taxonomy): domain Eukaryota; kingdom Metazoa; phylum Chordata; class Actinopteri; order Characiformes; family Acestrorhamphidae; genus Astyanax; species Astyanax mexicanus. The sequence goes on along the minus strand of NC_064414.1, from coordinate 33,739,105 downwards.
TCAAAGCATTAGTCAGGTGTTTTTAAGCTGCTAAAAAAGCTTATCTGACTGACAACAGTTTTAACCAATCAAAGCTTTTTAAAATGGCTTCTGTCTGCGCGACTGCGTGCCCCTTCTCCTGATTTTGAGAAGGGTGTAGTTATGAATCTATTAGCAAAGTCGAAGGACAGTCTAACCAATCAAATTCATGATTTTCACTACGGGGGCGGGGCCATTGCTGTCTATCCCCTTCTCAGTGCTGCGGTTCAGTGGTTAGCGAACTATCATGGAATTGCGGCTGCAAATGAGACAGTTATTGTGTCATGTCATATATTAAAAAGTCTTTTCAAAGGCTGTTCTTTAATGTGAAACTAATTCACAATAATAGGCCATCTGACTGGTGAGTTTTTGTGTGTACCTAATGTTGTAATGTTGTAGGCAAATTAAGCATTTATTTTTGGGTCTATTGTATACTTTTGTAGTTGGTAGCTGTATTTGTGGGCTGTTGATAAAGTGTATTAAGTTAATATAAATAAGTCAAGACAGAGGACATGTAGTTATTGTAATATTTATCTATGTGTCGGGCGCCGGCGGCAGGGTGGGGGTATATGGTGGGGTGGGTGGATACAGAAGGGGTACCCACTATATTCACTGCACGCCACTGGTTAAAGAATAGTTAAAACATTGCATTTTTAGCATCAACAAAAAATAAACTACATTAATCTCATTCTCAATCTGATGCATTGCATTTATTCATTTATTCATTCACATAAAATCAGAACATTAAGTTGCACTCTCTGTCCTCACATCTGTGTATATGTATAAAATTATACAGCGATTCAGTCAAGCTGAAGTCACTCCACCTATAGTCCATCCATCTTCTTGGCAGCCATCTGGCCATATTGTTTCAGAACGCAGGAGTTGAGGGCTTACCCGTGAACACCAGGACTTCACACAACAACTGGCTTTGAACTGGAGTGTGCTGTTCATTGACTGCCTGTGTTTTTTTTCCCCCAGACATGATGAACCCTGGCGACTTTCAGCGACTCCACAAAACCATGATTAATGGCCCATGGCGGAGGATATTACGAGCGGCCTGAAAGGTAGATGACAATAGACGCGAGGTTACTCACCATAACCAAAGCCAAGCTTTGATACTGATGTTACATGGACACGTCCGTCTACGTCCTTCTTTGGGAAACCTCCAGCACCAGTCGTTGTGGGCGCACATTTAGCTCTAAAACAGAAGCATCTGTTCCGTGTCTTTCACAGACCCTCGTCAAATGTTTAAAAAAAGAATATCCCACTCATTTGGAGAAAAAACTAATTTTTTTCCACTTTGCAATCCTAATCATTTGACAGAAAACATTTTAAAAGATCGTAAGTCAGTACTATCAAAACTATCGTATGTTGGGGAAATATACAGACCAGATAAACCAGTGCTTTGACATTGACCACAGCACCTCTCTCTCCTGCCATTTGCAACATCACCATCTTCTAAGAACAGGACAGATATAAAAATGAATGAGTGCCTGAGACCAATGATGTCATCTGCCAGATTTATCCCTGCCAACTTAGATAACTGTACAGGAGCTAGTGTCCTTGAGACAGAGTGCTCAGAGAATAGGCCCTATGCATTAGTGTCAAAAGCCTTGCAGTGGAAAAAGCTAAGGACACACTTCAGAAGACATGGCCTAATGTTTCTTTGGAAAGCTCTGGGCAGATAAAGAAAATACAGCGACAGAAGTAGGTGGAGAATAAGTACAGACACTGAAGGTAAAGCCACATACACACAAAGCATAACCTTATTCCACTTCATTTTCAAAATGTCATAGTTCACTGGCAAACGTTTAAACAGGGTTATTTAGTGTGACTGAATGTAAAATTGTTATATCTACAACATAAATATTTTAAGCTATTTTATTTACTGTCCAATGCAACATTTGAACATAAAAGTCTGCTATAGTGCTTATTGTAAAACAGAGATAAATACAGTTAGAACTATTTTTCCTTAATGTGCTGAATGTACATCTTCTGTATATATACGTTATGTACTTCCAGTTTTTTAATCACTGCCACTGTGAGCAGTTATCACTGTATTGCTGTGAAAATGTTTTTATTACTTTACAATAGAGCATTCTTGCCTGTTTCATTTTTTTTAGCTGATGTATTTAGCTTTGTAGGTTAAAAGATAGTGTCAGCCCGGTGTTAAGGGAGCCAGACCAATTGTTATGCATTTCTTTTGAAAAGCTCTTTATTTGACAATAGACAATTAAATATCATTAGAACATGTTTGCCCAAATGGGCTGCTACTGGAACTTTAGCTGATTGACTGACAACTTACAGCTTTCTCTGATAAACTGATAAAAGACAACCAGACCCTTGATTGACTGACCAACATGGACTTTCAGCTCTACAAAAAGACTCTGTAATTATGTAAAAATATTTGTAATATAATAATGCCCCAACAAACAGGTTAATAAACAGTTTTTTGTGTTTGTTTATAAACATGTAGAATTCACTCAATGCTCTTAGTCATGTGTCTGGAGAATATCCGTTCATATTTTAGTGAGAAATGCATTAACAAACTGTGACAAAATGTATTAATATTACTTTGTACTGAGTTCATTGCTTGCGAGTCTCATCCCTCCCCGTAATTAAACATTCTGATATGTATTGGCTATGTATTGGTTAAATATGCACCAATTCTGAGAGCTGATCATATTATATATTTGTGAGGTAAAGTTTACAGCAGCTCTGTGCGAGGCTCATTATATAGAGGCTTCTTGAAAACTGAAAGCTGCAGTTTGTTAGATGGAACTCTGGAGCTGGTTACCAGGTGTAGACGACCATTAAAAGCAGTGTTGTACAGGGCTGCAGGCTAAGCTCAGATCGGCCCAGCGAGTCTGGTGGTGGTGTATTTTTTTTTTTTTTTTTTTTTTTTTGCTGTTTCTGATTTGATCTTGCATGATTTGTAGAATGTGTAAAACAAATGTGCCTTGTGCATAAAGCAAAGTAAAGACTTTTTAACCTCAGGAACATTACAGAAGCATTGTATTACGATGCATTACCAAGTTATCAAGTTTGCTGGACATCTATGTGGAATCTAGCCCTGCCATTAAACAATATCAGTAGTAGGCATCTGTGATTGGTCCCAAAACCATTGATTGGTCCGTCTTTAGTAAACAGGTTTGTAAAAAACTGACTCGGGCGTCTGTTGGCTGATGTATGAGAGCTGTGGTTGTGGGGCTTTCTTCTGAGCATGTTGGACAATCAGTGATGCTGCATTTGTGACAGATGAAGACGTGGTAGCTGACTTTACATGTATCGTGAAGACGTGCTTGTCCTGACCCTCCTAGTTTCAGGAGCATCGCAATCGATATGTGGGTCCTACATGCAGGACTACATGGGATCAGTTGTGTATCCATGTCATGATTTCAGTGCAAGGCCAGTAAGGCTCAGTGGAGAAATCTCAGCAGTGTTGGTGGCCAGTCTCAGTCTCGGCTTGTGCAGTGAGTGATTCTATCTGATGCACTTCTAGAGACTCGGAACTGCGTGGCCTCCCCCCTGGGCAGAACTGCGTGGCCTCCCCCCTGGGCAGTTCAGTCGTGCAGCAGCGGAGTGGGAGCAGGAGGAGGAGGAGGAGGAGGAGAAGGAGGAGGAGCAGAAGGAGGAGGAGGAGGAGGCTTGTGTGTCTCGGCACTGCTGGGAGACTCATTGTTCCCTGACGTCACCGCCAGGCCGCTGCTGCTCTCCAACATGTCTTTGTTATTCAGAGCTTCAGCGCCGAGCGGCCACTCGCAAAACACGGAGCGAGGAATTCCCTCCATCTGTGGGCTGAGGAAGAGGAGGACAGACGGGATTCGCTGCTGTACGATCATGGCGTGTGTGACGAGAAAAAAAAAGAAGAAAAAAAATAGATATGTTCTATTTTCTCTTTTTTTTGCAACTGTCAAATACATCTCAATATAGATTATTATATAATTAGAACAATATAATAACTAATCACTCTTACTCTATAATCAGTTTTAGTTTATTAAACAAGTTATGATACAACAAAATATAGTTAATTACATAAAAAAAAAATATTCGCGTTTTCCCCCCTTTTATTGCAAATGTGAAACATGTCTCCAGGCACATACTGTATAATCGATTACTATAGCTAATCCCTCTTACCTTATAATACATTTACCACCTAACGTAATTACATAAAATATTTCCTAAATGTGAAAAAACATCTTTCAGCACAGATGATCGATTATTATTAAAATTAGTCTCTATTTTAGTTATGATAGGCCTACATGTAATGGTACAAAATATGATGAATGAGATGTTAAGTTTTACTTTTCTTGTTTTTACACTGCTAGCTGCAATTTGACCAAAACATAAGAAGATTTAAAGGTTTAATCTTTTATTTGATGTTTTTTTGGTCTTTGGTCATCATAAAAAAAAGAAAAAAATTAAGAATATTACCCCGTTTATTTTAATTTTGATTTTCAGTTTCATATTCATAACTTCATTCATAATATTTTTGTCTTCAATTTACACAGCCAATTACCCAACCAACTCATCAGGACTTCCCCTATCACTAGTGATGCCTTAACTCCAAGAGTGTGAAGACTAGCACATGCCTACTCAGATACATGTGAATTCAGCCACCGACTTTTTTCGAACTGCTGCTGATGCAGAATTGAGTAGCATCACAGCAACAGACAACGCAGCAACTCGAATCTTAGCAAGCTACATAAACAGGCTTCGAATTGGCGATCTTCTGATCATAGTGGCAGCGCTCAGGCCGCTGGACCACTGGGCACCCCATTATATATGTTTACAACCTAATGTGATCACATCGAAAACAAAAACATTACCCCCCCCCAAAAAAAAATAAAAAATGCTGCTAGCTGCAATTTGACCAAAACATAAGAAGATGAAAATTAAAAAAGATTGAGAAGATTGAAAAAAAAAATATTGTTCAGTTAAAACAATGGATATGTGCACATCATCTAATGTATTTTTGTATGCTGGTCTATCACTGTTTATCATTGTTTAACTATATTATGTATGTATGCATATTACAGTGTAATCTCCCAAAGCGTTGTGAGCGCGCGAGCGTGTAAATCCGCTCCGCTGGTCCGGGGAGGCAGGCTGTAGCCGGTACGCGCTGCTCGGGATTCCAGGACGCGTTTTGTCAGCAGCCGGCAGCATGGCTCTGTGGTAATAGAATAGCCGATGTAATTTGACACTTCAACTTGCCGTGCACTACGTTAGTTGATTCAGGCAGTCTCACACTCTGGCCAAACGCTGTGCGCTGCTTCCCCCCCATATTTACTAGTTAGCTAGTGTTTGCGAAGTAGAAAGGAGAGAAATAGCACGCGCCTTCTTCAGTCAGGCACGAGGATTTTTTGTTCGGGTTTTCCGGCGCCGTGCTTTTTGACTGGATCTGAAAGTAAGTTCTGAATCCCCTTTTCCTTCCTTCTTCTTCCTCATGGCTGGAGAGCTTGGAGAGCTTTGTGTGTGTATGTGAGTGAGTGAGTGTGTGTGTGTGTGTGTGTGTGTGTGTGCGCGCGCGCGCGAGCTCGCGGAGGTTTGCATTGAACATGTTTGTAGCCTGGGCGCTAGCTAACATAGCTCTCTCTCTCTCCGACCTCGGCAAGCTAACAATGGAGCAGTCACTCCGCTACTAAAGAAGAAACAGCCAAGTAGCGCGCGCGCGAGCGAGCGGCTCAGCGGAGAGCTCGGGCTGGAAACGAGGGGCTTTTCGGGCTTCACCCCGGCTGGGAGGTAGAACAACGGCTCTCGCGCGGTTCAGGACGAGTGTGTATGTATATTACCTATGTATGTATGAGTGTGTGTGTATTTTCTGGGGATTTGCTCTGCCTGTGTGTGTGTGGGTTACGGTTCCCAGCGCGATATTCCGAGCAACCCGAGCACTTACTCCCCGTGCCCGCATTTTGAGCACGTTTCGTGGTCTGGCATTCATTGTTCGCCGTCCCCGCTCCCTGTCAGGCGCTGAACGCGCTCGGCTGTTACCGCTCGGCGCCGTAGAAAAGCTGGGAAGAGCCTTGGCGTTAAAGCAGCAGCAGCGTGTTCGGTAGCTTTATAACCTTAATAAACAACGACTCACTTAACCTATCGGAGCTAGCTTTATTTACCTCCAAAAACTTACACTAACAGCTATAGTTAAGTTTATTTATGCTTCCACAGACTGATAACTGGCTAAGTTAAGTTAACCCAGCATTTAAAAGCCAGCCCACGCTGAAGAAATGTGGAAGAAGAGGGCATGTGGCGAGTCTGCAGTAGCCCAGCATCGCTCCGTGAGGCAGCGGGGAGACAGAAGTTGGGCTTCCCGGGCTCAGAGCGTTGCTCCGCCGCTGAGGCAGCTAGAGTTGACCGCTGTTTCTGCAGGAGATGGAGAAGGCTGGAGAGGTTTAGTTATGTCCTATGTTAAGTCAAGTCACAAGTATTTAAAAAGAATTTGCTCCAATTATTAACCTTTTAGTGTTAATAGGGTTATTTCGGTTATTTTATCACTTTGTGGCTGGGTTATTGTTTTTGCTCTGTTTTAACATGCTTCGTTTGTTTGTTTTGTTAATTTTGCTGCTATTTTGCTCATATGCCTCTCTGTATACACATCACTTTTAGCTCTATAATATAATAATAACAACAATAACAAGCTTTATTTATAAATAAAGCTGGTGTCCAAGTCAAGTCTCAAATCAGTATAGCTAGCATATACAAGAAAGCACATGTGGAAAGTTTAAGGTAGCATAATAATAATAAAGTTTATCTAGGGGTGGGCGATATGGCCTTAAAATAATATCACAATATTTAATGGTATTTTTGAGATAACAATACTTTTGACGATATGACAAAACACTGAATTAAAAAAAATATTTCAAGAATGCACTACTGAAACATATATGATATATAGATATGATACATTCCTAACTGAGATATAAAAAAAAAAATGCAATAATTTTATCAGATTTGTATCAGAAGTTACAAATGATACTAATAAAGCACCCCAAACATCTCCATATATCCAGGATTAAAGTAAAATAAATTATACTAGACAGATATGATCTATCTCTAGTAGTAGCTAAAAACAGCAAAAAAACGTAGTACCCTAATGTGATAATAAGTGGTGGGTGATATGGCACGGTATTTCAGGGTAAAATAATGATCACAATATTCAAAAATGTTGCTGATATTATCAGGTACAATATGATATGGCACATCCCTAAGTTTATCCAGAGTTGATCCTTTTGTTGATGCTTTTGTTGAAGGTAGTATCTGTCTCTACTGTCCATAAAAGTATTTCTTCTAATTTCTGGAGCAATATTGTAGTTAGGGTGTTGGATGATCACCACCTCACTTATACATTTCCTGTTCTCCAACCGATCCCAAAAGTATTGGATGGAGCCTTATAATTTTTGAGAAAACACACTTTAGATCCACTGCTTCACAGGTCAATGCTGAGGTGCTGTGTAACTAACTCTCCAGTCCACACCTGGCATTAAACATGGATCCATGTTTATGTTTATTTGCTTCAGATACTATAGGATGATGCCTGAAGTCAGTTTGTATGCAACTTAAGTGCCTATGAGTGCCCAATTCTGGTCCAAGGAGCCTACTAGTAGTCCTATGTCTTTAACACTGTGGGGCAGATTCTGTTTTACTATATAGTGTTTTTAGAGCCAGAGCTTGTGTATTTGTTGACAAGTTAAGAATCAGGTGTGCACTTCTAGCTATGCACAGTCAGAAAAGTTTGCGAAGTGTAACGTGACTTGAACCCCTGCTGAAGAGGTACATAACAGCCCTAGCTTTCTCCCTGATGGTGGTTGTGATTCTTCTGTTGTGAGGCTTTAGGGAAACATGACTGTCATCACTGGAAAGCGAGGAGAAGATGAGGAAGACAAGAGCCTGACACAACTTCTCCACATTGTTTAGACTTAAGTAGGCTAGTAGTAAACAACTGATTACGTTTCAACACATACATTAACATGTTTTAAATGTGTAAACTGAAGAAGTGTCAGTGGTACCACATTTTAATTACATGGTAACATACTGACAGCAGTCTGACTTCTGCTGTTGTCCTGATTTAGCTTGTTCTTTCTGATGTTTGGAAACTGTATTCATTCATGTTCATTCAATGGTTTCATTTCATTCAGTGCTGTTTCACTCCACAAAACGCGTAAATGCTGAAATGGAAGCAGCCGCTGCTCTTTGCACTTTCATTTTTTCGCCATCTGATGACAATTGTTTGACTACTTTTCCGGCACTGTATAATCTCAGGCAGTGTTTACATGGCTGTGTGGATACTGATAATGTAAAAGCTTCCCTTTACTGCACAGTAGATTGCCTTTGGTGCAAAGGTGAAAGGTAATTAGCTTGCAGTGTCCTTATATGCCAGAGTCAGACCTATTGTTGTAGTTGTGTATCTCTTTTTAAATGCAGCCTTTCGATTTCCAACATACTTCTTACATTAGGAGAACAATCAGGCCTTATTCGTAGGCTTATAACTCTGGATATACTTATGTCTATGTCCTTGTGATAATATATAATTAAAATGGCAGAACCCATAGAGTTATGGAATAGAAGAACATTGGTTTTGTGTTGTGGTATTGCAAAAAAAAGACCTATTGATCCATAGGTTTTTAAATGGTTGTTTACTCTAAAACAGAAACTACTGCTTAAACATATCCTGTGAATTCCCACATGGCTCTACTGTAGGGCCTTTGAAACTGATGTTAGGTATGTTGGCAGCTATGTCAGTTGGTAGTTATGTCAGTAAAGAACTAAAGTGTAGCGTTATATACAGTGTCTAAAAGGGCGTAATGTATGTGTGTAACCCTTTAACACTCCAAGGCTTATTACATACTAAGGGCATTATATATTATTCAGTAACCACAGGGAATTCTGTGCAAACTGATCAACTGGTCAATTGTTTGTTACAGTCCTGCCTGCGGGCTAATGGCCAGTTAAGGGGTTAATGCTATGAAAACCATTCACTGGGACTAAGAAAGGCAGCAAGTTTCTTTCTTTAAGTCAGCAGTACTTATTGCCAAACTGCTTCCAAACCTTCTGTCTCAGCTCGTATTTCAAAACTGCTAAGCAAAGTGATGTCCTCATGTCGGTATCTTAATTTGTGTGAGTCAGGAATAGAGAATGTGTCTGGGAGAGGAGTTTATTTTACTCACTACTCCAGACAGGGGCCCCAGGTCGAGGATCAGCTTTACCAAGAGGGCAGAAGCTTCACAACCCTGGCCATGCCATTCTCATGTAAGGGCATGAGGCATGTTGTAAGGGACACCAGGAAAGTTGTAGTAGTGACTGGATTTTCTCATAACGGCAAATTAGATTAAGATGGAATCACCGGGCCTCCAACTAGTAGTTTTATGGGTCATTACAAGGGTCTGAATAGTATAGCATTACCTGGTTTCTGGTGTGTGTTAAAGCCATATATTCCTCTCAATTAATGGGCTTCTGTTGGAAACTGGTATTTGTCTAGGTCGTACACTGTATGGACAAAAGTATTCAGACAATTGCTTCAATTACTGCTATTTTTTTGAAAAAAGTAACTGTGGAGTAACTGTGTACTTGATGATTTTGAAGTATTGCTGTGGGGAATGTATGATTGTACTTAGTTACGTCAGGATGTTGGATGATCACCACTCCACCTCATTTCCTCATTTTTTTGAGTTTTACGAACACAGTTCCGCTGCTCCATAGCTAGAAGGTCCTCTAGCCCACATCTGGCATTAGAAATAGTGCAATTAAGTTTGTGTTTATCTGCTCCAGAGAGTCCTATCCTGTCTTATTCTTCTGGCAAACCATCTCAACAGGGACTAGACAAGTTTGTGCTCATTTATTTAAAGGGTTGGATTTACTGTACAGTAGCATAGGCCATTTCACAGGATTACACAGTGATTAGTAATTGCATAGTAAAAGCCTAAACTACAGGTACCAAACATGTCCAAGTGAAGTACAGAGACTAAACACTCCTGTAATATCAAACAAGGTGGAGTAAAAAGCATGATGTTTTGATTTGAGAGTTGATGTCTATTAAATGCTTCGACTGCTGCTTCATCTCATGCTAAGTGTTCCTTTGGTGCTTTTCTCTTTATTGCCTCTAGTAATATGGTAGTCGCAGTCAGAGAGCTGTTTAAAAGCAGCTGAACGCTAATCAGTGTTTTGACGGGTTGACATTTAACTGTTACTGCACTATTGTGGGGAGTTGTGAAATACTTGGCCCACGTTTATTCATTGCAGCCTTCTCGTCACCAGCTGTACACACCCACTCTCAAACATAAGTCAGTCTTTGTGTCTGTGTCCACGTGCCCCGCTGTGGATCTGCATAGAAGTGTTTGTTTATTTCGCCATGTAAAATCAGCTGCACTCATTGACCCGCCGATTAGTTCTCAAACGTGACACACTGATTTTAATCACAATGGACATTAAATGAATAGCATTGGGATGAGAGCTCCCTTGAAAAAATGGCTTTAACCATTAGAGTTTGAAGTTGGGCAAAAACAAAAGCATGGTGTAGCTGGAAAGTCTGTTAAAATGCACATTAAACTCCTTAATTTGGCAACATCTGTTAACAAGCAGGAGCTAGTTTGTTGGGACTAAGATGTGAAATTACTCTTACTACAGTCTTGTTTAATTTTGAAATATATTTGTATGCATAACATTAGACCTTGGGTATCTCTTTTTTAGCAAGAAGAAAAAAGAAAACATACTTGATATTAACTTATAATAGTTCACAAATGTGGTAACATGAGAAACTAAGTTTAAAGAGGCATTAATTTGCTTAAATGCCAGTAGAAATCTTTTGCTGTACTTGAGAAGCAGCTGCAGATTGAAATTAAACAGATAAACAGTTTTGTTTTTTAAATAGTCTAGGACTGTGTGATGTGCATCTGTATCACAAAAATGCCAAACTATTATTTTCTATGCATATCATTGATCAGCACAGTTTTGTATAGAATTACTGTAGGTTGTAATAATAGCAGTGCTGGGGCAATTTAAACACATTATCATGATTAATAAAACATTTTACCTCTATTGCGATCAATGAACAATTATTTTAATGATTACTTTGCTACAAGCTACTGTAGTTGCTGAGTTAAGTCTGTGGTTTTCTGAGTCTTCGTGTTTATATTCTCCCGTATCATGAGCTGTATTCTACAGCCTAGCCTGTGTGCAATAGGAGCGATGCTGAGGACACAGCTGATGTATCCTTCCAGGTTCTCGGTTGTCCACAGTTCTCTGCTCATATATAAAGTAAAAGATAAAACAAACGGCACCATTAAACTGTCTAGAAGTAAGAGTTCACTTTAAGTAATGAGAAGGCAAAAAGCACACAAAATCTCACACAAATCCTATTGAGTATCTGTCCTACCTTGGTTGCAGCCTAGGCTTTGGAACACAGATGTAGACTAGGTGGGGCAGTAGTATTTTTTTTTTTTTTTTACTTACTGGTCTTTCTTTGAACAATGAATTTTAAATGTTAAATTAGTTGTATATTTCCCACCCATTTCCATTTTTCTTCTTGATATTCTGAAATGCAGTGCAACGAATAGCTTGATTGTGATTGCATCATTTAGATACTGGCACCTGGAGCGGTTATCTAAAAACTCCAGTTGACATGCCTGGAGTAAATTCCTAGTTTCTGACTTCAGAACAGATTGAATGCAAAGCTAAAAGCTTATAGAATCGCAAAACACAAGCAGCACCTTTTCTGACGTCTAAGGTTTAATGCTTTGTTTAACAACTCGCACTGTCACACTGAGACACAATCTTCACATCCCAGAATTCAATTAAAGAGCAGCCCTAAATGCACCAGTGACTCTTGAAACCAGTCTTATCCAGCTTATACAAGGATTGTCCCGTTACAATCGTTCATGACCTTGTTGGAGGAAAAGAAAGAGAGGCTGGAGTTACTTGGTTGCTTTTAATCAAACGTATCTGGGAAGAGCGTGGTGGGGGGCCCACTCTAGTTCATGTCCCCATAAGAGAGGCTTGTTGAAGGCTGCCTCCAGCTATCAGTCTGACAATGTGACCATAGAGGCATTAGGATGTGATGTGCAAAGCATTAGCTAGCTTGTGCCACTCTAAGTGCTTCGCCCTCAGATAGGGAGTTCCAGGCCCACGCTGTCACAGGCTCATGCATGTTTGATTTGACGTTCTTTGAAAAATGAACGCAGAAGATGTCACAATGACTGTATCCCATTTCTGTCAGCAAAAGAGCAAGGACCCTGAATCATAAACGACGCCCAGCTTCTCCGGCACACAATATGTGCGCTCCAAACTTGGCACAGGAGGACAAAATGTTCCCGCTGCACTCGAAATTTTGCTTGATCACAAGTAATTACCTTCACTTTTTGGGGCCGATGAAAGCTGGCTGTGCTTTGAAGTCTGACTGCTGTGTGTCTTGCAGATCCGGCTCCAGTAAAACAAACACATTGTCCTCAAACTGTTTTCTTTTGACTATGGCAAATTAGTCCTTGTTCACTGAGCCGTGCACTCAGTGTCAAACTGTTTGGCCTGGTGCTCTGTTCAGACGTGTTTAATGAACGACTGAGAGATGTGCTCATGCTTAGAAGGACCAGATCCTCTGTCGTTTGGAAGCCTAGTATTCTGAGAGCAGCTCTTCGTTTGGAGAGGAGCAGAGTTGTAATGTTGATCGCTCTTGCCGTTGAGCAACATGCGCAGCACAGGCATTATAAGAAATAATACAGGTCACACAATCCTTTGTGAGTTCACCAAGCACAAATTGACCATTAACTTCTGTGAACCATAGGCCCTTAATGCTTATTACTAGAGCATTTTTTATTGACTGCGTGATGTGAGAGTCTATATTTGTGTGGCATGCCAACTATGGTATTACGTTTAAAACTGATTAAGGCCAAAGCGATAAATCCACTGATTTAGAGGTCTGCATATCACTTTGTGCTGATTCTTTAGTGTTCCTTGGGTACTGTAACTTTTTTTAATAATATTTTCTTGCTTACTGAACTTTTTTTGCAGACTCTTATTATACATTGTTTTGCTATTTCCAGCAGTATGCTTGTATTTACTCAGATTTCAATTACATTATTGAATGTTTTACAAGAAATACATTTTAGTTTTCTGCTTCAGATGCTTTAAAAGTATGCTTAAAAATTGAGTAAACTATTTGTCTAAAAATGACTGTAAAAATGATGTTCCTCAATACCCTGCCCTCATGCATGTGCTCTGACACACTCCAAATGTATCTATTACACAGATTTAAATATCTACACATTGTTTTGTGAACATTGTTGACCATTGCAAACCGTGCAGTAACCTGTAGCCTGTAGAGTGATGGTGTTGAGTTGTGGTTTTGTCCTGGTTATGATGGAATTTGTTAGCTATCTATTTTCCTAAATTATTAAGCCAATGTAACTGCATTATAAAGCTTTTCTCTGGTATGAATCATTTAAAAAAAAAATTAAATCATCATCAGTGTGTTGGGTTATGGAAATCTGCTGTTTGAGCAACAGAGTGAGAATGTCTTTATGAAATTGTGCTTCATGTTTGGAAAAGCTTATATCTGCATCTGGAAGCAGCTGGCACCTGTGTGGACTTTGTGCCTGACATCAGACTTTGTGAGGGGTTAGCTTCTCTCACTAGGTTGGAATGCTCAAACCGAAACTGTTTTCTGTGTAGTAGCTTTGGAAAGAGGGCTGTAGGTAGACAGTGGATTTTCTTTGGTTGGATTTTTAAAAAGAGCTGGCTTACATTTACTACAGTTTGTGCAAAATGACCTACGATAGCTTTCAGAATTGTAGTCATTTTATTAGGTGTTAAGATTAGCCATCATTATTTCGTATAGAATTGAAAGCATAGTATAATTTAAATATCTTATCAACAAAAATCATGCATAATGACTAAATCTACTTGATGGTCATTTAGCTTTTACACAAGGCTTTCCAATAATATCATGAAGGTAGAACAAGTTGCTATTGCTCTATGATTTGTGATTGTGATTTTTGAAATTTTCAATTGTGTAGTAATAAATGGCACATGCTAACATGAGGGTGATCAGTGCATTCTGTGTTTTCTATCATTTGTCTTTGTCATTAAGCCAGGCGGACACTGTGCGATTTTAGCCCGATTTTAAGCCCGATCTGGTCGGATGCGACTGAATTTCATGATCGGGCCGAATTTTAGCTTGATCGTGCGTCGTTTGTCGTGCAGTGTGAGAGGGGAAGCGATGTCCGATTAATTGCCCATAGGAGCTGCGAATGAGCAGTCGGACGCGACCAGGGATTTCTGACATGCCAGAAATTTTGGTCGCTTGTCTCACAGTGTGAGCTGTTTTGCGGGCGATTTCTTAACGTCACAACCTGTTTTCCCAAAAATCTGCACAGTAACTATAAATTATTATTAGTCATATTTATTTCTGTCAGTTATAAGGATTTATATTTATGTTCGGTACACAGACTTACAGCTTAATATAGCAGACACAGGCATTCTGCTGTTTAAGAATTTCAACAGATGCTTATTCTCAGTCAATAGCTGTAGTTTTTTAAAGAAAAATTAAAAGAGAAAATATCTTTGACAAACATAAATTTATTTTATTTCACTTTGCTATTATATCTGAAAAATAAAGCACATTGTCAGCCTCTGGTGCTGCCCGTCAATTATATAAAACTTAAAACATGCACAGAAATATAAAGCTATATTTTATAATTCGTTTCTTTTCGCCAGGGCAAATTTATTAAAATTATAAATATGTTAATTTATTAATTAAAATCTCGTCCAGTGCTCCAGAATATTAGCCACGCAAAGCCAGCTTAGCGCAGCGCGTGGCATTGCCCGCGGCATTGCCCGCATAATAACCTCTGTCTTCTAAAATAAACGTTTTAATAAATAAGGTCGGAGAAGTGTAGTAAAATTAGTGCTATTAAACTTAGCTAATAAATGTACTGATAATTAATCAAGATAAATCAGACAAAATGCGCTGCGCCTCTCTCTCGCTCTCTTTCGCAGCGCGGAGCTGAATTCAGCGCGAGGCTACAGGAACTCAGTTCAGTTGAATAAAAATAAGTAAGGGCCTGTAAGTACAAGCAAAGGACCTGTAAGTAAATATAGTCAAATATAAAGAATAGTTTGAGGTTTTGGTGAGCTGTTTTCATTATTTGAAACTGAAACTAACTGAAACTGATTATTCTGCAGAAAGCCTGGGTTATTTTAAACGAATTTTTAATGAGTTTATATTTTATATTTTTTATTTATTCATTTAAATTATTTTTCTTCTTTTATTAATCAAATCATTAAATATATATCTTCATAAGATATAATTTTTTTCCCTTTTATGTCAATTTTTATGATCTTTTTTAAGGTCCTATTTTTCCTTTTTTACGTATATATTTTATTCGTCTATAATAAATGTCAGTTTTTATTCCTATTTTTTATATATTTTTTAAATCCCTTTTAAACTGTTAATGCTCAGCGGCACTGTAAATGAGGGTCCCTATCCAGTGTGAATAACCGATTGCTTGTTTAATATTCAGTGTTGCAAAACCAGTTTTTACATAAACAATAAACAGAATAAAAAATAAAATTATTTTATTTTATTTAAGCTGCTGGTGTTTCTTTCGCAGCCTGACGCGCAGTCATTTTTCTATGCGCTCTCCTTCTGTAAAACGGACAACCCGTAGAGTCCACGTCGCCTCAGCCACCTGCGAGTCCATGTACGTCTCTTCCGTGGACTTTCAGCGCACAACAGGGCACAAATAAGCAAAGCTAAGCGCTTTCTTTTGCAAGGCGTTGTGTTGAAGCGAGAGTTTGTACGCAAAGAAAGCTCCGCCTACGGGCTGCGTTTAGACGTGCAGTGTAAGCTCCCCCGTCGCAGCAGGTCAGTCGGACCGTACAGTGTGTGCAGATGAATCGCAGGCGTTGTTCATACACGACAAACGATTCAAACGTGCTGTTTGAGCTCTCCAGAACGCATCCGATTAAAAAAAACGCACAGTGTCCGCCTGGCTTTAGGTATTTTTGTGTTCTTATTCATTATTATGTCTCAGATGTTTTAAATCAGGATTGATATGCTTGGTTTGAGTGTAGTGATGGAGTATGTGGCTGGAGTATGTGTTTATTTATATGCAGAAGATGAAGGACTACTTGCTCTCAGTGGCAAGAGCATCAAGCATCATTTCCATTTCAGCCATACGGCCAACTTTGAAGAAGGCTGTGTGGGACTAAAATGTTCATGTTCCAACATGAGTAAAGCTTCTTCTTTTGGCTTGTAGAAGATGCAAGGGTGCCAGTTGGAACTTGATTCTTTGTGTGTATATATGTGTGTGTGTTTAATTAATTTGTTTGTGTTTTTTTACTATCTGCACCTCTCGAGACTTCCTTTTTTTTTTAACACAGATAATTTGAGAATGGCGTTGTCCCTACTGATAACGTTCAGACAGAAGAAGCTGAAATCTTCCATATGTCTTTCAGCTCTGAAGAGAATCTTTTTTTTTTTTTAGGAAGATTTTCCAGTAAAGTAGGCTGGGAGGGCCACTCGAATGTGATAATATATGTGAAAATATTATCAGTATTGGGCTTTTTTAACAAGTGTTACATCTGTATGCATTTATTCATGCAGTGCACAAAAGCACCAACTGCTACTCATACATCTCCATTCATTTGATGTATTGAAATATTGCAATGTATTCCATCATGTGGAAACCCTGGACCCTGTCAGCGTGTCTGAGCTGTCTGTCTGTGTCTGAGAGCACTAGATTTCCTTCAGCGTTACGGTGAGGGAGGTACAATTACATTCGGTGTGGCCTCCGGGGATTCATCCTTTCCTCTTCTGACAAAGCAAATTAACTCGAATTTACTAAGAATGTTTGTGATTCCCCATCTGAATTGTGAAGATTCACATTATAAAAAAAACAAAAAATGGCGAATAGAACACACACCTCACTCACCACATCCACCACCTTGGCGCAGACATTTGCACAAGGTGAGGCGAAATGCAAGGCAAATGGAAAGCAGTCACGAGGCGTCGCATAAACATGACGAATGGATTCTGGTAAATGAAATTCAGACCACATCCAATACAAAATCGTTTCTGCTGTGGAGCAAAAAAAAAAAAAAGAGGCTCTTTTTGTTTCAGATTTCATTTGAAACAATAACAGAAAGCGTTGCGTTTCGGACTTAGCATTAGTCGTTATTAACTTCAGCAAGGAGTGCAGAAAAGAAAAGCCACTTTCATCTGAGAACACACCTCTTGCTCCACAAATGCATTTCATGCATCACAGCCTCCGTGCAGAGCTCATGAGGAGACAGCTGTAAGCAACAGAGAGACATTCATGGAGTCCTAGTGCAGCCTCGGTGGCAGATAGAGCATGATAAATCCAGAGGCGTGTAAGTGTGGGTATGCTTGTGTGTGTGTGTGTGTGTGTGTGTGTGTGTCTGTGCGCGTTTGTGTGCCTGTGTGTGTGTGTGTGTGTGTGTGTGTGTATATGTCCGAGCTTAAATTGGCATGCAACTGCAAGCACCACTTCCCAGGTAAGTGCTGGATCCCTTGACTCTTAATGACTGCTCCATAAGCCGGGCTTTGGGTGCCCACTCAGTGCCCTCCCCTCTCGTTCACCCTGCCAGTGCAGCCAGACTGCTTCACACTCTTATAAGCTCATGTCTTTTCATTTCTCAGCCTGGGCTTTCCAGATAAAGAGCCACATTTGGAACCCCAGTGTGAAAATATTATAAAATGGAATGTCTGGCGAAGCGCTTTTTCGCTGAGCTGAAGTGGAGCCCTGGGCTGATCTAATGCCGAATAGATTTTATGATCTCCCAGTTTTTTCGATTTTTATTCATGCAAATGGGAGCGGAGTGACATCTATGCTTAGTCACCTCTTTTAAAGCAGTTTTATGTGTTTAGCAGCAAGCAGGCCCACTTCCAACATGGAAGGTTTTTCTCCACTCACGTACAACAGTCAGTGGCACCAATCTGGGCGCATACAGCCTGTCACTCTTTTTTCCAGCGGCAAACAGATCCCTGATTGTCACTCGGTGGCAGAGGAGTGCTGTGCTATCTCCCGGAGTGAATGCAACTAGTTGTGTTTTGGAGGAGACCTGACAATAGCCTGCATAAATCACCACAGATATTCAAATCCGTATCCCAGAGATAGGTGTACAAGCTGTGCACTTGAAGCGCTACTTTTCCAAGCTGCATGTAATCTACCAGAGTTTGCCTGAGGTAGTTTGTACACAAATGCAAGTATAATAGAAGGTCAGCTCTGTTGTGTTGTGTGTAACGAGCGTTCTGTACTTTGACTATCAGTGCTTTGATGTAACCACTGGTATTTGTGACAGATTCGCTGTTGAGACAGATGTTGTCAGGCTGATGACAAGTGTAATAAGCTGTAATTTGTTGATGTTTGTTGTTCTGTACACTCTATACAGTATCTAATGGATATTTCTAATTATATTGCCACTTTTTCTGCATGAATACGCTTCATCAATTAATTCAATTAATATTGCTTACTAAAGTATAATTAATGATGTTGGAACACTTGTAGAAAATGCTTGTCAATACGTCTGTAGTTAAATTCATCAGTTTCTCAGAGTTTCTCAAGAGATCAGAAGTGGCACTCATAGCTTTGCTGCGCACCATTTAAAAATGATAAAAATACACCCGCGATAAATGAGTGCATGTTTGCAGCCGCAATACAGAAAAATTGATAAAAATAACCTTGTTAGTAATTGGAGTATTTGGAGCTGTGGTTTGATAAACCAATAAAGGCACAAACAACTAGTCTGTAGTCTAGCATAAGCCATGGATCTTTCTATGAACTGTATCCATGTCTTACAAAACACAAGAGAGCAAAAGAGAGTCTGATAAGGATTGCTCCTATTTTATGGCAGTGTAGACCAATCTTTACAGCATTCATTGTGGAAGGACATATCTTTTTAGTTTGTTTAATCCTCCACAAACACACACACACACACACACAATTTATTTCTTTGGAAGTACAGGCTTGAGATGTGTTTTGGATTTCATGTGGTGGTTGTAAGTGTCTTTTCATGTCTTTTCATGTCTTTTCTTGTCTGTTGTATGCTGGCAAAAATAAAACTCACAGAAAAGGTGTTACCCTGCTTCGTAAAATCTGTTGACCTAAAATGTAATTTAATGTAATTTAAATGTAATCACAATGTAAAAACAACTTCCAAGCACTTTAACTTAAACTTGTCTCTGTGGTTTTGATGCCATGCTGTGTCGGTTACTATCACGTCCCTAAGCTCGAGCCCAAACAGCGTAGACCACTGAATTTATCACACGTCCCTGAGCAAAGCAAATTACACTTATTAATGGATTAACACGCTCATTGCACCTTGGACCTTGATGAATTTTAATACCCATAGAATAAACTTGTTACTTTGACACACACATTAGGAAGTGTTATTATACAGTAATTAACACGTTTTCAGAGCTTGTTCTGAGCCACCACTGTTTGCTCACTTGCTGCTAGGTCATTATTTTTATTGTATCACATACAGAACACCTCTGGTATTATTGAGTTAAAATATTTAACAATGACATCGTTTACATACAGCGTGTGAGATGACGGATTCAACGTTTTTAAAGATTAAAAGCGTTCCGAGCCATGCGATTGTGGAGTAGCTATTAAGAGTTTATATTATTTTAGCCCCTCCAACTTCAATATTTTCTCAAGTGCATATTATGCTAAGCAAGAAAATAAAGGGATTAAACTAATTGTGTTTACAGCAATGATACACTGTGTGATTCTTGCCAAATATCATCTTCAAAAAGTAGCCTATTTGTCATTGTCTAGCGTTTTAATTAACTGCTGACCAGAAGCAGCAGATCTTCATGGTTTGAAAGCAGCTTGCTTTAAATATCTCTGAATATCCAGTGTGTCTTAGGAAAAACAACTTTTCTCTCTAATTGCATATTTCTGCAGACTATATATCTTTATTGGATGTTATAGAAAGGCTGTATTTGAAGCGTTTGAAGCTGCTGATTGTATAAGTGGTTTTGCGCATCAGTTTCATGCTAGTTTGTTTATCAGTAAGCCGTGAACAGAGCATGGCCACGCTTGCGGTCTTTGAGGCTTTGTCGCTGTGGCCTAGGGTGAGACTGAGGCGCTGGAGGTGGGTGGTGTTGCTGCTGCTGTTTTGTGTGTGTTGGGTGCATGCGCTGCTCTGAGGGCAGCTCCCAGCTCCTGACTCCACATCTGCAGTAAGTGGTCACCAGGGAAGCATGGCACACGCCAGCTCGAATTTACACTGCGGCCGACGGACGAGAAACAGCCTGATCAGGAATAACAGCCAGATCCTATTTACGCTTGGGCCGTTACAGATTAGAGAAGAGCAAAGTGCCTCTCTTTTCTCTCTTGTCTTGTCTTTTTTTGTGGGTGTTTTTTTTTTTCTTCTGCAGAGCATCTAGAGCATCTATATTGACTGTAATTGAATGTAACTGAGGCCAGCTCGCGTTTAGCCTTGCCCCGAGAGCCATCTTCATGCACACGGTTGTCTTACTGATTTTGTCTGGAATTCTTTTGACTTTGGAACGCCGGAATGGGGAAACTCAATCCGGACTGGCCCAGAGGGCTTCTTCAGCCTGAGAATTCCCACCCAAATAGCTGCCAACACCCACACAAACATTTATGTAGTAGGTCCGCTTTCAAGGAACGAAGAGTGAGAAGCGAAACCCCTAAGCCTGCGTCACGCCAATGCCATTGACAACCCCAGCAGGCGAAGCTGCTTGTTTATTAGTGTTGAAGAGGGAAGACTAAAGCTGCTGCCGGAGTGTATGTGCACAGGGGCCGCTGCTCATGTGTCTACAGCGCCACTAATTAGCATGAAAGCGGTCCTAACAAAGAAAGGCAATGCACATGTTTATTTATTGAAGAATATCCTAGTGGGCTTTTCAGTGGCACACTCTGCCTCCTTAATTAAGAGAGAAGCAAACCCTCTGTCTTACAAAACTTTCCAACTGCAGTAAATAAATGATATAAAAAAAAAACTATGTGAAAGTATTGCATTGCAGATTGCTCATAAAAAAGAAGCATATCTGTCCTGAAGAAAAAAAATGGAAAAGAAATGTATATATAAATTATTGCTCAGTTCTTTTTCTTTTTTTAGATGATGTGCTCGTGTGTTTTTTTTTTTTTAACACAAACTGTCTCTGTAGCCTTAAAAAAAAAAACAGCAACAAATCAGCACAAACAATCTTCTCTACAGCTATTTACCTCTAAGTAGGTGTTGTGTTTTTTTCCTGCAAAGGTCAATTGTTCTATTTGTCTGGATATAAAGATAAAAATGGTTTATTTAGTCAGAGGAATAACAGTGTTTTGTTGAGAATTGACCCCTATAATGAGGCAGCGTAGCTTGTGTTGTTAGCTGCAGCTGGTGTCTAAAGAATTACCACACGTGACTGCCTTCTGGCCATGGTTCATCAACTCAACTGATATTGAGTAATGATAGTGGCTGGATTTTCGTAAACCTTCCAGATTTACTCAGCGCCGCTCCAAGGTTCCCCCGCTAAAAGAAACGTTCACAGTGGCAGTCTGTGTCTGCGTCCGCGCTAAGCTGTGCCTCTTTTTAAAGGAATTGAGAAAAGCTTTCCAGCCTGTGTCTAAAGACTAAAGAGCGCTTCCCATTCTTTCGCCTGTGTGAGCGAGCAGAGGGGGGTTGGCAGTGGCTGTCACGTGAGCAGTAATTGTATTTGTGTTGGGTTCCTTTCAGGCTGTCGCCGTAAATCTGTTTGACTCGTCACTTTGTAAATCATTATGATGGCTAAAAGCCTTTTTATTTAATTTAAGAGGGGGGGCTTGTTGCTCTTCTGAGCAATTAGAATTTTTGTTTGTTTGTTTCTTTCTGCCTTCGGTGAAGAAGATATTATTAGCTTTATGAGAGCACCATTCTTGAAGATTGTTTATTTTAGACTCACTTTTTGTGACGTTGTCTGTAGGGCTGCAATGATTAGACGATATAATCGACAGTGTTGATTAATTAAATTTGTCGACTACAATTTTCATTGTTGACTAATTGTTCATTTGTAACAGAACTGCATTACACAAAGTGCTGGGGACAGAAGCGGAATGGGAGATGGGTAAATGGCTCGCTTACACAGGTTACACTCAACTTAGTCTGTGTCTCCAAAAGTGTCCAAACTCAACAGATTACATATTTACTCTAGGAGTGGGCAATATTATATTGTATACAATATATCGTGACACAGAAATATCATGATATTAAAAATCCATATCGTGATAATAGGGCTGTTCTGTCTTAAAAGTAGTCCATTATTTACTGTGAAGCTTTAAGTGAATGTATTGTATAATTGTTTTAGTTTGCAGTTTATATGCAATATTATTTGCTGCATTATATTATTTTATGCTATATTATTTATTTTGCCACATTATGATTATTCTGTTATACTATTATACTATATTCCTGAAATCAATTAATTATTTTAGTTTTCCTATATCGCCAAGTATATTGTTATCACAAAAATACCCTGAAATATCGTGATATTATTTTAGAGCCATATCTCCCACCCCTAATTTACTCACTAAATATCAATACTTTTCACATATAGACACTTAAATGCTTTTTAAAATGTTATTTTCAGCTTTTTATATTGTTTTTAGAGATGAAGGACATGGCATAAATGATTGTTGACTAATCGATTAATCGAAAAAATAATAATCAGATTAGTTGACTGAAAATAATCATTAGCTCTAGCCCTAGTTGTCTGTTTTACAGATGTTGCAGATTTTAATAAAGAATTATGTAAAACGCAGGAGATCTTACTCTTGTATTTAAATAGTCCGTCTATATATCTCTATGTAGTGATATTGTAGTATAATTTAAAGAATGATATATTTGATGAATGGGTAACTGCTTTGGGTCAGCCGGGCCGAATATCAGTGCATGAGAAACTTCTGACTCGGCTTGTCACTTTCTAGCCAAACTGGTTTTGGCTGACAGAAACATGACAAAGTTCATCATGTCCTGAAGATCAGCTTTGTTTGTTGTCTGATAAACATCTCAGAGCTCCTCTCCTGTCCTCTCCTGTGCCACTCGTGCCTAGCATCATGCATGGCAGCAGACATTTGTCACCCCGTGTTGATGTTCTGTCGCTCGGAGCAGTGGACACAAGTGAAAGTAAAGTTAACTGACACATTTTTTTCTCCAGCTGTTTTTGTTTAACTGATCCGAAAAGAAGACGTTCCTATTAGATAGTTAAGAAAGAGATATGTATCCGATATGTTACAGGATGTGATTATTTACTGTAAGTGAGTTATCTTTTTTTTATATGCATAGTTGGCTCTATTTCACCCCTGACAGGATACAGGTGGTGGTGAACAATATGCTAACTGCCTTAGCTTTAATTGCGCAAATCATTAGAAAGCTTTTCACTATGCTTCATTTTCAATTTTGCGATCCTGTCCGGCAGCATTGCAATGATCAGTAAACTTCGCTCTTGAGGTCATGTAATAAGTGCTTAGGTGTTAGGTGCCATAACATGTCTAGATGATGGCAGTGTGCTCAACACCTTAATTCATTCATTTGAGAGGAAAAATCAGATAGTGTCCTGAATTTAAATCTGCTCATGTTTTGCAGCATCTTTAATAGACCCTTAAAGAGTGTGTCTTCAACAGTTCTTTAGTGCTGTTCAGTATATAACCTGATTTACTGGTGAGCTTCTTGGATTTTCTTGTGTTTACTGTCTTTAAAATACTTTAATAAAAAACAAATATATAGCACTATTGTTACCAAGAGAACTCCTATTCCGACAAGCCTATTTTTTGCGATGAGTAAAAAGATTTTTTAAATAACAGGTAAAGTAATCTTATTTTCCCACTAAATCTGTTTTTGCCCGTATCTGACATTTGTCTGACTATTTCACACTTCTGAAAGAAGATTTTCCCCTGATAAATGTTGGATTGACATACAAGTTAAATTCTATTGCCTGTACATTGGAAATATAGGACTTTAAAAAATGCAGTTTACACCTGGTCAGTTCATATGGCTTGCATCTGGATTATTTTTAGATTAAATTTGAACAAAATGCATTCACACTTTGTTGTCACTTGTTTTTTTTTCTGTGGACGAGAATATGCAAATTCTCTGTTTGCAATACAGTTATTACTGGTGTTTTTGTTGTAGTGGGTGGATGGACTGATGTGGTGTTTGTGGGCTGATGCCAATATCCAATATTACAAATGTACATATCTGTTTCTGCTGAAGCTGATATACATATTTATAATAATAAGATTATATTTATGTTTATATTATAGAGAGAGAAGACAAACTGGTAAAGTTGTGACTAAAAAAAATAAATAAATAGCTTAAATCAATTAATTTTAAAGTAGTGTGACCAGTGCCATTTGGTCCTTTCCTTGCATACAATAAGCAATGCATCAGCATATGTCTGTTTGAAATATTGGCCGTAATGGCCAATTCAGATGATTCTTAAAAAAAAAAAAAAAAAAAAAAAAAAGGAAAAAAAATGGTTGGTTGCATTTACACTGCTATAGCATGTAGGTCAAATTCACAAAATGCTTTAAATTCTTGGATTTGTATCTTGGGTGTGTTTACACTTGCGTTTTATGTGGTTTGGCCTAAAAACAGGTTTAATCCTGATACTCAAGGCAGATAAAGTGGTCAAACATAAACAGGATCCAAACGATTTGGGTCACTTTCTACAACTACTGTGTGAACATAACCAAAGTCTGTTCATAATCTGTTCTTTTTAAGCTTTTTTTTTTTGAATGATTCATATGAATGAAGGAGGTCTGTCTAGACTTAATAGGGGAGTCAGTAGAATAGGAATAGGCCAGAACATTTGGTGTTAAATTTGAATAGTTTAGAGTAATAGTGCAGAGCAGCTGAATTGTATGCCGTACTGTGGGACTTTTTTTTTGAGGGCTGCAAGCTCCTGGAAGGCAATGTTCCACTGGGTACTGTCGATTTAGCAGTATGAAGGTATGAAGGGAGTGCTGGAATTTCTCACAGTTGCCTGTCTAACAGAAGTGGGGCTTGTAGTGAGCCAGGCTGAACCCTCACTTCTGGAAAATATTGGTTTTGGAAGCAATGAGTAAGCTGTCACAATGTAGAAGCTTTTCTATTCGTGATAGACTGGGTTTTGTGAAAGAGAATTAGAGTTGCGTTACGTCTGCTTTCTACGGAGAAGAATTGGAACTGATCTTGTTTTGATTTCTCAGTTATTTAAACAACTGACCAAATAAAGAGAGGCTTTTCTTTTTCTTTCCCCCACACAACATGTTAGCGTGTGCTTTTTTTTAGCACATCTCTACCTCATTGGATCTAACGACGTAACAGGTGATTAATGTTAAAAGTCTTCTATTATAGACACCATAAATTACAGACACACCAGACTGCTGCTCAGCTCTGCCTCCCAGACAGATGTGTCCTTCATTACAGTGGGTGTGATTTTGAAGGTTTGATGAGCCTAATGCTGCTTTTGTGATTATTTCACTGTTTGTTTAGCTTCTTATGAGGCATCACAAAGCTGAAAGCAGTGGAGATGGATTACACTTAGGCCTGTCATTCACAGATGCACTTCTTTCCCTCTTCTGATAACTAATTAAGTTATGACACTTGTTTGGCAAGAGGCCCACATCCTCACGGATTGTGAAATAATTATAGATGGCATTAAGAATAGAGGAGCAGCAAGATCGATATTATGTTTGCATAAGCTCTTTGCAGAGGAGCTGAAATGCAGAAATCTGTATCTGCTGTATAATGCAGGAGATAACCCCCTCACTCTGTGTTAATTTGTTGGAGTATTAGTGAATAAAGCTGATATATAACTAGTCATGTAGTTCTTAATTATTTGGCTAGTTGTCAGTATAGAATTGTGTATAATATTGTAATAACTAGGACTGTGTATTGGCAGGAACTTGGTGATGCAGTACCCGTCATAATCAAGGGTTGTGATTTAATATATCATGATATACAGCTATGGAAAAAAAGCAGTAAGAGACCACTTAATGTTACCAAATTGAAAACCTCTGAAAAAAAATCAAGAGGAAGATAAATAGTTACAAGCCATCAAACCAAGCTGAACTGCTTAAATTTTTGCACCAGGAGTGCAGGCATAAAGTTATCCAAAAGCAGTGTGTAAGACGGGTGGAGGAGAACATGCCAAGATGCATAAAAACAATGGATAAAAAACAGGATTATTCCACCAAATATTGATTTCTAAACTCATAAAACTTTATGAATATGAACTTGTTTTCTTTGCATTATTTGAGGTCTGAAAGCTCTGCATTTCTGCATTTTTCTGCAAATAAATGCTCTAAATGACAATATTTTTATTTGGAATTTGTGAGAAATGTTGTCCGTAGTTTATAGAATAAAACAACAATGTTCATATTACTCAAACATATACAAATAAATAGTAAAATAAGAGAAACGGATTCAGAAAGTGAATGGTTTCTTAATTTTTTCCGGAGCTGTATGGCAGTATGAAGTACAAAAAAATACTTTAAATATTACTTAAATACTTACTTAAAAAAGAAAAAGAAAACTATTTATGCAATTAGAACAGTGAGATTTAGTGACTGTGTACAACACTGCTATCAAGTGGACGGGGTTTAAACACAACAAAACACTAAATGAACCACTGGCTGACACCAATCTTTACACGTGTACTAATAATTATAAATCAACACATTGTTTTTGAAAATACAATATTGCATAACAAAAGATATTATTGATACAATATCGATATTTTCTTACACCTCAATAACCCAAAATCAGTTTTACTTAACACTTTTAAGCAGACTGGGCTACATCCTGGTATTCTAGGGCTAATAGAGTAATCTACTGACATGATGCACAGATCATAAAATACAGCAAATAACAAACTAATAATAAAAGGCATTCAGGCTTTTTATTATATCTGCTCAACTGTCAAGTATTACAAAAAACTTATTGTGAAATGTATTTAATATAATATTAATAACTTATGATCAAAAGGCAAATAAGCGTTTCTGTTTTTATAGGGTTTATGCAACAACAAAACATTTTTTTTTATCAAAACATGGTTAAATTCTTACTTTTTATTTTTAGAATAACATCTGACGTGTCTTCTTTAAATACATAGAAAAATAAATGTACCTTATCTGACACAACATCCTGCAAAATTGACTTTCCTCAGAGATTTGTGTCAGAGTTTGTCAGACAATCGCTAGATGCTACTAGATAGTGTTGTACTCTGTAGTCTTCAGATCCCATAGTGTGTCTTTTATAGTGTGAGCATTTTTCATAACATTTTAAAGCACAAAATATTGCTGTACATTAAATCATAAGCCCTGTATATGTATCTGATCGTCAGGTCCTTGCCCTGCTGTACGTGGTGTAATTGACTTGAATTCACAATGCTGATGATCTCTCAGATTGTGCTCTATGTAAACCTGGCTAAAGGAGAACTCTCAGTAACAGTATGTTTGGTCTGTTTGCTGTAATTGGTATGTTGTTGTGCTTTGCTCTCAGTAACTGAAATGAGTTTTCTATATACTGCGGAAGATAAGCAAGGTCGGTAAGCGAAATGGGAAAAGGTTGCTTGTTTTTTTTTTTTCCTTCCTTCCTTCTCTCTCTCTCTCTCTCTCTCTCTCTCTCTCCCTCTCTTACTTGCTTATGCAGCGGCTGCTACTTCCATTATACCCTGCATTTGAGTGTGACTGAAATCAAATAAATAAGTGTGACTGGCTGAGGGCCAAGGCAGAGATTACTGGCATAGGGATTGCTGTCAAAAACATCTTGGAGGATAATTAGTAGGGCTCTATCACTGCTGATTTCTCTTCTTAAAGCTACGTTTATGAAGGCGCCGCTCTGACCTGCTTTTGTCTGGAGGGTGTGGAATGAATTATGCTAGTAAATTTATCACCAAAGATAAAATGTTATAACCCAGGTTTCCTGTCATTCAGTTAATAATTGCTGTGTGTGTGAAGCATTAGGAATATGTGTGTTTACCGCGGGCTCGGATAATAAGCCTGTCGCAGACCTCCAAAGAGAATACACTCTCCTTAAAGGTTTGTTTAGCAAGGTGCTTTAGATGTGATGAAGCACTCAGAGGCGGCTTGTTGGTTTATAATTACAACAAATCAAATACTTCTCAAAATGGGGGGAGAAGGAAGGGCCTCTGAACGTCTTATTAAGCTCATGTTGATGTTGATGTTGAAATTTTTTAATCGGAAGCTGTGAACAGCTCACGAGCGGTGTGTGTGAAAGTTGATGCTTCTCAGCGTTTTTCACCCGTGTGTTTCGGATGTGATTGTGTTAACCAAGCTGACCTTTAAATCACACTGCTCGAAAATGTTACAGCATCTCTTTGCTTGTAATTCGTGGCGGGCTGTGAAATGTTAGGTATGTGCGGATAGGATCTGAAGAAAGTTGACACTGACGCTGAACAAAAGTGTTCTCAGCCATTATCATGAATGAAAGGTCATTTTGTAGTTGGAGTGGACAAATAAGAAGCAATAAATATCTGGTTTAGATATCATTTCAGACTGTAGGATGATGAATCAGTGGTTGGAGAAGCTTGCAGGACCGTGTACTGTGATCCAAGATGAATACTTTTACATTTAAGGAAAGCCCTGTCCTCAATGAGGATACCACTGTGCACCCAAACTGGATCAGTGTTCTGATCACTCCATAGTTGGCTGTTGGTGTTGAGGACTAGGCTGGAAACCTGAAGTCTTCCTTGTTAAGGGTTTATAAAACATCCATTGACAAATATCCCCATCCATCTGTCACCCAGTGGATAATGGGTCAAATGTAAAGAATTTACATAAAGATTTTTATACAATGGAACAAAATAAGTTTTCTTATGTGCCTCTCATTTGAGTATAATAAATAAAAAGCCCAGTACAAGTGATCAGGGTAGATCAGAACAGTTTAGAGTAAAAGTACATAGACTACTTATAATGCTATTAAACAAGACAAAGCTACGTAAAATGGATGTGTTGGAAATACCCAGCATTACCCAGCATTCTTTGCAAATTTCGCGCTGACAATGGCAGAAGATGATAAAAGTTGAAAGGCATTTTTTACGGTTCTAGTTTAAAGTACCGTAATTTACATTTTGTATCCACTATTACATTACATTTAGTAATTAGTTTTTAAACTCCGTTTATATTAATTTTAAAAACACGCTTTGGCCCACGACTTTCCTGAGGCCAGGTCGGGTCGGGCGTCTGTTTTAAATGCTATTTTTATTTTATATAAAGCTATGCTGTGATGATCACAATATAGCAAAGTAACAAATCAAACTGTGTTTTAAAAAAAAGTTGCACAAGTTAGAATGTTATAATCACGCAGCTCTGGGTGCACACATGAGCTCCTCCAATTGTCCGCATTATGCACTTAACTTGCAGGGCTGTGTGTAGCTGTTCTTAATAAACAGTTTTCCTAAATGATAGCTCTTCTTCAGTGTTGCCATGTTAATTAACATCATTCTGAACAAATTTCGCTTATTTAAAACGGCCTTAAAATGTTTTAAAATGTTGAGTTTTAATGCTCTACTTGAAAAAAAAAAATGTCTTGTTTAAATTGGGCTCGGTCAGGTCGGGTTGAGCTTGGGCAGAACGTGCATGGGCTCGGGCCAGGTGGGGCTGGATTTTTTTGGGCCTGATCTAAGCTCTACTCTTGACAAGTAACCTCGCAATGCTGTTCTTTACAATCTTGGTATTGAGACACAAGTAATTAACAATTGACCAATAACTCTAATATTTATTTTACATTTTCTGCTACAGGTGCATGTTGGCTGCATATCAGAACATAACATTTTGTAAAAATGTGTCTTTACATATTGTAATGGAATACTTTTCTAATATCGCCCAGCCCTGCTGTAGACTTCAAATATAGAAACAAGCTGCTCTCCTCTGTTTGCTAAGAGGAGAAGCCATAGACATTTGCAGGCTCCAGTGTCTCCTGAGGCAGGACAATGGCTTGCTGTGAAGCTGATGCTGAGAGCTTGCTTTCATTGCCCCTGGGTTGCCGGGCTTTGATGTCGTGATGCCAGGGCAGAAAGCACTCGCATGCGGACCCTAATTGGGAGAGTGGCACCAAAGGACTTTGCACGGAGCCACTCTGTGTTCCATTACAGCGAGTGGGAGTGAGCGAGACCATGCAGTTTGATTATGCTCGCTGTCAGCTGAAGGCATGACCTAATAGAAAATGTTCATCCATTTGGAATCTCATTCTCGAGCCAAATTTAGACCATTTCCGCTTCCTTTTTTCAGGTGTTATGGTAAATAGCTGGCATTTCACAGACATGACACCTTGAGAGTATGATTATTTCTGAAAGTCTACTGTTGCACGCTGCTATTGTAGAAGTTAAAGTGTGAAAACTTGTCAAGCATTCTCAGTTCTTTGTTTCCTGTCAGTGTTAAATTGTTGCTGAAACTCTCTTCAGGTAGACTGCTCTTATCATGCAGAGGACTTTGTTGTCAAGTGGTCTGCATCAGGCTTTTTTTCTCAGCATAACATAGCACAGCACAGAATTTAGTTTTATTAAGTTAAATCTTTTTAATTTCCTGGTAAGTGTGCTTTAGCCCTTCAAATTAAGTGAGATCTCTGAGTGTAGGCCCTCCACCTTCAAGTGAGATCGGATACTTGAGGGAGTGAAGTGTTTTCGATGGAAACCGCATGAATGATTGATAAAAGGAGCAGAGCTGCTTAAAATCGTCCTGCTCCCAGGTTATCAATAATTCAAAGCACTTTCTGTATTTTGGTGGCACATGAAATATCAGTCACCAGTTTGAAATCTCGAGATGATAATATCTGTCAGAGGAATTAGAGGTTTGTAGTGATTCACCCTCCCTTTCCACTTTCAAATATGCTAATTTTGCCCATGGTGGGAGTTATTAGTTTTCTCCTTAACAGCATTTCGTACACATAGCACACGAGTTTTGCTAAAAAAAAAAAAAAAGCAAAAGTCAGTTCCTGCTGCTTTGCCATCAGCAGCCAATGGTCAAGAGGAGACACAATTGGCCATGTTATTTCTGGGTGAATAGCTTGTGCTATCAAACCTTCATCACTCTTGACACAGATGTCTGCTGGATGATGTATCAGAGCTGGTGCTTTAGGGATGCATTGAATATTCAGCAACCAAAATAATTTCTCCAGAAATGGAAAAAAGCAAGTTGGGTGTATGACTTTAAAATTCAGTTAAACGATGGTCAGGATGTTGTTAGTGTACAGTGTTCATTCAATATTTTATATTACATTACATTTGTCAGACACCTTTGTCCAAAGCGACTTACAATAATGATGTACGGTAAGTAATAGAAAATATAGAAGTTCCAGGTAAAAAAACACTTAAGACTAAGCCTAAAGGAGGACAAAAGGAAATAGTGGGAGAGAGTAGGAAATGAGGAGGTAATGAGAGGATATTTCTGAGTTTTCCTTTGAAAAGCAAACCCAAAATATCTTTAGGATATTTGGTTTATGCAATAGTTAAAAAAGTGTTAAGTGTTAAGTTAAAACCTGTAAAAACTTTGTTCAGTATTCAACATTTGGCGATTAGGGGTGGGCAATAAAGATATTCTTGGCAAAATGACAAAACACAGATTTTTTCTTTATATATTCAGTACAAACAAAATTAAAGTTTGTCTTTTTTGTAAACAGTGATACTGATTTTGTATAAAATAACAACAGTGTTGCAAAAAAATAAAGTAATGTTACAGTAAAAATCTACCACAAAACTTCAAGAAGTTCAAAATATTCAGATGTATCCATATAAAGTTAAAACAATTAAAGAAAATAAAGTAAATAGCACATTTAAAATACACTACTTTAAAGGATATTGTAATAAAAGTATTTTTTTATTGTGTCAAAATTTTTGGCAATATTTTTGCGCAAGTAATTATATGGCACACCCTTATTTGCCATTCAGGTAAAAATATTCAAATCTTCAGATGCTGAGGCAATGGCTGACTTCACGTGTATCATGTATCGGAGGAGGCGTGTGCTTGTCCTGATTCTGCTGGTTTTAACAATTCAAAGCACTGCAATGTAATGGGGAGAATCCTAGCGGTCGCGTGGGTTAATTGGCTCGGCTTAATTAAGAAGAAAATTGTGTTTATTAAAAGAACTCTAAGCAAATCGGTGCCTCCAGCGTACAAGGAAGTAATACTTCATGAATAAATTGTCACAGCTGTGACTAGACAGACCTTCATAATTGACCTAAAGTAGAACGTTTAGAGTCGGAGAAGGACGTGACATGAAATATGTCCTCTTTAACCTAGTCATGTCTCGCCGCGTCGCTAAGAACTCCCAACTTTCACATAATTTACTCTGAGACGTAATCACCGGTTGAGTGTGCTTGCTTTCACCTCTGGCAGTACAGTGACAGCCTGACCTTTACCTCGTGAGGAGCTCGGGGTGGGAAGGAGTGGGAAGTGGGGGGGGGAGCGAGCAGGGCTTGATGCTGATGTTTGTGTTTGTTTTGTCTTGTCTCTAAGAGCAGTCACTGAGAGCCCGCGAGTTTAAGTGAGCACGCAACCTGTCAGAGCGAAAATGGAGTTAACTGTTTTTTTGACTCAGTGTTTAACCACGCCGATCGCTATCTCAGTCTGGCGCATTTACACATTGCGGTATTGTGTGCAGCGCTTGCAGTTAATCCAGCGGATCCTCTTTTCCTCCCGGTCGCTTGCAGGTACGCACAATGTCCAGTCCATTTGCATTAACGTGGAAACACAAAGGGATCTGAGGGAGGAAATTGCCTCTTGTAAACACAATGGCCTTTCCTCAGAGTTCTCATGATAATGTCCTGAGCGGCCTTGGGGCAGACTCTAGAACATTCCATTGAAGAGTGCAGTGAGCTTGGCCTGGCCTTTTGCCTGAAATGGCAGAAGAGAGTGTCTGTGTGTCTAGTGTGTGTGTGTGTGAGTGTGTGTGTGTTTGGAAGGGGGGAGTGGTGTGAGGTATTGAACCACAGAGGCTGCTGGCCGGGCCGCGGCTGGGCCGGCTGATAATGTAGTATAGTAACAAGCTGGAATTTCGTGTCAGACCGCTGGGATGGGCCGTGGCGTGAGGATGTCTTTCAGGCTGATCCAGACAGAGTGAGCTTAGGTGCGCAGGCTGTCGTTTCGTGCCAGCTATGGGAGTGCCTGAGGGACACATGCACACGTTTTCTGCTACCCCGGGAAGCTCGAAGCTCTGCGCATCACGAAAGCAAGCCGAGCAGTCACAAACCCCCCCCCCCCCCATGCCTTTTTCATCCCGTAGACCTGATTAAGCATTGGAGTGTGTGCTGGAGCGTCCCACCACACTGAAGGCCTCCCATTAAGCATATGACGCTAGCTGAAGGCACATACATGACATTTCTGTACATTTCATGTCTGAGCAATTCCAGAGGAATTGGAGATGGCAGTCTCCCTAGGTGATGAAGGGTTGGGGGTTATCTAGTAATTACGAGTGGCTACAGTGCAGATAGCAGTGGCAGCCTAAAAGCTTTTGCTTTTAGTCTCCCTGTTTTTTTTTTCTTTTCTTTTTCTTTTTTTTTTTATCATAACACTGCTTATGATAATGGCATATTGTGAGAAAAAAAGAAGAAAAAAATAAATGGTCCGGTGTTTTGTTTGATCCTGTTGAATCATGCTCGCTTGTAGCAAGCATGGACGGCAGAGAAAGAGAGAGAGAACTGCAGCTGTTGGCAGCAGAGAGGGCCCAGATAATTTACATCTTTTGACGTTAGCGGCCACTGCTGACTTTATTATCGCATGGCTGTGATCAACTCGCCCTGTCACTTTGCTGAAATATAGTCTCGCTCTTGTATCAACAACTAATATTTACATAATCCTTTTCCTCTCGCGCTGCTTGGGTAACATGCACATCCGTGTGCCATGTGGTTAGATTTACAGATGGAGATTAATTTTAGCAGTAAGAGTGGCACTTAAGCGTGATTCATGAAGCAGATCTTGAAATTGCGGGCCTGACCTTTTGAGCAGAGTTGATGTACTGGCGCGATAGTCTCCGCACACTTCCTGATGTGAAAATCAGCTGTTTTTTTTTTTTTTTTTTTGGTTTACTCTGGCCGAACCCTTGCTGTCTTTGTGCGGTGGCGACGGCGTGTCATGTCAAGCCGTGTCGTCTCTTCATGTTGTCGCGGAGCTACGAACGTGTGAACAGCGCTTACATTTGGAACGTTTGAAACTCGCCCTTTGGAATTTGTAGGAAGTTGTCACCCAGAACTCGCAGCGTGTGTCGGACTGTTTTGTCACTTATCTAAATTGCCTTAGCTGTGATCCAAAGGGAATTTTCTGTTTGTCCTGATTGCCGGAGATCTGGCGAACAGCGGAGTTTTAGCGCGAGCATCTCTCCCTGCCTCTCCCGGGGAGCTGCGGCAGACAGCGGCGAGGTTTATTAGTTTTTGTCCTTTTAAATTCATAACGCAGGTGTTTTTCCATTGACACACTGCATCTAGCGGCGGCGTGGCAGATAGAGTGCACTCTGCTTTACATGATAAACAGCCTTAAAAAAAATCGAACTGCCGCAAAACTCTAATTTATTTAAGGCCAAAAGGAGCGGGCCGGAGCTTAAATGCATTAATGCGCTCTGCACTCACTTCAGCTGCTCACTCCAAGATAATGAGTGTGTTCAAACGGCCGTCTGCTCAGTCTTCACCTGTAGAAAAACTCACAGAGGAGAAAAGATCTGCCTGTTACACGCATACACACACACGTACACACGCACACACTCACACAAACACACATATGCACAAACGCATACATGCATGCTGTGTACACACTCTAAAGCTCCTTTAAAAGCAGGAACTGAAACCTGCCTGAAATGACTGCCATCACGGTGGCTATTAAAAGGAGTGGTGGTTGGAACTGATAAGCTTAGTTTGCTTATTGGATGGGCCGAGTGTTTGGGGCAGAGGATTATTGCCACTTGTGTATATTTCTGCTGATGCATTTTTTTAGCCCTCTCTCTCAGGTGGTGCATATTAGGAAAACTTGGCTGATGCAGGAGAGGAAGACGTGCTTATATATAAAAAAAAGAAAACAAGTCACACTCAAAATACTTAAAGTGATAGTTTGTGGAAAATTAAATTTACATAATTTTCTCTTTACTCTAAATGTAGCCACTCAGCCAAAACATATCTGGATATTGCCTTGTTAATTTTATACTGAAGCCATGAGGCTAATGTATGTAATTGAAGCTTGCATAGAGCATATTTGTGATGCAGGCAATTCTGACCTCAAATTAAAATCATGATTAATGATTAATTAAATATTTTACCTCGATTAGGATCACATTTGATCTTGAAACTCGCATGATGCATGAAGTAACTGGGGATAAAAGGGGTATTTGTCTTTAGTAAGTGGATATTTGATATAGTTTGTTTTGTAGCA
The DNA here is from genome assembly GCF_023375975.1 of Astyanax mexicanus. Classification (NCBI taxonomy): domain Eukaryota; kingdom Metazoa; phylum Chordata; class Actinopteri; order Characiformes; family Acestrorhamphidae; genus Astyanax; species Astyanax mexicanus. Next base: position 33,703,730 of record NC_064414.1, on the reverse strand, counting down.
TGTCCTAGTTATTTATATATATATATATATATATATATATATATATATATATATATATATATATATATATATTATAATTCTGTTATCATTTAGCATGCTGTGTGTGACCAGTGAAAGCAGAGAAATCTGTGAAATGGTTTCATTTGCATAGTGGTGGACACTCTAAACAGATGGGTTTTGTTTGTTTTGTAGATCTGTAATGTTATACTTGTGTAATGTATATGGCTCTGGAATCAGTAAACAGTGTACTAGTCACTACTTGGTATTGACATATGGTACAACATGGTACTGCAGTTTTTAAAATGTCACTTTGGTTTGGGGCTGGAGGATATGATGATCAATTTTTTTATTTTAATATATATTCTCTATGTTGGTTGATAAAATATAAATCTGTTATCAATATAAACAATTAAAAAGCCACAAAAGGCTAATCTGCAATGGATGTCTGTATCTAGAATGGCTGATATACAAAAATGTGCCCTGTAATGAAGATCAGTCAGTGACATAGGCTGTATTTAGTAAGGCTGCAACAATTGGTGGATATAATCAACAATATTGATTACTTAAATTTTTCGACTACAAATTATATTGTCGACTAATTGTTAGTCTGTGTCTTCAAAAGTGCCCAAACATAACAGATTACATATTTACTCACTAAATAACAGTGCTTTCCATGTTTTAACAACATCTAGACATTTAAATGCCTTTTAAATCTCATGTTCAGCTGTTTCTATAATTTTTAGAGATGGGGGCTTTGGAAGAAATAATTTTTGACTAATTGACTAATTGAAAAAATAATCCTCAAAATAATCATTAGTTGCAGCCCTAGTATTTAGTGCATGTAATCAATCAAAATGTGTTTAAAATACAGTCACTGTTTTATTGAAACATTTTATATTAAATCATTGTATAGAATTCTTTTGATAGCATTGTCCTTCTTCGTACACATCTATGTCAAGAGACGAGACTAATTTAAGCTATTTCAAAAACAGTATTTCTTTTTTTTTTACCAAAAGTAATCAAGATTGCGTCCAGTGTAATATAACTGATACCCAATCTGTTGTATAGAGATATATGAAGAAATGGATTTTTCCCTGATCCCGATCCACTGGATCAGATCAGGACATCCTTGCGCACTGCTGAGCTTCTATTACCTATCTCGTATTCAGTAGCTGCTGCAGAGGTTGGGTTGAAATTGTGTGAATTAGATATGAGATATTTCACCATAAAATAGCTTCAGAGCTCCAGTCCTAATACAGTTTTTTGCCACTATAAATGGTCACTGTGGGATTTAATTTTAATGGAAGTGTGTGCGTTAAACGACCCTTTCCCTGCTGACAGCGTAAGGTGGCTCCTGGTATAACGCTCGTTTCCCTCGGTGGGCAAGCCGGAGCCTCCTCGCCGCATTGAGTCAGTGCTCCTTACGTTATTTACATAAATGATAAACACGGCGGACGCTGGGATTGGCGGCGTAATCCACTTGCAGTGTCATTAGGGAGGCAGAGAGAGGAAGGCTATTACAGGGCCGCTTCATCAGCGTGCCTCACTTAGGCCTTTTATGGAGGTAATGGAAACCTCCCTCATTAAGGTGCCGCTCACTGTTGCGCTGAGAAACATCTCTACCGAGTAATTGATCTTGTTGGTCTTTAGTGCTGGAGAGTGGCCCTGAAGCGCCGCCCGTTTGCTGCATTCATTTTTCAGCTCCGTCACAGCCGCCCTGCCAGCGCTGGCCCTATCACCTTCAGTTATGTCGGCTCTGCTGAGCACCTGTGTGTAGCCTACGCGCTCTTATTGCTGATTTCTGTGTGTAGGGGGACCACCTTTGTTCTGATAGAGGTGCATCTTTTACTCCTGCTTGGATGGATACTAGGATTACAAAAACTAAAGCTGTCGCTTTTAGCAGTTAGCGTAGAGGCTCGCGTCCTTAGAATGTGTCCTTTGAAATCTGTCAGCCATTCCATTTCAGCTAATGGTGGCCATTTCCACTCTGTTATATGAAATGAAAGGCCACGGGTCGAAATGCATCATGCTGAGCAAATGTATTTCTGTCAGTTATCTGCTTATTTAGATGGGAACCGGCTTCTATTTATCTTTTTAACTTTTAAATTGTCCCCAAAGATGGCATGTTTGTTTTGCAGAGCCCTGCTGCTGTTTATGTGTCTGTCGCGGCCGTGTGGGAAGCTGGGAATTGTCACATGTGAGCTGTAATAATAGACTCTGTTGTATGATCCAAACAGCCGCTCCGGTCTGTGACTCACTGCGGCTCGGCCTGAGGTCTGTCCTTGCATCATCACTGTTGCCATCATCATCATCATTATCATCATCATCATCAACAGCAGCAAAAAAAAAAGCAGAAGCAGTGGCTACTTAGCCTTTGTGAGCTCCCTCTTCCCAGCATTCAGCCCCGTTTAGCAACTGGAAACTGGAAAGGACCACATTAGTCCTCCCAAAAACAGAGCCATGATCTGATTTGTTGATGTGGTTTAGAGTCAACAGAACATGACATATTGCTGCAGGCTTTAGTGGTGAAACGCCGAAGCGAAATTGGGATTAATGTAATGCGCCAGTGATTATTTTAGACTCCGTAACTAATCAAAGACCTGCGTTTGTGTCTTGCTAGCCTAGAAAAATGGGTTTGGCTGAGTGCTGAATTGTATTTACCATTTGGGGTTTCGCTGCAGTTCATCTCCGACAAGCAGCGGTTGGTGTGAATGCGCTGAGAGGGACCGCTGTAATGTTTCTGACCTTTTGTTACCGTTGACTGATGAGGTATTGGTTTGGGGGGAAAATGAGATATTTCCACTGCTCTCTGTGACAGGAGTATAAATGAACGCATCAAGCAGCATGATTCTCTAGACAGCACAGCTTTCTACGCTCTGAGCAAGCTGTCATCAGCGCTCTTGGAGAATACGGCAGGATTCAGACAAACTGTTTTAGTATTATTTTCCTTATGATGCAACCTCCTCTTCTCTGTTCTTTTACTCGTTTTGTGGTGCGTTTAAGAGTGAGCATGGATGTTATGGCTATTGCTGGTCTATACTGGTTGCTATACTGGTCTAATGGCTCTGCACTTTTTATGCCTTTATGGTGGGAGCCCGTGTAATAAGGAGGAGCTCTTGCTATCATCATGCGTCATTCTGCCCTTGATAAGACCTCTGACATCACCCTGAAGTGTTATTCATGAGCAGGCCAACGTGAACCAACACAGTGGTGTTCAGGGCTTTAATTCAGTCTCGTTTTTAGCCCATGCTTGGATTGCTTGGAATAATCAGTTCAAATGTAGGCAATGAAAGGAGTGAGAGACCATTCATTGGTTTCAAAGGGTTAAATGTGTTGCTGTTGTCCGAAAAAAAAAAGAAAAACGTAATTTTCCTCAAACTTTCACAATCGGTGCACCAGTAGAAATTTGGACTACACTTATTTTTTTGGATTAGTCTAATTCATCAATTATTCTAAAGGTATAGTACTTGTATAGCACTGTCTTTAATTTCTTATCTCTATTTAGGGCATTTTTCTGCAGCACAAAAATGCAATACTTTTTTTCAGAAAATGCAGTACTTTTTAATGGTTCATCAAAGCAGCTCTTTAGAGTATGAGAGTAGAGTATGCTAGACTTTAACTTTAAACTTTAACTATTCAATCACTGGTATAAATATATTGTTATAATAATCACAGGTAAATGTTATGTTAAAGCCATTATCTTAAGAAACATATAAAACAGCCAATTAACAGTGTTAATTAAGAGCAGCAGTGCAGAAATACTTTTAACATGGTGCAATAATTACACAGCACTTACAGTTATGCTTGAGCTTTATGTGCTTGTTTTATAGCAACTGTAGTGAGGTTTGCTTTCTGAGACATATAGCTATGCCCGTGTCCCAAACCACACACTTCAATACTTTATTTACTATTAATACTATTATTAATTAAAATTTTTAGAATATTTTATTAAATAACAATTTCTGGAGTCTCGTGGTTTCACGGCATATAACAGTATTTTTTTTATTTTTTATTATTATTTATATATTTTTGCAGGACTGGTCTTAAATATAGGTTTGTGACCTACTGTATTGTTGGGAGTACCTATATCATCAAACATTAAGGCTTTAATTAAGGCTTTGATTAATATAGGGTTTAATTTGTCCCCCAAAATTACACAATATTTGAAGAAATCAGATGTTATTAACAGAAAAACAGCTAAAGAATGTAAACAATAGACCTTAAAAAGAGATACGTCAACTTTAACACGGCTTCCTTTACAAAACTGAATATTTTAAATTGTTTCATAAAAACTATAAATAGACCTGAAATACTCAGTGTTTAAGTATTTAAAGATATATATGTCAAATGTTCTATTGCACAAGTTTAATATCAATTTACACTATATTATTAATGAAGCCATTTAGAGGCATTAAAGTATTTAAGCAGCTGTTTATCAGTTTATCACAATTTCCTTGGTTCTCCAGTGAACAAATACATTCAGTTCAGTGCGCATTAATATTCATATTAATCTTCAGTATTAATATATTTAAAAGGGCTGTAGTTACTCATATTACAAGGAGCAGAAACTCCTGGACTCCTGGAACTGAACTGAACTGAACTACAGTGTGTTAGCTTGTTATGCTAACTGGCTAGTGTTAGCTACAGCTCTGTTACTGTGCTTTTTTGGCTGCGCTTTTCTAGACTGTGCTCCACAGCGCCTCTAGTGTTATATGAAAAATGCATACCGGTTGTGTCTCTGCTCTAAGTAAACATAAAAGTATGTTTATAAAGTTTTTTAGATGCTGACAGTATGCTAAATGGCCTAGTGTTTGTTCAGTGTCTTATTCCTAGACAAGTCTTTTCCTCTGCAACTACAACAGCACTTCTTTAAAGTGAAGTGCAGAATGTGAGGTACAATGTGTCATATCATGATCAGATGACTAATGCAGTAAAGTGAATCGTTAATCAAGACACTGGGGAAGTGTGCTCAGCATGAAGCAAATTACCTGGATTAGCATAGCAAAACTCTGCATAATTTACCTTTACTGCTTGGCGCTTCCTCCGGTAGAGAAGGGCCGCCTTTAATTACTGCCGCGGTAAACAGCCAGTCAGTGTGAAGGGGCTAAATGCAATCGAGAGAATGGCGGCGTGAAAATGGAGTCGTAATTTCATATTTTTGTCATGTTTGTTTTCATTCGCCGCTCAGGAACTCCACTTCCTTACAAATGACTCAGTTTGTACAGAAGCGGATTTGAGCAATCGGCTTGAGCGATTTCTCTCTCGAATCAGAAAGTCTCCTTCATCTGACTGCGGAGGGAAAGTGCCGTGCTGTAGACATGCCCTGGAGTTTACTTTTCATGAGCCAAATATAATATTAAAGACACTGTTAACAACTTCAAAATAACTTTTCAGATCTAATATTCTTAACTGGCAAAATGGCACTCATGAGGCAATGGCATTTCTTCTGTTTTTATTAATTTGGGACATAAAAAAAGGATTAACTATGTGCAAATAGATTATCACTGCACATAGTATGGATGTAAGGATATGCAAAAGTTGCAGTTGAGTCTACACCCTAATTTAGACCCTTCACAGTTTTGTACAGTGGAGGGAAAAAAACCCTAACATAATTCTAAACGTTAGCCTGTTCAAAATGTTTATATACATGAAGAACATGCACACAATCATATCTATATGGCTGTAGTACATTTAATAATTTCTAAGTTGTCCCAGGAGGGCAGATGTAGCTTGTTTGCCTTTGTGTGCACCTTTTGAAAATCAGTGAAATACATCCACTGTGAATGAGTGTATGCTTGCAACCACAAGATAAGTGATAGGACCTATATTCATTTGTTTGAGTGGAATGTTGAACTCTACACAAATAGCAGTAACGTCCTCCACAACATCAGTTTACAGCATGCAGGCTTGTGAAAGTACTGTACTTTTCAGTAATGTCATGTACTGTGTACTGTGACTGTTCACTTTGAATACACTTATATTTACACCCCCAGAACATGGCCAATCAAAGACACTTTGGGCTTTTCTTTTACTGTGGCTCTTTATACAAATTAAATATTTGTCATCTATCAGTAAAACGCCTGTTTACTCTGTTGAATACATGGAAATACGTCGGTTAGGGTAGAACACTAGCCTCAAGACACAATTAAAATGGAGGGAGTGTATCACAATTGCATTAACTCTGGGCAAATTATCATTCGTATTTGTAAATGAATCGTGGCATTTAATGT